>NC_070599.1:12146887-12455210 GCF_027409825.1 Scomber japonicus | reverse complement strand
TAAGTGGCTTCTGGCAAGCCTGAAAGCCATAAATTTTATTGACTCCTGTAATTAGGACAGATCAATAAAACCCAGTTTCTTTCACTGCTTCCCAGCACTGTATTGGTTGTTGCACTCTTCTAGGTCCAGGTTCCATTGCAGTCACTCAATAATATGACATAAAACCGCCATAAAATGCTGAAATACTGCAAAAACTGTCTGTGTTGTATTTTATAAATGTATAAAGCACGCAGCACGGTACATTTTTACAGTAACAACTGAAGAATTACTATTATATATCACAGACAAAGAGACCACCAGGGTTCCAAGCTTTTCCTTTATAATTTGTGGCTGTTGTTTTGCCTTCCGCCATTTGCAGATGCTCCACCAGTAATACCTATTGTAATACAGTAGAAAAACGGCCCCATAGTGTGTTACTGTCAAGCCCGCTAAGTTGATAGCTGTGTCTTTGCACACTGCGGGAAGAATCCCTTTCTGTCAAACAACAGCTGGTGAAGACAACATGATGCGGAGGCCACGGACGAGTGAGCCATCAAACCTCAGTCTCTGACAGTATTTTGGCAAGCCGCGTTTCATAAGAGTCTGTCTCACTCTGTTCTGCTTTTACGGTGCATGGATCAATGATAATTGTGCTGTGTTCTCACTTGAATGGCAGAAGTATCCCCCATGTGGCAACAGTCAAAAATGGGAGTTTGAGTGCTGGATCAAGGAATACCCAGAAATTAGCATGAATGGAATGAATCATAGTTCTCTTGGGATTATGATTCATTAGCTGGAAAATGTTCAGCGCAAAAAGCATGGGTAACACTGTGCCAATCCAACTAATATAATATAAATTACGAGCAGCAATGGAAGGCAAGGTTACACAATGCATGCCAACACATGCCTGTTGTTGACATGGGCTCAAAGAACAGTTGTGCAAGGCAATGAATCTACAAGCTGCTCTATAGCTGGAACTGACCCAATGGGGTCAGCAGACGAATAAAAAAGAGGGGACTACTGAAGTATTATGTTTTTTTTATCATTAGCATTGTAATTCACTCAGCTGTATGGCATGCTCCATGTGAGGTGTCAATTCAATCAAACATGCTTTTCTGAAGCTTTCAAGCAAACTGTGTTATCAAATCAAAGACCAACAACCTTATCCCCAGCTCCATCAGGGACTAATTCCATTCCAAACCAAGCTCCCATTCTCTTTTCCCTTATCCCTTCTGAAAAGCCCAGTGATTAGAAGTAGACTTAAAGTCGACTATAGCACCCCCCACCTTACCCTACCCCATTCCCGACAGGACCTTCTTGAATCCCCAAAGCCTCAGGGATCAGGGGATCAGGCAATCTCTCCCTCCCACCACTTCAAACGGGGAGCCCAATGTGTTCGGCGGCCTTCGGTGTAATCTCTTTGGCTGTCGACAGATCTAGCGAGGGGTCAGCTGTGATAACAGGATCTCTCAGGTGGAGATGGGAGGGGACCACTAAAGAAAGAAACAGAAGCTAAAGAGAGAGAAATGCGGGCAAGTGCAAAGTGAGTTCTGCTCATGGTGTAGAGCTGGTGATTCAGATGAGGAAGAATACTGTTTTGTGAAACATTGTGCAGCATATACAAAGCCAAGTAACATGCCCATACAGGATCATACCTGCATGCATAAGCATGCTCACCCACTCAACCAGAGACAGTATGAGCTACTGCCGCAGTGATTATTAGATCATCAACAATTTAGATAATTGATCAATTGTAAAGTCATTTACAGAAGCAGCAAATGCTAAACATTTTCTGGTTCCAGCTTATTAAAAGTGATAATTTTCTGCTTACAGAGTGGACTGACTCAGACCGAACAAGCAATTTTCTAGAGATCATCTTGAGCTCTGAGAAACTGTGATGTCTGTTTTTCACTATTTTAAGACACTGTGTAGACAAAACATTTGACGGTATAATCAAAGAAATAATCACCAGATAAATCAATACTGGAAATTACTGTTACGTACAGCCCTGTGAACATCAGCCGGTGTAATAAAAACCTTCTTCCGAAAGAAATGCAATACTGCCCAAACTATTATAGAGGAAATAATAGAAAATCCAATATTTGGTTACAAACTGAGTCCTATTTGACATGGCTGGATGCCTGACAGAGCAGCAAGGCACCCTGACAGGGCTATTTTGGCCTGTTCTGCCCAGTCTACTTCGTGTTACATCCACCAGCACTCTGACCTGGCATCTTATTAAAACTGCTATCACCCAAAGAGAAAAAAAAAAGAGAGAGAGAGAGAGAGAAAGAAAGAGAGAGAGGACATAAATAGTGGAAAAAATGGAAAGGTGAAAGATCATGCAAAACTGAGAAGCTACAGTATCAATTTTACGCTTGGGCATTCAGTTGACATAGAACAGCAAACACACAGGAGCCATTACTTACACCCTATCACACATGCTAGCATACACGCAAAGTTTTACCAACATATTTCATATGCATATGGACACTGTAACATTCATAGACCCTCTTTTTGTGACTCCCCCACCCCACCTCTCTCTCTCTGACACACACACACACGCTGAGAAGCTGCATGGTAGGCAGTGACACAAAGCTAATGCCTTGTCACACAGGCTGTCAGCAGATTAGCCAGTGGATTACACCCTAGCCATTAGATGTGCACAGAGCGAAAGGCCACAAACATGGCAAAGGGAAGGGAGGAGAAGAGAGAGTGAGACAGTGAGTTTGAGACTGGCAGTGCTAGGGCATATTGTGGTATAATGGATAGAAGCAACTAAAGGAGAATAAGTTGAAGGAGAGGAAAAATAAGATAAATAAAGGCTAGGGAAGTTAAGCAAAGATAAGACTCAAAGTGACACAAGGGAGATGTTGAAGGGAAAGATGCAAGGATGAGAAAAAGGGATTGGGTCAAGAGAATTTGCTGGTGGAGCAGTGGTAACAAGATAATCAGACAGACAGGACAGGAAAGGTAATAACAATGGTAAAGGAAGAGACACGGAGAAAAACAGAAAATGTGAGAACAGGGATGGGAGAGTCTCCAACAGCAGGAGGGTGGCAAAGAAGAGAGGGAAAAGTTAGTGTTTTAAAGCCAAAAAAAAGAAGAAGAACAAGATGGGAGGGGTGGAGGTGATGAGAGCCACATGAGAGGGGAGAGAAAGGGGGCAGAGGATGCTTGAAAAACAGAATGAGAAGGGAAGAGAGGGTAGGGGAGGAGCAGAGAGAGATAAAAATGAAAGAACCAGGAGTAAAGATTAGAGGGGAGAGATGGGATGTGGAGCATCAGAAAGGATGGAGAATACTCTGCAGTACATTAAAAACAACGCGGCACACAGGCAGGCAAAGTAGATGGTAAGAAGTGGAAGATGGACTTTAATGTAGAGTATGGCAAAAAAGAAAGAAAAAAATTCAATGAAGGACTCAGGGATTCACATATTATATCCCATCACCACTTCGGACTTAATGCACTTTATCAAAGTGGAAGATAGAAATGATTTAAAATGTAAAATTTATTTGTTTTTCTCAAATTATCAACCCTCCTACTGACTTCTGTCACAATCTGTTACATTCCGGAGTGAATAATCTTGATTTCATGCCATTATTGTTCTCTTTCATTTTCAGCTATTTTTCTTCCATTGATTAGCTTAGATAACACTGCCAAAAAAAACAAGGTCACATTACAGTCAATGAATGACGCAGAAACTCAAAATTGTGCCATTGTGTCATTTAAAGCTGCAGTTATCATTCATTAGTTGTTGTTGTTGTTGTTGTTTAGATCACCTGGAGACAGGAGACCAAGCTGAGAACACAACACCTAACACCTTAGAAAGACACAGCGATATCAGTATTCATTTGGAGTTGTGTTTCTGGCCATATGAACAATGTAATGCTAATTTCCTTTATTGGCAGATAATATGCAGATAAATATTGGTACACATAAGATGCAATGTCTAAGTGAAACTAATGAGCAGTTCCACCATCTCCTGACAGCTCACTATATTCTCGGCTGTGTTCACCGCATATCTTTCTCATTATTGCATTGTTTATGCAATAGGTCAGCACAAGACTTCATTAAGAAAGCACAGGTTCCCAAAGATATGCAAGTCTTGTCAAATCCAAACACTCCATGATGTTACTAACTGCAGATGGCAGTATTGGCAGCAGCTGTGTCGGAAACTTTTCAAGCACTTGTCGGTTTAACTTCTACCACGGTACTCCTGTATCACCATCCGCTGAGCAGAGTGAAAACTACTCCCTGCATTGCAAGGCAATAATGACACTTAGGGTTTTTTTTTTCTTTTTCTTTTTTTCAATCAGTCTCTGGTTCCAAGTGGAGAGGTGTCAGGCTTTCTCAGTTGGTGTTTCATTTTACGATAATCGACTTCACTGCCCCTACCGTCACCACCACCTACAGCCCCCACTGCAAAACCACTTTGCAGATGTAATGACACATAATTGTCTGCTGGATTTGCCTGTTAGGAGCTTCATTTCGAGCTGTATTTGTACAAGAATGGAAGGGAAGATGTCAAGTTAACAGGGGTTAATGGGGAATTCTGATATCCATTCAGACTGGGAATTGTGTTCAGAAAAGCCATGAGAGACATGTCATACTGTGTTCACACAGGCATACGTTTAGTGTGTGAATTGCATATATAGTATGCGCTACAAGTGCATTGTATACTCACTGATTGTTCTTGGTGACTAATGTGGGAAGAGGTCTATATGTGTCTGCATTTGCATGTATGCCAACATGTGTGTGTGAATACATGCATACATGAGCATGTGTATGTGTTTGACATCAAGTCTGCTGTCATTCAGGGCGCGTTAGCTGGTTGAGTGATTTGAATGCGTGCTGTGGAATGAGCTGAATATAAGAAGTGCTGGAGGGAGATGGGGAGGGGGGCAGACTAAATGTGTGAATCCCCACGGGATATTTAGACTGTTTATTATGATAAGCCTCTGCGCACACACATCTCCCACACACACATACAGAAGTACAACCCATGTACACACATGTAAAGGAAGAATTAAAGAAGAGACAGATGAAGATGTGGGAATAGGAAACATGATAGAGAAGGAAAAGAGGAAAAGAATGAGGGATACTCTGAAACATGCGATTCATATACTGTATGCACACACTGTGATTGGCTGGTAGTATAACTCCACACCAGCCTATCCATAGCCATCTCATGTGGGAGCCATTCCACCTTTTAAACCCCCTCTCACTTAAAGCGGGCCCAGATGTAAGTCAAGGGGCTGCTTTGGATTAGCCAGAGAGAAAAACGAATTTCCTTTGCCATTTTACGAGCATTTAATTTGAAACAATTAAGATATTACGGTGCAGCGGATTCACTACACAGAGTGACAGCTGGGAGCAATCCCATAAACCTCTGAGCCAGTGAATGAGGCACCTTGCTACTCTCTTTTGCACCACTTGCCTCCTCCTCCTCCATCTCCTCTCTGTTATTTCATTCAAGCATTTAGCTTAAGGCTCTGTTGAGGTGAATGCGCTACCTTTTGCCTCAGCTGAGATCTCGCTGCTATCGCCAATTACTTTAGCAGCTCATAAATGCACCAGTTGGCTGATGATAGAATGGCCTAATTTCCCAAGACTAAAGGGAGGAAGCGAACACAGAGAATGTTTACCTTCTGGATGGCTTTTTCCCATCACACCTTTCATTGTGTTAGTGGATTTATAGCAGAAATTGCATGATTCATCTCTGTATGAAGAAATGAGAAAGATGCAAACTACAGGGGGCAGCAAATGGTAAGCTGAGATTGCATTGTACATTGTACACTGTGGCAATATAGTCAACATCATGAAACAGTGCTTTTAAGAGATATTACTGAATCTGAAAGCTTTGTTCATGTCATGTAGTTGTTTATTTTGTGGACTTTGATGGCACCTATATTGATGACCCTCCATGTCCTATCTGTCCTACACTTGGAGAACTTTGTCACTCCCTGACTTTGAATTCAAGCTAGCTTTGTCAGCACTCACCCATCAATTCACCTCCTCCTCCTACCTTCCACACTGGCATAGAAGGGCATCGGAGGTGTGAAATTGATGAAGGTGCGCTTGTGAAAATGTCAGTGGGGGATCACTGGCCAGAGAGAGAGAGTATATTTTAGAAGGGGGTGCAGTGGAGGGGGTGACAGATAGGAGTGGCAAAAGCTCCTTTTCATGAACACTGAACTGTAAAATGGAGGACCCAGTGCAAACAATGGCCGTGATCAATCGGCTATGGTGAGAGGCTTCTCGTAAAAGCCCGATGCCAGCCCGCACCCGCTGAAAGAGAGAGAGAGAAAAAGAATGAGAGAGGGATGGAGACAGAGGGAGTGACAGAAAGAGACACAGGCAGAGATGAGGTATGTGTCACTATTAGTTTGGGGAAGGAAAGTCAGGGAGGTAGAGAGCAGAAGGAGCGGATGTGTAGAGTAGAGAAGAGAATGGGAGACTGGGAGGGTGGCAGGAGAAGGTATAAAGCTTTTTAGAATAGAGGAAATTTAAATGAATGAGAGGACAGTGAAGGTGAGTGGAGTGAGATGGGACACTATCAACAGAGAAAGCAGCAGAGCATGATTTTTGATCGAAAGCGTCTACTTGAATTGAGGCTGGAGTGAAAAAAAAGAGATCAAGTGAGAAGGTAAAAGAAACAAACATGTACAGAACCCAACATATCAAGAAATTTGAGAAAAAAATAAGTATAACAAATGACTTAATTTTCTTATGACTGACTAATTCATCAACGAAACATTTCTACGACAGCTTCTAATATATGTATGTACACACAGAGCACATAGAGCTCATGTTAACTGTGTTGGGATATTTTGCATTTGTATGGAAACACCATGTAACATAACTCAAAAGCAGAGTGAGCAATGCATCCATCAGTATCCATGGTGATGGATGTTTCCTACTTATGGAGGAGAGTGGCGAGTGCTGCTCACAGTTTACCTACTTATGTATATCCTCCCCCTTAATAGGGAACACCCTCCACAACCACAAGAGTGACTTAATGTGGAGTGACAATCAGAGGTTGGAGTTTGGGGAAAGGACATTTGTTGCTCTGCAATACAACCACTACCTATAATCAACAGACTCATTTCCATCTTCTTGAATTCTCCATCTCAATTTCATGATCAGAATATCATTGCCAGCTTGTTTGGTACTCAGAACATCCGACTCAGAAATACAAAAAAAAAAAAATCTGTATGCATGCTTACCCCACACACACACACATTTAGACACAGATTTGCAGTGTTTCACTGGACTGATATCCTGAGCTGGGTTCCACAGAGCAACTCTGTCAGGCAAGAGTTGACTCAATCTGTCTAAACCTTTTTCCCTCGCTACCTCTATCTCTCTCTTAGTCTCACTGTGCAGGCTGCTGCACACCATGGCTGCTCACGCCATCCCAGTTGATCTCTTAATGGACCTAATTGCTTCTCAGCTCATTGCACCCCATGCTAGCACCAAACTAAATCACACCTAGGTTCCATCCACAAGGCCCATTGCGAATCTGATTCCACCTGACAGCATAATAAGGTGATATTGACAACTCATGACTCAGCAGTTCCAGAACAGATGACTAAGTGCATGCCTCCCATCACGGTGTGCCCCTTGACAGGCAGAGCTGTTCAGGTCATGTAAGAGTTCAAGTCAGCCTCCTTAGGAGTGCCACCTCCTCGTGCTCTCTTTCGCAATTTGCTTGTTACCCTTTCTGTTACAATATTATGCATTGTTGCACACTGAACTACAGATTACAAACCTGTACTTGCCAGATTGTTTCCATGTTAGGCAAGCTAGTCAAAAGCTACTTGAGAGCTACTTAGAGCCAATCAAACATGTAATGTTAGCCTGGAGTCAGTGCCTCCAATCTGAGGAAATGTCACAGTAGTCAAAACTGGCATGTAGTTAAATTCATCTGAAGAATTGTGCGTGTTTATTAGTAATTGCTTTACTGATTATTTTGTTTATTTATTTTATTTTCAGTTATTCATTTGTCCATTCCTGTAGAAAATTTTCAAGGCCCCTAACAACTTATTTTTTCAGTCACCTTTTACCATGAGCAATGACGTCCTACAGGAGCACACAATTTTATAATTTAGTTATTACCAATCATTATTTAGCAACAAGTTATTAATCAGAATGTGATGACAGTTGCAGGGTTGTTGAAATACATTGCTTTAGGGTTTAACCTCATTGTGATGAAATTTCCTCTTTTTCATAAAGTCATAACTACTCTATATTAATGTATAATCTGTAGAATAGAGTAGAATCTTACATAATATAATAGAATAGAACAGACACCATTACATTTCCTTCTCAGGTCCTGGTAACTCTCTGTGGGGATCATTTGGAAATTTGGATTCCAACGAGTCTCGAGCCCTAGAGGAGTAGTTAGGGGGCTGTCAATTATTTCTAAGTTATGTAGGTCACTTATTGACCTACATAACATAACATATATGTTATCACCCAGTGTGCAAGGCTCTGTGTACAACTGTTTGGCACCTGACCTGTAAATTAACCACTTCTACCCTATCATGTACATAATTATGGCAATCAATCCCACACTCAACCTTTGTAGTCATTTCAACCACAACATCAAATCTTCCGTTCTGTTTTTGTTTGCAATGAACTATTAAGTCCTCCAGTTTCAACCAAATGGTAATTGCTCACGAAAGCAACGCTGTATGCTTAGTCATCCATCATATATGACAGATTCGGAGAAGGAGACAGGTATCAGATGTATCAGCCAAGGACTAGAGTTGGGTGTTGGTTTACATTTTTCGTGCCTTGGAGATGTGGAGAATATCACCTTGGCATTTGTCGCTCTTAACCCCCCCTCCACCCACCCATCCACCCTTCTCCCCCTCACTTGACTGCTTGGGCAGCGGCCATAAACAAGTCAATCTCCATCGTCTCAACACATTGGATTAGATTTATCCGCTTAAGATAGATTGTTATCCCAAAGAGCGAGAGTCTCGCTTGATGGGGAAATTAATTTTACGATGACTGGTTTACTTGATCAGGGTTGCGGGGGAGGTGGGGACTATAAATGTATCAACTCCGGGGCATGGAGAGCTGAAAACAACAGTCCTTGTTTTTGATTCAGACAAGTTGTCTCTCTCCTCCGCAGCATTATACATGGTGTTGTCTTTGGGTCGCAGAAACTAGAGTAATGACTTGACTGACAGTCATTTGTAAAGCGCCAGCAACTTGTCAAAGGTGAAAAGGCCTGCACCTCGGGTTAAAGAAAGATTGACAGTGAAAGATATTGTGTTTTCACATCTGTCTGTCTAATGTTAAAGTGAAATTGACCATTCTGTATGCAGAATTATAAATAGGTTCCGTGGTCAGAAGTAGAGTACAACTTAGCCTGAATCGAAATTCTGTCCATGGAGGAGAAAAATCCCTCTAAAATAGCTAAGCTGTCAGCCCACCCAAATCTAGAGTGTTAAACTGATACGGCAGTTATTGGATTGCGTTACAATGGAACTGACCTCAGTCTATTGAGCAACAAAATCCAGTCTAAGCCTAGTCCTTAGTGTAAATTCATCTGACAAGCATTACTTAAAACCTTTCTTGCACATTAAAGACCAAGATGATTGATTTTCTACCTGTGTTGCTTTTTGGATTCTGAACCAGACAGTTTAAAGCTGTTACACAACAGAAAAGTCACTTTAAGAAGTTTATTTTTTCTTTTTTTTTTTTTTATCCCCACCAAGATGAACACAGAACCCAATAAAAAAGAAATCCTGCCAAATATATCACCTGATTTGCTTACATAGCCACTCGCATAATGCTCAAGGCCAGTTATACAGGCAGTGCTGATAGAAAATGTATCACTAAAGTACCCTAAGTTCCATAAACTCTAACACAGTGTCACAAAGGGGCTGTCAAGGACTGAGCTTGAACAATGTTAAAAAGCATGTTGCAATATTTAATAGGTCGTGCCTATACAGACAACTGATACTCATACTTTGCATGATGATAAATAGCACAATATGTAGATATCATTGTCAGTTATTAGATGCTAACACAACCTAACGCAACTCATCATTAATAGCTTTAATAGCAAATCGTTTTTAAATAGCTTTCCAATTAATCTTTGTTAGCCAGTAAATCAACCCACTAATATTGTTCAGATTAAAAAAAAAAAACCTACAATAAAAGAAAATGTAAGTAATTTATAAAATAAATGAAATATTCAATGCTAATTAGTTTTGTAAAGTCAGAATAGTCCCTGCAGACTGTGTAGCAAGGTACACAGATAAACACTTACATCAAAAGGTTTGCTTACATTATTCATCCGCAGCAAATGCATATTGATACTGCATAACCTTCAACATCCATAGTTGGATTTGCATTGTATTTACATAGCAAATGCCAATCAGAGCTACACTCTACATGACCCCACGCACATATGAACGAAAACATACCTCTGGAAGTGTATAAAATACTGTAGAAATGTATTGTCATTGTCGTACAGCAAAGGAAAACATTTGCCAAGTGAGGCTTTTTTTCATAGCCCTCCAACTGTCAGGAGTATTAATAGGCAAACTTGTATCTTAGCCTGGCACTCAGGTTTTCTGTCTCGGATCTTTCTTATTGAAGGACAGTTGCTTTATAGACTCCCCTGTTCTGTTGGGCAACAAAGTTCAGCCATGATAGGCCAGTGAGGCAGGCTCTTGATAAATCCTACCCTTGCCCTCATTCATCAACAAGTGCTGCTGTATTACTATTATAGCTTGTGCCAAGAATATGAAAGCACAAGGTTAGATGCAGAACAGAATTGTAAATCTAATAACAAGTGTCATCCAATTCCATTCAAAGATTGAGTGATTCAAAAAGAAAAAAAAGAAAAAAGAAAAAAGAAAAAAGCTCCTGCTTGAGCATAAAAGGTGAACATATTATTGATTTAAAAAAAGTCAAGGCTCATCCATCAAAAAATGTGATGTGATGTTTGGATGTGCTAGGAATGACATAATGTTTCCACAGTTAGCCTATACTCTTGATAAATAAGAATATTATCCAAATAATTGCTTTGGTGAAAGTAAGGTAGCCAGACATTTATGATCTACAGTACATTGTGCCTCTAGATACACAACTAGCTATCACTCCCACTGTGTTTTCTCATAGCCAGCAGTTGAGGGCAATAGTTCACATAACAGTAATTTCATCAAGTTCCTCCATTGTTCATTGTCACAATACCACCACTTTTTTTTAGCCTATAAATCTACATGCCAAGGCTGTATCAAATTATTCTCTTAGAAAATGGAGCTGGGTATAATTTGCAGGTATAAATCACAATCACGGTTACTCAATCAGACACATGACGTGTTTGAGTGCAGGTAAGAAAACAGATATGCTGACTGCAGTAGTCTGTCTCTGTGTCTCAGAGAATACTGTTGTTGGATGCTAGATGTTCTTGTCTGCAGGGCTAGGTTGTTCATCAGAAGGTTTGGGTTGCTGCCACAAAAGCAACTTTTCTCAAAACACAATTGGTCATAGTCATCTTTTTCCCTGGGCTATTACTGTTATTCTTTTATGTAGCCTTACATTAGAGGACCGTGCACTTGACTTTGTTATCAGGAGCCTTTTATAAATTGTTGTGCAAGTTTATGTCTCGACAGTGACGTGGATATGAATTAATCACATCTTGGAATCATTTCATGAACTGTGTCATAATTACACGTGGAATATGAAGGTTACTGTTCCAACTTTGCTTACTTTAACAAGCTGACTTTGAAGTAAATGAAGTCAGTTTGCCTACGTGGAGAAGATGTGCCTTTGATAAAAAATTAAACAATTAAAAATTAAAAAATAAATGGCAGATGATGTGCCCCCCAACAGACATGCATACACACACACTGAAGCCCTGTCTGACAACAAAATCAATATAATATGCCTTCAGGGACTTATAGTGTGTCTGTGGCTCTTAGTAATGAGTTTATAGTGACCTTACTGTACATGGTTGCATTTTTTATGGAGTTTGTGCCGATATTAACCTCACCAGGAGGTATATTGGGATGGCAGTTGTGACCTATAACCCACAGGCATCGGTGCTGGAATGTACAACGTTGAGGTACTTGTGCACAAACACAATATTAACAACTATAGTTACAGGTTACTTTGCTGATTCCAATTTTAAAAGCCCATAATGAGCTTTTTAGTTTTTAAATTTTATATTCAATTACATTTCTGACCGCAACACCTTTAACTGTATTGTGGTATTTTTGATTTTAAGATCTGAATTCCTCCATCCACCACACTCCACACACACACACACACACACACACACAATTATATATATATGTTTTTTTTCTTTCTTTCTTTTATTTTTGTACCATTCCTCACATTTTCATTCATATATTTTTTTGAAGTTGTAAATATGCTGATGGTTATGTCATTGATATGTGTATGTGCCAAATATGGTCTTTCATGATAACATAGATTTAGGAGCACACACATAGACTCGTGTAGTCTCTCACATGCAGTCTTATTCTCACAGTTTACCATCTGAAAATAATTACCAAGTCAGACTCAAACACACACACACACACACAGGCATACACACATCACAAATCTTCCTCTAAAATAGCCATGTCCAAGTACACATTCCTGCAGTGGACTTAGGGGTGGAGGGGTGGTGGTGGGTGGTGTTGATCCAGGAGAGTTGGGAGAGTGGGACCTCGCTGACTGACGTCACCCCCCTTCACACCTCTCTCTCTCTCCCTCTCTCTCTCTCTCTCTCTCTCTATGTCTTTAGTCTCCTGTTTTTCTCTGCCTGGTGTTTTAGTCCGTGCTCAGGTCTCGGTCTCGGCAAAGAGAGAAAGAGAGAGAAAAAGAGAGAGAGAGAGAGAGTGGGGGGGCAGACAGATAGACAGACAGACAGACAAAGAGTGAGTGAGAGAGAGAGAGAGGGAAGGAGGGAGAGAGAGAAAGAGAGGGAGAGAGAGAGAAGGGGAGAGCGAGGGAGGCTGTGTGTCCCAGCCACACCGCACTCTCCAAACACAACCACAGTCTCGCCACGTTCAGTTCAATGAAGATCTAACGAGCACAACACAGAACGATCCAAACCAGAGAATATATTACACGCGCTTTACGTGCGCGTTTGACGTCCTCTCTCACCGAACATCGTTACTACCGGACAACTCCAGGAAAGAAGCGAAATAAGAGCAAAACAGAAGGGGGGGAAAAAAGGACGAAGAAGAAAAAAGAAAAACCCCTGAGGACGGATTTTTTTTCCTTCACGTTATTTCATTTCTAAAAAGGACTCGGCTTGTCATTACTGGATGTAAAAAATAAAATTCAATAAACTCTCGACTTCTCTTTGTCGAAGAAGAAGAAAAAAGGAGAGACCGAGTTTCAAAGTGACTGCAAAATGGTGATAAGGTAAGATTACTGTGAGTTTGGAGATTGTGACAGTTGGAAGTGAAGTCGCTGCCGCAGTGATTTCAGGTGTGAGAGGAGCCTCATGAAGTTGGTTCAAACACATAGCCGTGACCAGCTAAACACATATCGACTGCTTTATTTCTCCTAATGTATATAGGGCTATATACTTGGATGGTTTATTCAGGGATCTGACCGTTTTATTTATGCGTCAATAATTGTTTTACGCACAGTTTATTATTATGTACGCGCGCAGCCTGGAAGAGATACAGTAGCGCTTTCACAGCCACATTACAGTGTGAAATACGGCTTCGATATAAATTAAAACTAAATAGCTCCATTCACTGGTTAACACTCTGTACTGATTATGAACCTTCACATACAGTATAACTGCATTTATGAATGTGCAGGTGGATTTTTGTTATGGTGTGTTGTTTTTCTGTTGAGGGTTGGAGAGAAGCGATCAGTGTCCAAAGCGTTTTGGATATTTGTTATATAGCTAAATTATAACCGCATATCATAAGAAATATGTTTGGTAGTTTTAAAATCAAGGTTGTCTTCATAATTCGCTGCATTTGATTTATTCTCCTTTATTTGATTAAAAAAGAAGAAGACAAAAACAAAAAACCGACCGACTCAAGCGTGTTATTTTAAGCTCACTTTAAGCTGGGGCTGTATACTGTTCATTTAGTGCAACCTTTTTAAAGTTGTGGAAGCCTCGCCAGACAGAGTCGATTGTGAAGAATTTCAAAGTGCATTCCCACCACAACTCTCCAGCGATCCCTCATCTTATCTGTCTTATTTTTAGAGCGCTTGAAATATAAAAAAAAAAGTTGTCTGGGTTTTTTTTAAAGAGCTCACATAGTTTCTGTATTTAAAAAAAAAAAGAAATAAGAAAACTCTCAGTCAGTCGAGAAGGAAGGCATAGAGTCAGTCTGTCACGCAAGCAATCTGTCAATCAGGTGAAAGTGAACCTTCATTTCCAGTAGAGCTGTGTACACCACCTGTGCTCAGTGTGCCTGTTGGGCCACTAGGGGACTCATTCTCTCCTGCCAGTGAGGGGAATGCAGGAGAAAAGGCCTACAGGCCGAGAAGGAGGAGTGCCAGGAACTATGACTTAAGCTCAGGACTATAAAATATCATCATTTTATCATAAATGGACCCAACAATCTCAAAGTATCTGGTTAGATGTGCATCAGCTTGTTGAAAATTGATATTTTGTGGTGTGTTATTCATGTCAAGAAGCGTCATGATGCAAAAATTCTTGGATGAAAGAATGTTGGATGTGTATTCTTTTAAAGTCTGACCATAATTGTTGTGACACATTGCTGTCTGAACCAAATGAAAATGCAGTGGTTGAGGGTGGAGTAGGCTATTCAGGTGTTCAATCGGCCAGTAAGTGTGTGTGTGTGTGTGTGTGTGCGTGTGTGTGTGTTCAAGCATGCAAATCAGTGTCCATGTATGTTTGTCCAAGCAATTCCCAGTTTACAGCCAGTAAGCACTCCGTTGGGGCACACCCCAGCACCTCCACTGTCTTATGTGTTTTACAGTTCCTGGCTCCAACAATTAGCACTTGCCCAATTTTGACAGAGAGCAATTAACGCTGTCACCACACATTCGATTTCCAATTTTGCTGTTGCGACAGCAGCGCTCAAAAGAGGAGACAAAATGGATATGTACTAAGGTGGTGCTCAGTTTAAGTGCTACTATCCAAAGGAGCCAAGTGTCTCAGTCATGGAAAAACGGTACTGACGCTGCCATCTTCTCTCAAATTCCATTATTAAATCACCCAAAATAATATGTGAGAAAGCTTTATGTAAATTTTGAAAAGGTAATAGTCTATTACAGTTTTTTAAGAGATAAACGGGAAAGGAGCCAAGCTATTCTGTGTCATCCACAGTGTGTGTATGTGTATGAAGGATACAAACAGTCCATGGCATGCAAGCCATTATATTGAAAAATGATATAATGGTTTAGAAAAAGCCTATAAGGGAGATAGGACATTTTTTGTGTGCCTCCTGATTTACCTTTTTTCTTCCTTTTTTTGTTCCTGAAGCACATTCAAAGAGCATATTCCACATTTTTGACAGTGTCTGGAAGGGACAACGGGATATTTCCAAGACTGAATGCTACAGAGAAGTCAACAATGTCTTTCAGATGTCCTTTTTATTGGTATTATTTTTTTCCAATGCGCGCTCACCTGGCTAAGTGATTTTATGAGTGCTACTACACATGTGGTCTAAATGTTAAGCTCATAGACATAAGCTCATTGGCAGCAGTACATTATAATGTAACAGCGGCATCTTGAAGGACTACGGAAGCTTTGAATATGTCCTTATCCAAGTCTTCGGCACAAAGCCAAGCCCTCTTAAAACAAGTGTGCCTGCACCTCACAGCCCCATTGTCTTACCACAGCCAAGCAGCTCTGACTCACTGGTCTATTTTCAAGAGTAGAAAAAAAGAGAGTGAGAAAAAAAAGTTTGTTTCCTATCTGTGAGTGTGTGTGTGTCTCTGTGTGTGTACACATGTGCCTGTGTGTGAGCAGTACTTCAGGAATTCCAAGGCCAGGGCCCCTATTACGAGTGTGGAATGAGAAATCAACACTTACATTACAAAAATGGATACGTAAACACAGAGGCCACAATTATCAGGCGCCGTGGTGTTGGAACTGGAGGAGATGGAGTGCCAATAGGTCTGTTAGCAATCACCCCCCCTCACTGCCTGCCCTCTGTAATCCAGTGGGTGTATTCTACCTTATTTTGTGCCAGCAACAGCCCTTAACAACTACCCACTGACTGGCAGGCCGGCTGGCTAGCTGGCAGGATGGGTGGTTGGCGGATGCAGGGGAAGTTTGACTGGTAAAGGTCATATTGGGGGGAAAAAAGTCATGGCAATGATGCTGAGTATAGGTGAGAAGATGAGAAGGTAGTAAGGTGTATGCCTGTGTGTTGTGCTGTGTAATATATAGGAGTATATGTGCATGTGTTTTGTATATTTTGCACTTTATTTTCTTCATGTTAATCAACCGGTGAGAATGCTTGTGCATCCGGGGCCTCCAGCCGACTACAAAACCACTTCACAGAGGCAAGCTTGATGCATTGTGACAAATGAGAAAGCAGTTTGATTTCGCACAACACTGAGCTGCACCGCAGCATAATGAAGTGATCATGACTTTACCCTTGGTTCACTTTGGCCCCAGTCCCGCTGTGTTTTTCCCCTCTATTCAATCGCTTCACTCACTTATTTACTTGGCAAGCATTTCCTCCTGTAACCTTTGGTACTGCATAACTAGCGTCAAGGGTGGGTTGCTTGATAAAAAACACCGCTACGGGGCATTGGTTTTACACATAGGGGAACGCTAGCAGTTTTTATTGATATTCAAGTTGCCACTGGTTTGGAATAATAATAAGCCTATTTTCACGCCCAAGCAAAATCACCTCTACTGTCCATCACCCGTCAGGGCAGAAAGCTGAGGCGTACATATTGTTTGGCAGTGGAAGGAGCACAGGGCTACAGCTGAGCTTGTTCTTTCCTGTTGACTCTCATTCTTGCTTTTTGTGTCATGTTTTCTCCGTCTGTCATTTCTTACAGTGTGATGTTTGTCGTTTAAGCAAAGTATGACAAAAAACAGCCCCCCCTCCCTCTCCCCTCCGCCTTCCCCATCCTTTCATCCTGATTCCACTACACGTGTCTCCTTCAGTGAAATTTGTTGCATGTGCTCTAACACACAAAGCACAGTGTCACTTCCAACATGGTTCATCTTAGCGCTGGGTACAACGTAGACTGCTTCGCCTTTAGGCTTTGCCTCCAGGCTTTACGTACGGGGAGAGTACCGATGTGTCAGAAACAGGGAGGACTGCTTTTCCGCCGCAGCTGTCCTTTGCTTGCAGATTGGGTTTCAGCAGATATGATGGATGCCAAACGCCTGTAGCCAGTTGTGAAGACATAGAGGGGGGAGGGAGCACGCTGGTATGGATTTGGATAGGGGTCAGCAGCACTGGCAGAGGATTGGAATTCTGCCCTTGACCTCCATTTTGGACAACACCCCCACCCACCCCCCCACACACCTCACAACTAACAGCCTGTCACTATTTGCTGTTTGGCAAAGTTGGGACTAATTACAAGAAAAGTAGAGACAGAGTAAGTAGAGTAAAACATAATAAGCCCAATTTCAAATGTGGAACTGTAACAACAAGAAGACGTTGAGAGGTATAAAAAGGTAGCTTGGTGATATTTTTTTAGGACTTCACTCTGATTATGTTGCAACCCAAAACATTATTTCTTTTTATGCCCTTCCCATTGTCTCATTTTCTCTTATCTTAATTTTTGGGAGACTGAGAGCAGAATCCACTGAGGTTCATTTGAATAACTGGCGGAATGAGGAAATAAAAGCTGGAGGAAGAAATGGAAGTGGCGGGCGGCTCTGTGCATTCATGTCACACAGCTTTATCAAATTATTCCACAATAGCAGCCACACAAGTGATGGAATTTCAATTAAAGTATGACAGTTTTAGAATTTGTTTCTACTCGCAAGAGAGCCAGTGGGGGTTGTGTTTTATGAGTTGGGGGGCAATGGAGTGGACGGTGGGGAGGGTCTCACACAGGAGACATATTTTCCAGTCTATATTCTCTATCTAACCACCTCCCCATTCATCCCCCCACACCTTCATCCTCCATCCTCCATCAAAAGGCAATGACTTAGCTGAAATACTATTGTTCAGAGGCACTCAGCGGTTAGAGCCAGGAGCCGGGCAAAAACGCGGTGTTACGATAAAGGTCTTTGTGGTGAGAAGTCAAAAATTGAGCCTTTAGTTGATAGGCTCTTTCCAAGAACAATTACACTACCTGCTGTGCCAAATAGAAGGGTGCAAGAGTTAAGTGCAAGGGAGCAGTGCTTAGCTCAGACTGGTGGCTAGCTCGTAAACTGGGAAAGAGCAACGTGTATATGACCATCAGGGACTGTAAACTGGTTTGGGGCTGAATTTGTAACACACGCTAGCTCACAAACACTCACGCACACACACGAGGATACATGCAGACACACACAGCGAGGTGAAAGACTATAAATATGGGGAAACTAATCCTATGAATAGATAAAACAAACAGTGTTTGTTACTGCAGCAACTCTGCAGAAAATTAATTGCATAAAAGAAACCCAAAATAAGACCTAACTTTTATCTTAAATTCATTTTTATATTTTTGTCCATTAGCATTTCCCAGACTCACATTGGAACTGGCAAAGAGGAGAAAATTCCATTAAAAAGTGCAGTGACATTGCCACATAGCAATTTCACGAATGAGGAATGCATTTAATAGTGGATGGATTTTTCATAATTTGGAAGTGTTTCCCCAATTTGTGCCATAATTCTTGAAGTGGTACGTGTTGTAATGGGATCCAGTGCCTCCAATCTGCTCACAGAGTCTGGTATCCACATGTCCACAGAGAGAAGTTTAAACATGTATGGATATCCCACATGGAAAGCAAGAAATATAGTGCAAAGAAAAGCAGGGAATTGGGACAGATTAACATTGACATAGTGTAAATATTTATTCTTTATTATTCCTCATTCATCTTTCCCTATTTTGAATTCAAATTTAAATTCCTGCATCACTGCAAGGTTAGGAGTCAATGTTTAAATTCTGTGTAACCCCGGCAGTCTCTCTCTACTCAATCTGCAATTATAGCTAGCTGCTTTGAAGAAGCCAGGCGGAACTAAAATGACTTTTCATGTCCGGTATAATGACTGCCATTTGGAAGCGGACATGGAGAGAGAGGGCGGGAGAGATAGAGCTACAGAGAAGAGAGTGAATGGAGACGGAGGGAGGGGCAGAAGGAGGGAGGAAGGGGGACAATCAGTGGATGAAAATGGCTTAGGTCACCTCTGGTTCTGACCAGACGGTCCAAACTAACCGCCTTTCCTTCTGTCATTCCCCACTGATGAATCTCTCACATTTTGGTCTTTTTCTTTCCTCCCTCTGCTGCTCACTGAAACTTTCACCCTCTGTCTCCATCTTTTCTGCCATTGGTCTCCATTCATTTGCCATCAACGGAAGCTTAGCAGCTTTAAGGCGGATTACAAGATGAACTGCACGAAGAGAGACGCCGTATATTCTCTTTAGGGTGGGCCACTACTGCCAAAGGCCAGAGCTGAGTGCCGTCACCTGGGCTAGCAGCTGGCTATCTTTTACACTTCCCTCGCTAATGAGGCCTGACAGTTGGGGCTGAAGTTATAGCGCAGGCTGGATGCTGTGTTGGTAATCTATTATTTAGACTCTCGTGGGGAGGCTGGTCTCAAGAATTTCATGCATGCATTTTGCAAAGCAAATGGTAGCCCGGGGGGAATACAAAGCTCTGTGTGGGAAAGAAATGAGCGAGTATTAGACATTAATGTGAGTTGCAGTGCTTCCTTGTCCTGCCTATTTCAAACCTGCCAAGACCTGAAAGGAAACTTTTTTTTTTGTATTTTGTCATTTTTCTCATCATGCAAAAAAAGTAATGTTGCTCATACAGATGTGCTTCAAGAGGTGCGAGCAATGCTGACTCAATTCAACGCTTAGGTCGTCTTTGTCTTTTTCATTCAGCGTTTCTTCCTTTCTTCCTTCCTTCCTTTATTTCCTCGTGATATTTTAGGGATGACAGATGAAGGTTGTGCTTGTGTCTTCAAACAGCCGACACAGAAGAACGGGTATATCTTTCCATTCCCTTTTCATGTATATTTTAGGAACTATTTCAGAGGGGTTTCGTAGAGTTGCATCACGCTGTTATAGATAACACTGCTCAGACAGCCCTTGTTTATATTTAGTCAGGCTAGAACACTATGGCGCACATGACCCTACCACTGTATTTATAGAATAATACCAGTGGGCTGGCTGCTAAGGCGGTTTTTAAAACAACCATTTCCCTAAAGTCTTATTCATTTACGTTTAGCATCAAATTATTAGAAAAGCACAGCAGCGTAGCACCAGTCATACAAATCAGCAAATAAGGCAATGAGGCATCTGTATCCGCTAACTTTTACGGCCCCGTGAACCCACTTGAGAATTAACTATATTTGGACCTGTGTATAGGCAAATCTACTGGGACATGACATGGCAACAGTTAAACATAGAGAGGCCGTTTTAGCCAGAGCTCTTTAGCAGACTTGGGTTACTCTAAAATGAAGTTCATGCAGAATGGATCAAGATACCACAAATAGCTCAGAGTTATAGCTAGCATAAATAAGCTACACATACCAAATCCCATGAAGTCACCAAGTTATTCATAACTCCACATGTAATGCAGATCCGCATCATGATAATTTAATGTTTGCGATTTGCCACAGCGTGAAATCGGCCATGTGACGAAGAGATGAACTGCTCCACTCGTCAAGTCATGAGAGTTCAGAGGGAGAGAAATTGGCCGTGTCATACTGCCATTCAACTCACTGGCGTAATCATGAGTATTTACAATGACCTGCCTCAACATCCAGATACAAATTCTACGGGTGCAAACTTCAGAGGACACCATAAACCATCCATGTAATCCCCCAAAACTCACAGGCTATACAGTAAACTAGAATTTAGGTGACCTCTAATACAAAGATTTTCCACTGAATTTCTCATGCTGTTCAAGGGAAGTCCATGTCAGGTGTAGGGCAGTGTAACCCAAGCCGCCACACTTAATCCTCCACCTAGCACTACCTTGTCCTTGCATGTGTTCTCCTGTCGATCTACCCTAAAGAAACATTCCAGGAGAGTTTTCTGTAACTGGACACCGTCATGTCTTGAGTGCGCATTTGACAGTGAGAAAGGGAAAGTTTCTTGGAATTGGAATGCTTGGATACGGCCTTCTCCTTTTACCAATCTGTGAAAGTTTAACATAACACGCTCCTTGGGTTACCCCGACGTAACCCAACAAATAACCCAAGAGACCAAATCCTAGACAGCAAAGGCTAATGTGAGGGTTGATTGAAAATGGAATGACAATATGTTGTGCATGCGTGACTGTGTACAGGTATGGAGTGTCAGAGAAAGATAGGGGGGGGGGGGATTACATCAGTGGATGGTGGATAAGGGGTTGCTAACAGACACATAGACATAAATATACACATGATTAGAGGGACTTGGAGTTGAGATGCAGGTATCTGGAGGAGAGTGAAAAACATGCATAGCAACAAAACAAACAAGGGGAATACAGGGAAGACATTACACATACTCTTCTAAGTACATCAAGAGCCACTTAAATACAAATGGATAGTTTGAAAGCACCTCAGGAGAGACAAGTCTATTCAAATCCCAACATCATAGCAATTGTTAAAACTGAGATTTAGATATACTGTGACATGGCCTACTAACTCTACGTGTCAGCCATATTGGATGGCTTGCCTCAGGTCTAGACAAGGAAAAAGGTGTCAATTACAGCGGTATTAACTCAGACAGAAAGCTAATATGCATCAAAAGTGTAGATAGATGGCAATTTAGCTGTTGATGCTGGCCGTCACCCTTCAAGCTTTTAAAATTGCAAATGGATTTTCCTTTTGCCATAGCTGATTTTTTTTTTTTATTCCCATTCCTGTGACACTCCAAGAAGAGTGTGTGTATGTGTGTTTTACAGTACTGGTCTCCTTTGTGTCACAGTCTATTGAAAGGTTCATTTGGTAAACATGAAAACACATTACAATGCAATCCCTTCCTTCCCTTTCCTTCTGCTCTCTCTCTCTCTGTCCCATCTTCCCACCCTCTGTCGTTATTTGGAAACCTTCCCAACCGTCTATTGTGATAAGCTAAACACAAAGCTGTGAGGAGGATGCCCTGCACTGTTGCTGCTAGCCATATTTTTGTCTTGCTCCTCTGCTTGGACTGCCAGCCTGCATATTACTGCACCAGGGAATTAACCGTTGCTGCTCTTTCTTTCATATTCTATACTTTTGCAATGGCCACTCTAACAGAGCTGGGAGGGGAGAAGTAAATGTGCTGTAAATGTTGCCAAATTACTGACAGCATCTCTCCTGTCAAACTGCATGCATACACAGCAAATGTGATAAACAGCTCAGTTTCCCTTGCTTGTGGTTGCCTCTAGTGCAACCTTTGGAGAAATAAAAGGGCATGACCTTTTTTTTTCTTTTTTTTAAGTTACTTGACGGAAAAGTGGGAAGTTAAATAAAGGAGAGTGTAGTTCAGTGAATGTGACATTACTACATTGTCACAGTTTGTGACCTTTCCCATTTGGTCTGACAAGCCAGGGTTTTTTCTCTGTCAAAATGGCCTACGCCGTTTGTAAGTGATTCTTCCCTTCCTGTCGCTTTTTTTTTTCATATCTGCCATCTGCAGTGACTGCATGACGCCACAGCTTCTGTGTCATCAGTGATAACGCTCTCATACACACAGGGACTAGACAAGAGACAGTGCAACGGGAGAAAGAAGAGACAGTGAAAAAAGCAAGCTCACTCCATCCTTTAATTGTGTCTCTGCATGTCCCAGTGGACTTCATTACCCAGGCATCCTAAGAAATCTCACTTGTTTGCTCTTGGAAACATGTAAAAAGCGTTTGTAGTTCTTTTCATGTGTCTACAGCGGTATGAAGTGCTTCAGTCGGGCCAGTCCAAATTTCTCTGTAGCACACATCGAGGGATATTTCAAGCAGTGAGTGAAGCCAAGGATTCCTTTGCAGTAAGAAAGTTTTGATGATTATTTGCTGAGCTAATGGATCTGATAGCAGCCATCAGTAGGCCCTTTACACCAGAATCCTTTATAGCAGCAGAATTGAAGGACACCTCATTCGACCTAAAATAATACATTTAAATGTTTGCCTGCTGTTCATCTCGAACAGATGTTCATCATATAATTTTAGGGTGAAAACTTACACACATTAGATTTGGACATATTTTAGTATTGCTAATGGACATAAAATTACAACATGTAATTGCAGACTGGCCGGTTCACTTGTGACACAATGCTGGGTTCATTAGAGGTGTAAAAACAACTTTTTCTGTGATGAAAAACTAATAAAAAATGATCTAGGATTCCAGATTTTAAAATATAATATATTCATATTTTTCCTGGATGGTGAAGTAATTTTGCAAATTGCAATGTTTGTGAAGTTAACACCGTTTCTTTTATGATTTAAAGGCAAATATCAGTGACACATTCAGCATTCATAGACCTTACCGGAGGATTGGAGGTAATTTTTGACTTCATTAAATCCGAGGCTAAAAATCTACAGCATCTCTACATAAAAACACAGCAGGAGAGGTGATTATCTTTGGAAATTAGCTCACTCATTTAGAGCTGTGTAGATGCAGATGCCTCAGTTCAATGGAAGCCTATTATTCCAAACGACTCTCATTAAGCCATAGTGAAATAAGGCAAGCTGTGGAAGCAGTGAAATAAAATCTTTAGACTAGCTGTGCAGAACTCAGCATTGGTGAGATACGCTGTCTTCATCAAGAGCACTGACGTCAGGAATGAACTGCAGAAAATGACTCGATGTAAAAGGAAAATTGTATGCAGCTGATTTCTACCTTTTATGCCCAATAGGAGGTTATTTGGTGTTTGTGTGCTGAGCTGAGGGAAGTGACAATACAGTCTGAGCTTAATGAGTTTAATAAAATATCTTACATTGAGGAGTATGAGTCACAGCCGATGTATAATTTCTGTATTTCAATGCAGACCTGCTGATCAGAAGCTCTTGTAAATACACAAACCAAACTGATTTCCTGATTAGTCAAACTGTGCTCTGCTCACTTCTATATGGCACACAAGTAACTTAGATCACATACTAATACTGTGGCCTATGCCACTAGTTCCCACAGAGCATTATGACCATAATGAAAATTCCCATCCTAGCCATCCTATAACCATTGTATGCCCCCTGCAAACATAGGGACAGGGACAGCAAACACTTACATCCCTTCCTGGTAGTCATAGTCACAAAAGCAAAGGCTCTCTAATGTCTTGGTTAAGTGCAGCTCATCAGCTAACAGAATAGATCGCAACTTGAAGTGCAATCGACCTCCTTCCCATCCCAATGACTGCCTTTTGTTTTTTTCTTTTTCCGCATGAAACAAGACATGTGCATTAGAATCAAATTCAAGTCAGTCCGTCGATCACTCAGTCATTACTTTTTCCATCTCTATGTACCCGTGCACAAATAGATTTATGATGCTTGGTTTGCAATATGTGGGAGAATAATTAGATATATTGTTGGTCTATTGAGTGGTATGCAATAGAGATTAATGCTGGAACCAGTATTTACCTGTGACAGTTTTTAATTGAATAAAACATTCATATCTCCCAGTCTTTGAGTTTACCTAAATAATTGTGTTAAGCACTCCTCATTGTTAAAAACAGTCAAGATGACTCTAGATTAAAAAACACAGGCATACATGTAACGCCCACCAGTTAAAATGTACCCGTGAACATTTATTTCCACATACTGTCGTTAATGTTTAAACATTTTAAGTTTCTAGGCAACAGCATTCATTGAAGTGTGTAATCTGACAACTACGTCAAGTCATAATTGAATTATGAAAAGAACAAAGGAGAATGACCTGCGAAAAACACCTTTGCCAAGTGCCTGAAGTGTAGGAAAGCTGTGTGTGGAAAATGCACAGTCAAGGTGCAGAATGTCTGTATGTCTGTGAGTGTGTGTGGGAAAAGTTATTTTTAGTTAATTCATTATTCATTCATTTTTGTTTTGCCATGGCACCATTTATTATGTATAGGCTATTTACCCATTTTCTTACTCTGTTGGTGTATCTAGTCTAATCTAATCCATTTTTAGTGTCATTTTAAACTGATTTATACTGACAGCCATACAAAGCAATTAGTGTTCTTAAAGATACTTAGATTATAAAATAACAGGACCAAAACACAGGTGAACAAACTCATTTCATGACTTTAGACATTCCTTTGTGAAGACAGTGTCTTAATACCTACATTTGTTAATATTTGGAATGCCATAGCCAGGTGGATAGGTATATTTTACCTGTAGCGAACCCGAGCAGTTCTAGTGTTTAAGTAAATTACTGCTACTATTACTGTTCAATTACTGCAAGTGTTTGATTTAATTAACAACTTTCCCACACGTAAAACTTCCAAAACTTGTCCCTTGGTTCACACAACCAGGTGACATGATGAACCAACCTCAAAAGAACTCAACCTCCAAAGCAGGTTAAACCCCGGCTCACTGTCTATCTGAATGCTAGGTTCCAGTTGGGACATGAGATTTACAAGTGCCGTGGATAAAATATGTGCATATACTAAACCTTCTTTTAAGTTTTGGCAATAACAGACCACTTCTTTGTCCAAATCCGCATCCTCCACCCCTTCATTAGTAATACAGTTGATTTGATCTGTTCCTCTTGGCAGTTATTTAGGTTATTCCAGCACTGTAATAGTTTAAATGACAGCAAAAACCAATGCTGCATTTCTAAGCACCATGAGGCCGTATAAGCATCTGGACTTATTTTTTCCCAGGATCCATTTCAAATGATCTGCACAGTTAAGAGGAATGAGGCATGGAGAGAGATTAGATGGACTCTTGTCAAATGAGGAAAAATATTGATGGGTCTCATGGTTCCCCAGGGTGTCAACAACACAGCAGGTGGCCTTCATTTGCATCTCCCACAAGCTTACCTTCTCCCTCTTTTTTCTGTCTATGTATTACAATGACTGCAGGTGGAAATCAGATGATTGCCAAAGCAGCCTAATATTGAACAAGCTTCTATAACATGCACTGGCATACACACACACACAAAATAGCATGAACACACAAACATGGCAGACAGAGTGCTGTTTTTAGACTGTTTCCCAGTTTATTACTGCTCTATGATAACCTCCGTCCATAGATTCATGTGCTGTTTGGCCGAGGCCCTAAACATCAGTGGCCTGTATGAAGTGATGGAATGTACACATTAAAATTCGATCTCCTGCATCAGTACATCCAGTGCTGGTCAGGACGGCAACTATAAATTGCTGGCCATTATTTTCGATTAACCACGCTGACACCATGGCCCATCACATTTCTTCCCATTTTTACACCCTGTCACAGTGCCGCCATATTTTCAGTGCTGTTTCATTTTAGATTGTCCCGAAGCATGATAACACAGACCAGCAAACCTCAGGACACAAGCCACTGGGCGATCTTATTAATGGTAGAGCAGCGATAACAGTAGTCATCTACGTCCTCTGTGGTATCTCGATCTTCAGGCACATCCTTTCCAGGGCCTGAAGAGCAGCGGCGTCATAGTGGGTGCAAAGGGGCAATGACTTGGTAGTTTATCATTGATATGTTGGGAAAGTTTAATTCCAGGCATTCCGAGTACAGCAAACAGGATTCCCCAAACAGTGATTTAAAGGCAGACACAAAATGGCTATATCAAGCCAGAAATGCAATTTGTAACTTCTCTGCCAGAGACGAACAAAATAAAACTGTCCCTAAATATAAATCATTGTGTAGAAAGTAGAAATAACCTGAATAAATTTATAGGCCACATGCGTCCATAAACATGAAAAGTAAATGGCATTTTAATTTTCATCATTCATCGTTAAACATCATCTGTGGATGCAGGAGGGGGGGGGGGGGGGGGGTTGATATGGTCATCTGCCGGCTAACACCAGGGATAGCAGATGCACAACACAAGAGGAGCAGATATATGACATTTATTATCAGTTGCTCATTCTGTAAAATAATGGCCAGTATCCCAAGTTTAGTGCAATCACAATTATGGACATTTTATTATCAGAGCTGTGAAGCCACTACATTATTCACATTAACTTAATTGTCTGACTTCAGGTTTAAATATAGTTAGGGACAGCTGATATTCAAATATTTGATATGGCACAGAGCCATATTCATTTGCAAAACAATCAGTTCAAAAGGGCAAAAGAGTAAACTGAAACGGTGAAAGCAATCTGACTGCTAAGCTCTTGTTTTGACAGAAACAAATTGTTGTTTCTGCGCAGAAAGTCCTCTTAGTTCTTAATGAGTTTATTGGTAATCAATATGCCTTTCTCGTCCACTGGCAACTGACACTGAGGCCATGACCCAAGAGGAACCCTTAGATAGTGGAATTGAGTGGGTCAGTGTGGATTGGTAGTTGCTCATTCATGCTTAGGCAGACAGGAATGCCCCAGTTTCACCTAGGTGAGAGGAAGGGGAGGAAATGAAAGACGTTTCATCTTTGCACTTAACTCCACTGTTGTACAGCATACTCTATAGTAACTGGGAGTCATAATGTTTATCTTAACTTGAAATAAGGCAACCCACCTTTCCCATTTTTGTCTCTCACATCCTTCATTTATTTCAAGGTGTTATATCTCTTATACACTCTGCAGCACATGCTAACTGATTTGGACTGCGACCAATTCTCTTTGAAAGTAGACCTCCTCAAAGAGCTGGGTATGCGTCTCTGTCAAATACTGCACAAAATGCTAGTTTGCCTGTCAGTCAAACGTCTTGGCGGAACCTCTCCTCCAGTGATTCTGTTAGCGTCCTGCTGATACAGGCGCTTTCTTGGTAGTGTTTTTTCAGGAAGATGGGGCCTGGCCTCCCAGTGGGGGTCAGAGCAGTTGACCCTACCCTGGCAGGCTCTCAGTCTGCCTGCGATGATTTTATTCAGCCCCACTCAGTAGAACAGCAGGGTGTACCCCGGGTCAATGTGGCACTGCCAGCGCCTATTGCATTGAGAAACCAAAGGCTCTTTCAAATGCGCTGATCAAGGGTACCGGATGTTTTTGATTCACACTGCTGAGCTTCTATATATTCAGCAGTCAAATCACTCTGCTAAAAATGACTTTGTTTTTCTTGTCTGGAAACTGCGATGGTGCAACCGACTTTTGCTGTACCTAAAAACAACGGCTTCCAACTACGGCTCATTTCAAATGCACTCTGTACCCACATCATTCGAGGCCACTGCCTTTCGCAATTATTTAGCCTAATACAGAACAGAACAAAGGAGGGAAAAGAGGATATCTGGCAAATGGAAAACAATTGGGCCAGGTGCCAGAATCTAGTCAAGCATGTGAGCTCAATAAAGCACACTGTATCGATTTGCGAGTTATTCATTATTTGTTTTGGATGTAGAGAAAGTTCTTTGAAATGATTTTGGTGTGCAGTTCAGACTCTGAAATAAATGGTTTGACAGATCATCAATGACCACAGAATATGATAGTAAATGGCCAGATATTGATTTATTTCCCAATGCACCCCTTCTCTTCTGGTGAGCTATTATGCTTAAAGCAAGACCAAGCACTCTCCTGAGTATTGGATTTTTGTCCAGCCTGCTTTCAAAATGTGAAAATGAGGATTTATTTTGTCCTGCTGCTTGAGTGATGCTTAAAACAGAGCATGGAGTCAACTAGATAAATGGAGATAGAGAAAGGATATACATCACAATGCACTTAATATCTCTCGTGACAACAAACAGGCTTTCTGGTGGTAGTATGCAAGCATTTAGACCCTCCAAATGCAAAAATGGCAGCTTTGTTTACTGCATTCAAAATAAATGGCTGAGGCCCCGCTGTCACTCACAGATGGCACTTCCTTTGAGAAAAAAAAAAATGCAGAGCCAGTGACTCGCAATAATGTGTTGGCATGGCGGCAGCCATTTTGCACAACCTCCGGAGGCACTGATCGTCACAGAGAGGCGTTGGCATTGTCTTGGCACCGGCCCGACCCTAGGCTCAGAGTAGTAACTGATAGCCAAGCTGGAGCTTGTCAGGCCTGACGCTTATCACTTTTGACATCTGTCCACACCATCTCTCTTCCCTCGTCTGCAGTAGGCTCCAGAACACTGACCTTGGGATCTCTTTCTCTGTTACTCCACTGCCCTGAGCCGACCCCTCCCTCCATGTCTTCATTTGGCACCGCTTCTGTGTGTGTTGTTATGAGGCTATCATTTACCCTTTTAGACCTTGCTTTGTGGTCAAACATGACTTGCAATCTGATGTTTAAACATTGACAAGCTGTATTTGAAATGCTGCTTCAATGCCCTATTGAGTAGTTATGTCTGTATTGTAGTCCTCTCTCTTTAACATGTCAGGTAAAGCACATTTACGGTTTGTTTATTTGAGAATGATTTGTGTTAGGAATAGGTTTAACAAATGGCTCAGTGGAAAAACTTGATACAGATGTGCAAGTAAAAAAAACAAAGTAAAAAAATAAGACAAAGTAGGGCTGTGATATTTAAGATAATTATGTGAACCACGGTTTAACTAGAAACTGATTTCTGCCTGCAGATGGTATGAGTTGTTTTATAGTGCTGTTTTATGTGTTTGCGCCAACAAGACAAAGGAAAAATGGGAGAAAAAAAAGAAAGACAAGCTTGCACACACAGCCAAACACTGACAGGCTGGCAGGAAATGTCTGACACGATGTGAGGGAGTGCTGTTGCTGTTCTACAGCCTAAAGAAAGGGTCAGCATGGCAAGTATACAGATGTCCATATGGCATTCTGAATCAACTTGTGTTACAGTTCATGGGAAACTATGATTTTATATAGATGGAGGGGTCTGTTTTGAAGTCTTTCTATCAGAACTAACTTAAACCCCATACTGAAACAATTTAAGTATGGTCTTGTGCTTGCAGCTGAGCAACTGAGATATCGAGAGCTCGTCAGACTCCCACACTTTTTGCTATCACAGATGATTTTTGCTGAATAGTTTTTTGTTTGCATTTACAGAATAGCCTTGCATTTTACTGTGTTACATTGCACATCTTTTTACATTAAGCTACTGTGACTCATCAGCAGCCTTCACCCCTGGCCTCCCTTATGAGGTAATTAAGCCCCTGGTTGTTTGTTTAGCTGTCTGCATGTGTGTCCTGTATAAAACACAGGGGGGGCATATGTTCTTCCTACCATAAACCCATTGAAACAGCGGGACATGAGTGGTGAGGAGGGGTCGACTGTGCATGTGTGTGTGAGTGTGTGCTCTAATTAGGCAGGCAGAAGTGTATTAGCCTCACTGGGCAACAGCCAGCTGGGAGCATCTGGAGTCGTCTTTCATACTCACCAACTTCCCCACTACACACACATGCTTGTCCACACACCCACATGCACACACGCTCAAAATTAGAAAAGATATCCATGGAACAGCAGTGTGATAAGAGAACGCAGGTCAGGCATGACGGGTCATATGCACAGCTATTTAAGTCTGCCACATTATAAGCTTCCCTCACATCACAGCCCCTGCTCATGTCCCCGTCTGGAGTGCTTGTTTTAGAGTAACGGTGCCACTCTCACATCTCTTTCGAGACTGGAATGCCAACAGCGGCAAAGGGAGGACCTCGTCCATTCCCAGCAGCTTCTGCACTCCCAAAGATGCATCAAAGCTGTCCCAGAGGACCAAAAGAATTTAGTTTCAAAGCAGGGTCAATATCTAAAATAATCCTCACAGAATACCAGCCCTTACTTGAGATGGCTATTTTGGGTACTTTTTCAGTCTGGTTGATACGATTTAATCATTTCAAAACAACTACTTCTGTTTTCTGAAAGTCTTGATGCAGTGCTGTCAGTGCTATAAAAAGTGGAGCTTTTTCATGTTAATATCAATGACATACTTAAGCTGCTCCCATTCACTGCATTTGCACTAATATCCAACTCAGATTTCTGCGTAGGTGCACACTCACCACTGCACGAGATACATCACTTCCTGTATATAAAGAAATACTGCTGTCACATGCTATAGAAAAGAAAAAAGCAAACAGAAAAACTGACTTGGCACTTTCAGTATTTCTCCTGTACAGAGACCTTAGTGAGCCAGCTGAAATAGTATTTCTCTGTGCTATTGATTAGCTGGTTAGGCCATGAAAATCCAGGGACAAGACAGCCACTGAGCTCCTTTCCTCTGGCCTACCATTGCATGCTAGTATGTCTGTTCTCTCACTTCACTCTCTTTTACGCTCCTCCTTTTTTTCAATGTATTCCAATCCTCTAGGTGTTACGTATTTGTCGCCTTCATTCTTGTACTATCCTTATGTGTTTTACTATGTGCTCACAGAGAAAAAGCCCCAGCAAGTCGCATGCCGAGTTAGATCACAGGAACCCAGCTGTTCACAGTCAAGGGCCGCTTCTTTTATTAGCTGTCTGTAGGCCGACCTGGTGGGGCACTGAGAGGGAGAAAGACTGGGTGGCAGGAGGAGGAGTGCGAGGGCAGTAGGGGGCACAGATTTCCCAGCTGTTAGTCCACAAGCTCTGCCCCCTGTCAGAGATTTAGTAGATCAGTGGGAAAGCAAGCACATACACAGAGGCGAGACAGCTGACAGAAAATGGATTGAGATGGTCCTTTTCAAGTGGGATACTACTTGCGCATGGACTACTAAACTCTTTTTTTTTTTTTTTTGGCTGCAGACCGTAAAGTTTTGCATGCTGCACCACTGGAATGTACAGTGGGATAAGGCACAAGCCAGCAAGCGTGCAACGCCTTAATACCCCTACAAATCCCCATCTCCTGCCTTGCGTCCCTTTTATTTTTCCCTACCATCTCACAAACCCATGCCGCCTTTCAGTCTGTGGAGAACTGTTTTACTAGTGAACCAGTGGTCTAGAGGGACACAAAGGACCTGAGTGTAAAATTATATTTCTAGCTATATAACCAGACCTCCATTGTGCTAGTTTTACGATATTATTTTCATTAAGATTGCAGGGATGGTTTTCTGTCTTTGTTGTGCATCCCCTCTATCTGCTTCAATTGTAACCACAGTGGAAACAAAACCACTCAAAAGAAGGGGCAGTGATGAGAGCAGCACAGAGTGCTCCCATTTGTTTGATTAAATTTACTGTGACAAGCAAGCATGCTGTTTTGGCTAAACATGTTGCTGTGGGAACCCAAAAATTTTACAATTTGGGAAAAAAAGTGCTCCGTATGAGGTGCTCAAAAGACTTGACTTAAGATATGAGAATGGGTCTCCTGCAATTATTTGCCTAGAGTCCCTTTTGCTCTCAAAGTACCCGAGATGTCTGTATTGTATTTGCATATTTATGAGAAATGGGTGTCACAGTGATTAAGTTAACTGGGAGCCAGTTCTGCAGAGTGTGGATAATGAAATCATATAAAATGTGAAAGTCAAAGGGCATTTTCTTCAAAATATCTCTTTCAACCTTGGTGAAGTTGGCGAACTTGGGTTAAGAATTTTTTGCCTCAGCAAATTCTCCTTCACGAAGATAGATAAATGATAAGGTAAAGCTAGAGCATGAGCAGTCTGGAAAGATATGTTCACTAGACATTCTCATTGTGTTGTATAAACATGGACCCAATATGGACAAAATACTTGAGACCAATGTAGCTCAGTGGCCCCAGACAAGTAATTAGAGTTGACACTGTACAGTCATTATCCCAGCAAAAAATACAACCTTTCCAGGTCACATCACTTTGTTTGCAGCCGTAAAACAACTTTATTTCTGCATCGAGCCACCATTAGTAGCCCCAATCCACTTGCCAGCATTTTATGGAGCACGGAGTGATTGGGGGCGAGTAAGAGATTCAATAAAAACGTGGTAACACAATTGGCTCAACACAAGGTAACCCTGTTGAGTGTGACAATTTTGTATGGAATTTGCACTCGATTATATTATCATTTTATACACCAGCGTATATGATGCAGACACAGAGTAGTTTTCATCACCCTAATTTAACAAGCACCTCCTGAATGAAGGCCCAAACAAAGGCACAAAATTCTTTACAACCCCCTTAAGAGCTAATCAGCCATCTTGCTATGAAACACTAGAGTTTATATTGGCCCTTCTCACACAATAGTCTCAGTGTATGCTTGTTGTTAAGCTCAAAGGTCTTGGCAAGAATGAAACTCATCCTGTTGCTGTCTTGGTGATTACTGAATGCAAGAAGGAGAACATAAGGCCATAATCTTTGAGGGCAAAAATTAAGTTCAAAGTATTTTTGGCAACTGTGGGCTGGACTGTGGACAGAAGTTTCTCACAACAATAGGAAAATGCCCCACGGAAAATTGCCCTTGGAATGTGAGATCAGCCATGAATTTTCAATCAGCTCGACTTTCCTCTTGCAAGACTTCTGAATCAGCAAAACATCTTGTAAATATGATGTCGAACCGCTTTTCAGGGACACGGTTTGCAGTGCGCCATTGGGTTGGATCTGTTTTATATTGAAAATGTAGGATAAAGAAAAAAAGTGTTTTGTTGAGCTCAAATTAAACTGTTGGACTGTAGAGTACTTGTGTATATGCTTGAACTGTTTTTCAGAGATGTTGGAGTAATTACGGAATCATTCCGGTGAACAACAGGTCCTCTTTTCATTTTCTCAGAGCAGAGATGTACAGTATCAATTTGTGAGCAGATTTTACTACAGATGATAAAAAAGACATAATGTTACGTAAGCATTTGGTGGCAGTGACTCAGTCCACATTAACCCTGTTTAAATTTTTAGTCGTCCTTTTGGACCAAATCCAATGAAGTGCTCCCCCTCATTTTTCCCATGAGGCACCACTTGAATGAAAACGAGTGGGAGTATCCTGCTGAAACTGACTTTCAGCATGCTGAGACACAGGCTATATACTTTCATAGAGTATACACTTCATCAAAAACACCAGTGAAGGGGAATGGGAGGATGACCCCACTCAGATATACACACCAACACTGCTACCATCACCAATTTATCACACGTAATTTCTTCAGCTCTTGACCCTTGACCCCTCCCTAGGGCTGTGTTTGTGTTGAGTATAATGTGCCACTATGTGAACTGTCTGTCTGAAGCCTCCCTAGAAGGACACAGCAGTGTTCGGAGGAGAAATATGCCTCTTAAGCCACTGGTGGTAAATTCGTCCTTGTTCCTAGTGTGTCTCTGTCTCTTTGTCTGTACGTCTTTTCATCCCTTTTAGTGTTTTATGCATGCTGCTCATTAGCCAGACAATGGCCACTTATGATGAAATGTCGTTCAGGGCAATATGTCAGAAAACTGTTGGGGTGAAAAAAAAGGAGGGTGGCAACAGAAAGGAGTATACTGAAAGAGAGAGGAGACTGGAGCCAAAGAAAGGAGAGGTGGACGTAAAGGAAATGGCAAGGAGATTATGGACAACCTGAGAACAAAAGAGACAATGTGTGCGACAAATGAGGGGGGGGCGGGGGGGTTTGTATGTTTTTCACTGTGACAATCCGTGAGCAAGGAATCAGCAAGACCTCAGTCCAACCCAACAACGTGCCTTTCTAAACAGTGACATTACAAGCGAGCCCAGTGACTCAGACTGCCCTGACCTCTTGTGCTAGTGAGACCTTGCAGAACGAGGCAATGCTGCTGTTCCATGCACGCACCAGCCACACTGCTGCAACCCTAACTGAGGCACGAGCTCCATCCAGTGTATGCTGGCTCCCCTCCCCTTACATCACCGCGTCTGGAGGCGGAAGGTGGGGAGGGGTACAAGATTAATGATGGTGCTAACCGCGTATTTATCATCCGGCTGGAGAGTAATGCGACACCTTTCTAATCTGAATATATTTCATTGGGCTGTTATGGCACTCAGCCCTGGGCCCCACGTATATGTGTATGCGTGTGTGTGCTTGCGCCTCTGTGCGTCAGTGGAAGTGTATTTGAATGTTAATCATATCTGCATGAGTTTGCGCGTGACAATGTGTGTGCTTGTAAAGGCTTGAGAGTTCTGTGAAACCAACCAGCCGCCATAAACGCTAACACTATCTACCCTGGCAAAACGGCCCTGTGGTAATTAGATAAAGATGAAGTTCCTCTTTCCAGCACGTTAGGGCCACACTCACCGAGATCCTCTCCTCTGATTCTCTGCAGCCTTATCAGGTGAACACCCTTCTTCCATCCTCCTCTCCATCTATCCCTCTCATTCTCCTGCTACTTCTTTATGGCACTCAGCAGAAATCAAGATGGATTTGTCCTCAACACAGATGGGAAGATAGGGAATGTGCAAGGCCAAGATGGGGCCTGATATGGCCCACACTGGGCCTCCAGTTAGATTGGCTATACTGTCACCATGGCTGCCAGAGCTATTGAGGAACTTTGGGATAGAAACTGCCTGGTTTAGAGGATATTATCCTGAAGGCATTTTCAGATGGGGAACTCACAAATGGGGTAGATAGTTTTCCCACATTTGGGCATGCAGGAGACCGCACAATTATTCAATGATTAGGCTTTCATACATTACGTCATACTTACTATTAACCTAGCAATCCACTGACGTAATACAATTTCCAAAGAGTGCAGCATGGTGTATGGATTCTATTTGGAAAACTTTGTCCAATCTATTCAGGTTTTTGGTCTAATGTAGGGGGTCAAAAACTGGTCGTGCATATGTACCAAGATAGGATGAGCGTAACATGTAGCACAGTCATGGGAAAACAGGATTTTTTACATATCCGATTGAGCAGTGTCCACATCTATAATTTTATGTCTAAGTCCATCACTAATTACAATCAGTCACAGAATACAGCTATAGTCTTAGGACACAGGACTCTCCGTTTTAGTCCAACATTCAAAGTTTAGAGCATACAGACTTATATTATCACAGCAGCGACAAGACCGTCGGAATTATATGCTGGAAGGGAGCGCACATGTGGGCACGCTTTCTCGCACAAAGAGGTTTTCGCTCGGAGATTATGTCTTGCTTTCTTGTGTACCATTTGCCAATCTGCCATTTATGCAAGTGAATATATTTCAGAGTGTGAAGCTTATTGTGCGCCTCATTGTTCAAGCTCATTGTAAGGCAACAAAGGGAGAGAGGGAGTGAGAATGATTTTTCAAGTGAGAGATTTGGATAAGGCACTAACTCACCTACCCACCTACCCATGCTTACATTAAAAACCCTCACAACAACAGCAGATCCTTACATACCTGATTCAAATTCATGTACAAAAATGGTTATTAGATGAAAACATTGGTCTTATCCTTGATACCCTGAGAGCAGTTTCTGACATTGTTGTATCTACGCTAATATGTTCTTATGATTAGATTAATGCTAGTGGCTACATCTATCCCTCTCCGCAAGTCAGGAACATTAAAATGCTGCTACACTCAAAAGCGGCTTACAATGTGATACTCAATGACAGTTGATTCAGTTTTTACTGTTTTCATTAGTGGGTCAGGGGCAGATTTTTTGACCTGTCACATACAAGATCCATGCTCATTTCCCAGCAGGAACTTTTTCAACCTCCATCATGTCAAAACAGAGTAATAGGGCTGGTGCTAGAACACCGTTGACTGACTCATGATATTTCAGTGTCATTCCAGCTCTGAGCATCTTTCACCAGACTTCAGCACCATTCCCCACCATGGTGCGTGTATTAATCCCCTAAAGGAGGGACAGTTTATCTGTAGCAGTTAGCAGCTGGTGTCTGCCCCAAAGACTCCAATTGCCCCCAGTTAGCGCTCAAATGCTAGTCATTTAGCAAACAAGTCAATCATGTGCAAGGCAACTGCCTGTGAGTTGAGAATGTCCCCAGTGATCCCAGATATAGCTGTGAGGGGGCAAAGGGGAGTCATGACCTGCTGGGCCATGGAAATCAGGTCAAATTGGTCATCAGCAAAGTATCTGGGTCTAGCGTTCTGCTCTAATGATTGTCGCTGTTCAAAATGTTTATAATGACCAAAGTTCTGGGGCCCCTGGTGTTGTCTGGAGTCTACCTTTGTCAGTTGATTTTAGCCCCTGCCATTGCGGGACTGTGGAACTAAATTTAGTATTATGATCTGGTCTGAGAATATTTCACCATTGTCTCAGCACTGAAATATGTGAGTAAATGAGTAAGGAAAGAGTTGCTAAGGAATCTGTGGCCACCCAAAAATGTAAAATGTTGGAAAGGCAAATGAATGGCATTCTCTCTGGATTATACTGTGTAATGTTTTGTGCACAATACCTTGGGGGATTTTAAAGACTATATGAAAGCCATAAGAAAGGTCATTTTAGAGTCTGTTTTCTTTTTTAACCATCACACATCAGAAATCCAATTATAGTGGTAAACTTCACAATAAATAACTGTATTTTCCTCACTTGTAAAAGGTAGATAAAAAGATACACATCCCTCTTGTATCTCATCTCTTGTCTGACAAAAACTGCTTTAGATGTGACACTGGAAACCTGCTGACACTCCGTGGCATCAATGAAAGCATGAGTTTGACGGCTGACAATGTTAGTGGCATTAACTCACTTGCTGTCTTTTGTAGTTGGGCTAATGGGAACTGAACAGTAATGTGTCCACACACATTTCCCTTCCATTGGTTTCAATTAACTTCACAGGGATGTGAAATGCTTAAACTACAGTTTGTCTGTTTTTTTGTCTTTTATCATGTTTAGCAAAGCCCAGTGCTCTCAACTGTTGTCCTTTAGTTTGTAGCTTTATTTGTCTGGCATTGACAATGTTAGCCAAAAATAGACGTAGGAACAACTGGAGCAGAATTTGCATCACATCAACACAAGAAGAACTGTACTCTCCCCAACCAGTTTTCTTTGGCCAAAGCAATGGGTGAATGAAATAACAGCAATAAAGAGGGACATGTTCATTAGTTTTGCATTAGCTCACTATTGGATGGCAGGAAAAGTGTCCAATCTGCCAACTCATACTTCTAAATTTAGTTATTCATTAATGACACAATATAAGAGACAACTGTTTTGTTTTAATCCAAAAACTATGTCATCAACATCAGATGGGGTCTTAAATATTTTCAGTTCATTGAGGACAGCCACGGCAGCTGAACTAACAACAGATACATAAAGTCACAGAAACCACCAACCTTTTTCTCAAGATGCAACATAATATCATTGAGATTATTAAAGGTTGATCATGTGCTTTTCTGTGGAAAGTTACTATGTTTACTCATGGCCATCAGTCAGTTTTTCAGGGTGAATGTCTATTGAATGTACTTACGGCTACAATCATGTGCCAAATAGTCTAAGTGCAATGTAAACAAAAAACAAGCCAGAGACCTCCATGCTAACAAGGTAACCCTTGAATCCAAGGTTACAGTCTGCTGCAGTTCCAAAATGCACACACAGGCATATGCGCACACACACTCATATCATCACAGACGTGCACACGCACACACACACACACATGCACACATGCACACAGGCAGGCATGTGCATACAAATACATCTCTCTCCCTGTAGTGCCCTCCTTGGCAAAATCTCAGTGCCAGTCTCTTAATGAAATGCTCAATTAGGGTCTTTAAATAGGTAATTATGCAGTACCTAATCCCCTAGCTCCTGGGCCCTATCTCATTTAGATGACACTTGGGCAGGCAAAATGGGAGGGGCAGGCACTGGGGCCGTAGTTTCTGTCATCAAAGCCCCTCCGTGGTGGCACAGACAGCCCTGTTAATGATAAGGCACATCCAGGCAGTCAGTCAACAGCGACTCCCAGTGAGGGCCACCGACAGCATGGGAGATGGCAATGTCAGGCTTGACAGTGTCTTAATCATGTTTGTGAGTTTCCGGGGGTGGATTGTATTGGGTTGGGAAAGCATGTATAAAGGTTTTTAAGAGGGCGTTAGATGTAAGACTGTTTCTGTGATGTGGTGTATGTGCATTTTTTCCAATGATTACTAAGTTAATTTTTTTATATTAAACATGGACAGAGGGAGAGAAAATCACTTCCAAATGTCAAACTGTGCATTTTGCTTGATGCCAGGCATTGGCAGAACAGTTTTGATTTCCTGTACTGACATTTGTTTGAAGGTGGCATTTGATTTGAATTTCAATCTCCAAACTGTGACTGGAGAAAAGGACCCATTCATTCGTTTTCAGCAGCATAATAAAACGTCTTGTTCGAGTGCGACAATATACCATCACTGACGGGGAACTGGTCTTGTTTGGTTGCTAACGTAGCAATGGCAAGCATTTGTCTTAGTGAAACGACAAAGGGGGGGAATTGTTGCTTTTGCCTAGGGGTGAACCATTGCTTTCCCTTTTGACCGACTTGCAATAGCAGCCTGTACTGCCTTTTCATGAGAACAATAGCTTAGTTTGGCTAAAACACCTTTCAAGGGCGTCCAAGAAATAATAAAAAAAAAGTTCAGCTTCTAAAATCTATTAATCAGCAGTGCCCACATCAAAGTACACAGTAAACTTTAGCAAGGATACATTAACCACAAAAATATTGAAACAGCTTTCTAAAATGCTGTTCATTCCCACCTAGCATGTCCTTTGACAGTCTTATCAGGATATAGATGGAAAAGCAGGAACAACACAATTTCATCTCTATCTGTGTATTCAGCAAAAACATCTCATATCTGTGATAATATTTTTTGTCCCATTGCCCTCTCTGTTGGCACTGATGTATTTTCATGCAAAAAGCTTTGATAAGCTGCTAGTTCTAATGCCGTCTGTCTGTTCTTTCAGTTGTTGACTCAGGCTTTCTTATCAAATCTCAGTCATGGCAAAAACACCAGTGCCCATAATACCCTAAAAAACAGAAACTGCTGTCAATGTCCTCATAGACTCCAGTTTGACCAACTTCTCTCTGCAAATACTCAGAGAAGAATGAGACAGGATAGCATTAATTAAATTGTTTGAAGCTTCCAGATTAGTACTGAAAATACACTAATGCCTGACATAGTAACACATAGAATTCATATTAACACAGTGACATTTTTACCCCTTTAATGTTGGTTAATTAGATATCCAAGGATCAGCTGCATGAACCTCTACAGAGCTCCACAAGGATTGACATTAAGGCCTTTTGACAAGTGCACTTACAAAAACATCAGCAGCATCACCTTAGGTAAAAAGATAGCATACTGTGTGCTAGGCTAATTGAATGGCAATTCACCCGCTGTTGCCTTAGTGCACTACAGCAACCATAATGTGGCGTTACATTTTAGCTCAGGGTATATCGGGGCAAATTAGCATTTAGATAATAGAAGACACTTGGCATTTTAATTATTTTGCTGCCCTATGAGTGTAGCGTGTATGCCCGAAGCGCCTCCTTACATCCTTCATGTACGCCTAAGTAGTGCATTTACATACCAAACGGCTTGGCTTGTGTACAAAAGCCACTAAAATGTCAGTACTGCACAATGTACCTTGGTGTTCAATTGTTTCAAAAAGATAAGGAGGCATATTGTTGTTGACTTATGCCATATGTATTAAGAGGCAACACAATTCCCAGTGCTGTATTATTCAGTTATTTTCAATGGAGCTCTGTTCTGATGTTTTCTGCCATGTCGGCGAGTGGCAGTGGAATGCTGTTTTGTCTGTTAGAGAGCTCTGTACTTTCCATAAAACGACATGAGCTCAGGCTGGGAACAACCTCCCTCTCACCCTGCTTCCTCTCTCTCATTTTCTCTGCCTCACGGAAGTGAGATTATTCATCCTCCCACAGACCGTTGCTGTGTTGGGGGTAGATGTCAAAGTGCCAGGAGCATGTGGTGCAAAGGGTATACGGGCCTGCGCTCTGCGTGTATGTGTCTATTTGTGCACATGAATGCCTGAGTTTACATTTGTGAGCATGCTCGTGTAGCGATTGTGTTTAAGGCTGCATCTATTCGACTGGATGCAAACCTGAGCCTGAGTTTGTGCGTTTGAGAGTGCCAAGAGTTTACACGTGCCATGTTTTTTATCCCCTCGTTTTATTTTTTTTTCCCCACCTACTGCCATCTTTACAGTTCCTTCCCTTTGAAAAACAATACATTTAGACTGTCAGAGTGGCTTTGCAGCTATCATCCCCTCTTCAGCAGCGCCTGCTTTTTCTCCCTCTATCCCTCATTCCTCTCTTCCATCTCTCCCGCGCTGCCTCTTTTAGGTGTACAAGCACAGACGGAGCGTGAGAAAAGCTGGCAGTCAGGCACATTCCCTCGCTTCCCTCCCTCTGCCTCCACCTCTCCCTACTCTCTACCCTACAGTGCGCTCTCTCCTCTCCCTCCCTTCTCTCTCGCCTCCTTCCTTCCTTCCTCTCTCCCCACCACATTACTTTCCCTTGTCCTCCTCTCTCCTTTCTCTCGCCACCTCTCTCCCTCTCTGCCTCGTTGCTCCCCTTATCCATTATATTTCCACCCCTCTGTTCTGCACTCCGCTCACTCCCTCCTTCTTTTTTTCTGGTTCATAATATGTAACATGATTTAGCCCTCCCCTGTTCATGCGGCGTAAATTTAATCCCAGCCATTCCAGGTTGGCTGCTGCTGCTGTGTCTACCATTTTTTCTCATTTCCCCCCATCCTGCCACACTCTCTGCTCCCGTTACAATAGACTCCTCAAGATTCAGCCTGTTTGCATGGTAAGTTCTTCCCCTATACTAAATGCTGATGCGCAAGGTCAAGCACGGCCCAAGTGGCACACGCTTGGACTAAAGAAGCCGCCCACACTGTGACAAGCAAACAGAGTACAAGAGAAGGCCTCCCAACAAGCCGGCAATCATTTCAATAGTTTGCTCAGCTCACACGCCTAACCACAGGATGATTGTACTCTGCTGTGGTTTTAACTGCAGCTCATTGAAAAGGCATTAGTGGCGTCCATTAGAGTTCAATAGGGAGTGTGTTTACCAGTGTCACCAAGGTCAAAGGAGGTGATCCAAACATGTAGACAAAGATGAAATATGTTGCTTTAGTCTTTGCTTTTTTTCCCCCTCTAAACTCCCCAGTGTCCCTAAAGCTTACCCAATAGCTCCGTAACCTTGTGTGTACATGTGCGCGACTGCCTGTGCGTGCGCTGTGTGTTGGTATGCGTTGAGGGAGCAGCACAACAGGGCACTGGGATAATCAGTCACTAGACTGCAGGTCAGGGTCTTGCACTGTAGGGGACCATCCATCTGAACCCAACAGCTGCTGGGAAACGTGGCAGGAAGAATGAGATGGGAGAGAAAGATGGGTGAAGAGAGAAGGGAACAGAGAGTGAGAGAAAGAGAGAAAGTGGTGAGGTAGACCAGGTAGAGAGAGAAGTTAAGGGGAGCATACACAGATTGAGTGGGTGGAGGAGGAGTACTGATGCTACATGGTCATTTTAGTTACTAAAATGCATGCTCAAGGTCAGTTTGGATGGGCTGAATTCTCATGAGGACTCAACCTTGCTCTTTGCACCCAAACAAGGTAACGGTTTTCAAATTGCGCCATTCCTGTCCTTGACCTGTGTTTCCTAATACAAAGTTGTTTTAATAGAAGTTTGTTCTCTATGAAGATGCGCCACCTCTGTTTGTGCTGACTTGTATTTGCGTAAAAAGGGGGGAAAGAACACAGTGGAGGCCAGAGAACATAATTTGATTGTTAACAGTGTTCACAAGCAAGGTGAATAAATGTTATTTTACACTGTTTGTGGTGTGACATTTCAAAGTCCAGATCATCTAGCTGGGGGAAAAAAAAAGCAGGGATGGCTTTGAAAATCCTGGCACTAATTTGCAACGGACGCACAATTGAGATGGGGTTGTGATACCTTCCTTGTCCTATAACCACAGCAGGTGCTTTTAAACCAATTATTAGACAGACAAATGTCATCAGACTCAATTAGCTCCCTGCTGTGCGTTTCATGTTGGGTGATTCATTCATAAGAAAACAAGATATAACCAAAGACATCATCTAGTGTATTGGCAGCAATTGCCTGTCGAAAATTAGTCAGGCTTGCAAGGCGGAACTGTAAACCCTGACTTTCTCAGACAGAACGTCAGGCGTTACCACCCAAAGGATAGTTTATGACCGTGGGAGGCTTGTTTGTGGAAGGTCAGAGGAGACAGGGAGGGAGGGGGGAAAAAAGTAAATAAATAAGTATAGCAAATAAACTCCACTGATGTGCGGTTGTCAGGGCGTTTCATGTGGAGGCTGCACTTGAGGGCATAGCTTAGCTTAGCTTGAGGGATGTTATTACACATGCCGGCTGATCGGGAGTGATGTGTGAGAAACAGACTTGTCACTCGGTCTTAAATCACACCATCGCGGGCAGACGAAGACAGTAGCGGTAGAGGAAAAAAAACAGGGTAAAATAGACAGAGGAGGAGGAAAAAAACACAAGGGGAAGAGTGGTTAAAAAAAGAAGAACTAAACACAAGAGAGAGACTTTATGCGGTAAAGAGCCACGGACTGACTTCACACTGTGGCATTAAAGAAAGGGCAAGTGAAAAAAAGATGAAAGATGGCCGCAACTAGCATGTTAAACGTATCATGACTTAACCCAAACTTAACCCGTCTTGATGAGGAAGTGGGGACCGAAAAGGAATTCAGTGGGTGTAGATTTACGGGGTGCTTGATGCTGTGCCTTTGATGAGCTTATTTTATAAATCTGGTCATGTGATGTTCAAGAAGAAAACCGGAGGGCGTTGTGAGCAGTCATGTTTCATGGTTCCCAAAGCTGTTGAATGGGTGGAAAGGGATAACAGACTGCAACAGGTTGATTTTGCAGGTGAGCACACACGGGCTGTCTGTAGTGATTTTGCTTTATCAAACAATATCAGTACTCCTGTCATTTCAACCTTCTGATCCATCTAAGGATGAGGGACCGATGACATCACACAGGCTGTGCTAGTTCTCGAAAAGAGAAACATTTCATACATCATTTATATAGTATAGTATAGTATAGTATAGTAGTAGAATGGATGTGATTGGCAAATGACAAAAAAAGCAGAATAATTGACAAGGAGGAGAGCACAGCACAGCAGCCCCCCCACCCCCACCACACACACACACAGTGACATTTCATAATAAAGAAACAGTTTCCCTTCACTTGTTTTATTACAAACTGTACAATCTGGAAGATTCTGATGTATGAATTAAAATGTTTAACCGCTGTATTTAATGACATGTATAGATTTGATTTTATGATATATAATACAATTTAATGATAATGAACATTTCCCAAGGCAGACAGTAAACATCCGCCGCTGCTCACTCATACTGAGATGGGAGTATGATTGTGCTGTTGTGTGAGGGGATTGCTTGTAACAGTGAACAGAAAAAAAATAATCTTCCTCTTTGAGAGTCGTAAGTGCTTTTTTCTTTTAATTGGCCTTTCATCCACACATGATTCTTTGTTTCAGATAACTATGAGCAGCTTTGTACACATCTGTCCAATTTGATCATTGTTGCATAGTTTGCCAGGGGGATTATATGAGGTTATTGATGAGGAGAGCAGGAAATAGACTTTCATAACCTCTACAGTCATTTTGTTTTGTTTACAGTGGATAATAGTATGCAGTTGATGAAAAATACACATCACCAAAACAAAAGTTGTTTGGTATCTGCCTGAGGTCAGTTTCTTTATGTGTTGCTCTCACTATGGCTTATATCTTTTCCTGGCTTTAACTGGAACTAGTATCTTTAATGGTTACTATAATGGATTTGATGAAGATCTTATGCATCCTTGGTCATGGGTCTAAAAGCACTCATGAGAAGGCCATAGATAGAAGTTCATGGGGTCAACTCCCACTGCTTCTACATGAAGGCTGCAGAGTACATCTTATCCTGTGAATAACATATTTTCATAACATCAACTTTTCATGTGTTGTGATAGGTCTACTTTCTGTTTTGTGAATTTTTATCAGTTCGACTAAAAAATATTGAAGTCATCAAATTTAGAGATACTTGTTTTTGATTGGATGCAGATAATGAATAAGTATGAGCTGAAGCCACTGAAGCTAACATGATGACCAGTATCATTTATCTGTGGCCATTATATACATTCCTATATGCTTACATGCACTTGTAGACGTGTGGTATAATTTGCAAACTAAGCAAAATGATCCTTATACGAACTGGCAGACGCTTCTTAACAGTGTTGTGACTGATAAGCACATCAGCCAAAACACAAATCTGTCTATGACCAAAGAAAGTAATGAAGACATACAGAAAGAAGGCACCCGTCAAAACCTGCTTGAACTTTTCCCCTAGCAGTACAACTGTGTTTTTAGCTGTTGGCTAACAGCTGCTTGATCTGTGAAGGCTGTGTCCCGCAAGTCAACACAAACACGAATGCTCACTTCTTCGCCTTGTAAAATACGCCAATCAATGCGCACATGATTTCGCTGCAAACCCCACTTATCAGAAGTTCTCCATTTTTAAAGAGAAATCCAAATGATTATGTTATTTCTCCCAGTGAGTTCTCTCCTGTTGTACTCATTAAAACTGCCAAGATGGCGCCAGTCACCTTCCTCCCTCTCACTGCTGTCCACCCACCGCCTTTTTAAATCAGAATGCTTTATTCCCCAAACACCAATGCTAACTAATGTGCCAGGGTCAAGGTGTTATGTTGGAGAATACCTCAATTATATAGTGTGTTAACAGGAAATGGCAGACAACGGAATCTGTATTTGCTGCGGCCCTGACTCTTCTCTACCTTGTGTCCCCTCGGTACTACTTCACAACAGTAGAAAGACTTTAGAAGCCTTTTCTGAAGCAGGAACTGTCTCTCAACATTGGGGTTAGGGTTAGAGACCATTGCAGTCATAATAGAGCGGCCTGCTCTGTGTGCTCACAGCTATACCCTGCATATCATTGTATTCTGAAATTGTGCGTGTGGGGTGAGGGTGGGGGTGGCGGGGGGTGGGGGTAATTACTGCATTCTTTAAGTCTGCAATTCCGGAGAGACATAGAAAGTCCTGCCTCATAAAATGAAACAAATTCCTATTTGCTGCGCCTGGCTGGGCATGATACTGGGCAAACTTTTTATAACACACTGCAGAATGGATCACATCCTCGGTAGTTTTGATGTGCTTTGTCCTTGCATGTGTCGGGCTAATTACAGAGGGATTGGCCTTAATAGATTTGGTGGCATTTTTGTGGCGGCTTTGGTCTGTTAGGATAACATACCGTCGCTCCACTATTTCCTTGAAGTTCAATTCGGTTTGTGCATGAGCCTGAAATTAAAAACACACCCATTTAAAAATTCCCTGGAGTTGGCCAATGTGAAATTAGTCAACTTGCACGAAGGATGAGCATAATGTGGTATAACCGCTATGCTCAAACCCATGTTGAAATTGTAAAAAAAATGGCACCATCAGTAGAAATTTTCGTGTCAGCATTTGTTTCCCACCGGTTTGTACTTGGTTTGCCAAAATATTACAGCATGTGAGAGAAGCTGATGTTGTGAACCTGCTGCTTTGGGGATCTCATAACTATTCTGCCTGCATACTTTCCCATAACAAGTTTATTGCAGTATAGCTGGAATATAAGATAAATATGACTGATTCTTTTGTTGTTGTTTTTTCCCCCCCATTCATAATATTGCTCGTCTAAATAGACCAGAATACCCAACACACGCTCAAATGAGAATAGAGACTAGCCATTATGGAGAATATAAACATCCCTCCCTCCTTCTCTTTCACATTTCTGATAAAGATCATGGGGAAGGAGGGAGAGTAGACAGCTCAACAGCCCCTTTCTTTTTCTTGCCACACACTCCCCCCCTTTTCTAATTAACATTGTGCATGTTGTCAGGCTTTGTTTAATAATGCATGATTGCTATCAGCAGCAAAATCCTTTGAATGAAGCACCACTGAATGGGAACACAATAATACCACCAGGGGCTCAGGAAGAAAGACAAGATTGTTTTTTTTTTTCTTTCTATTGTAATAAATGTTCAATGAAAAGCATCATTGCCACAAAATGTATGAAAGTGAAGGCACAGAGTGCAATGAAAAGTGGCCATGTTGAGGGTAATATGGGCAAAGGTGGTGCTGCCTTTGAGGGAGTCTCTTTATTGAATGGAAATTAGAAGGATCAAATGGACTGATGTTCATGTCTAATTACACATAAATACACATGCATGAACACAAAAGCTTTCAGGCTCCAAAAAAAGGAAAAAAAAAAGCAGTATTTAGGCTAAATCCATCGTCAGATAACAATGCAGTTGGCAACCTGCTGCATTTCTGCCAGGTCTGGCAGGTGGCTTGTCCCCCTTCAGCACATTAGGAAGGAATCTGCAGTGCAATTTACGTGTAAAAACTACCATCACAAATCAACAGCAAGCAAATATAATTGCTTTCATTTTTGGTATAAATCAAGGTTTTAGGGGGTGCCTTTTAGCTGTACTTACATTAGCTTCTTCTTTTATTTACTCACATGGCACAGCCTCTTGGTTGTGGTGGTGGTTACACAACATACAGATGGTTTTGTTTGCCTCTATCAGCGTTTGTGTGTGTGTGTTTGTGTGTGTGTGTGTGTGAATGGGTGTGTGCACATGCTGGGCGTCAATAGAGATGGGGAGGGCTGCTGAGTACAGTTTCTTGTGTGCTGCCTAATGTCATGTCATTATGGAAATTCACACTTCATTAATTAACTGAAAGGCTATAACTTAGATTTGGTGGGGCACATGCATACAACAATAACTGGAGGAGACATACAGCTGTACCTGCAGTACATATGGATCAGACTGCAGCGTTATCCTCTCACACCCAGCCCAGCTTTTTCAGTCCAGTTGATTCTAATCAAATTCACAGTCGCTACAAACACTACTCATGTGAAAAGTCTGTCTAGTGTGCTCAAATGTATGTATATGTATACACGTTTGTGTTTGTGCGTGTGTGTGTCGGTGTGTGAGCGGGGGATGAGATTGTCTCAAATTGATTCCCTTCGCCACACGTCCCCCGCTCTTGCGCTTGCTACTAGCCCTGCGGCGCTAGGAGACAGGTAGTCGTGTCTATCTCCCCCCAACACAAATCGAGTGTGACAGGTGCGCTATCTTCCCGTCTTTTCTGCCATTTACAGCCCACAGAAATGAAAGAGGGAGAGCTAGGAGCGAGAAAGAGGATGATTGGTAACAGGGAAATGAGGTACTTTGTCATCATCGGGCCTACTGATTGGGCTTAGAGGGGCTTGTTTTTTTTCGCTTTTTCTTTCAGTCAGTGGCAGTCAAATCTACAGATAAACAGTCCAATAAAATATTATTTCTAGTAAAAGAATTTATGTCCACAGTTGCTACCTCCAGAGCAGACAGTTACCGAAACTGCTAAATCCCCCAAACTTTCTAAGAGATTTGACATGTTGTCTCATGTTTGATCTCACGGTACATAAATGATCTGAAATGCCATGGTACACAGACCACGTACGGGTCCAACTCCACCAGTCATCACAGCTGAAACAACAGCATCTTGTAGACCAGCTAGCATGCTAACCAGCAGCATGTCATCAAAGCTCACACACTTGGATTAGCTGGGAGCCGTGTTACGAGCAGAAGACTACCACAGAGCATCCATCACTAAGGATCAAGCTCTGGCTTAAGCAAATGTATGACAAGGGATAGAGCCAGTCTGCAGCTAATACTAGCTCACTGTATCACATTGATTTTCAGAGCCATGTAGTGGCCCCTTCAAGAAAAGGCTGAAACATGAATGGCAACACTTGGCCACTCTGTCTTATAGATGTTATTTGTTGTTTAAGCAGCACTGGATAAACTAAAATGGTTATATGTGTGTGTTTGTGTGTGTGTGTGTGTGTGCGCTGAAACTAAGCTACTCCATCACTTTGTATAAGCACTTTGAGTTATTAAAGCATCCTCTATGGATTAAATGTGGTGTCAGGTGCATAAATATGAGCTTCAGATGAATTGGTTTAGTGAATGTGCACATTACAATAGAACTGAAAGACAGCATTTATATCTTGTATCATGCTTTAAAGAAAAAGTCTCAAGGATGTCTCAGCAGTCTGTCAGTGGTCACATTTTCCTAAATGCCCATTTGAAAAGCTATTAAATAGCATTTAGAATTTATGAACATTTCCTGTATTTCTTAACTATTCTTGTATGCAACAGAGGCGTTCTTTATGTGAAACAGATATCAACACTGATCTGAGGAGGACTTAAAATGTACTCTTATTATGCAGCGTATTTAATTGGGGCTCGCGACCAAAGCTGTGAAGACAAAATCTTATTAGTTCACCCTTTCATCTGTGTGGTTTCTCCCTCTCTCTCTCTCACACACTCTCTATCTCTCTCTCTCTCTCACGCACACGTGCACACGCATTGTGTGAAGTGACTATTCCATTTAGAGAACTGTCAGAACATACCCCGTGAGCACATCAGCCTCTTCCTATCCTCTGTCAGCTCCAGCCGAGGCTGTGTGGGGGTATGTCAGAAATGTGCAGGGATAGATAAAACCCGTGGAGCCAAACAGCTTTGTTTCATTCAGTCCCTCTCTTTTTCTCTCTCCTTTTCCTCTCTCCTCCTTCCCTCTCCCTCTTCCTATCCCTCCTTGCCTCGCATAGGCTGTGAATACCCTGCATCTGAGAAATCAGACCAGACTGACTCACAGGGCTCTGTGAGCCAGCGCCACCGAGGCTGCCAAAGCATGCTGGTGCCAAGCTGTCCCACCATGCACAGAGCCAGACCCACGCTGCTGCTGCCGCTGCTGCTTGTCCTGGGTCTGCTCCTCCACCTCACCGACGCTCAAAGTAAGTGGACCGCTGGCTTTCATGTGGGCCTCAAGTGTTGTGTCCTGATGGGCTGGGGGCGGGGTGACAATGTTTTGAATGGTTTTGTTTCTTATTTTTCATTCAACATTATCATACACATACATATTTTATGTATTATTATGGGAATGCTTATATATTGGGTTGATATTCCCACAGCTGGATAGTGTTATTGATTATGGTTAATAAACACATAATAAAATTAAATTGAATTCATTTCTCTCATGTTAGTTATGGAGCAATATATTAGGTACATTTATGAAATGTTGGTGTCCTCCTAAATCTAATATCATTTAAACTTTAGCATTTCTGTTGGCAGGTGGTTATCAAAGTGTCATTTTGTGCTTCTTCCCTCAAGTGTACAAGGACACGCACAGATATACACATCTATATTTCACAGTCATCCATCACCAAACTATCAAAATGTGTCCAAGTCTTTATAATCCAACTACTTTTTTTTTTCTGCCACAAAAACTGTCACGTGAACCAGAAATGCTCAGGCCTCAGCCCAGAATCTCATGATGAGAAGTCATTGGAATTGAGTTACTTGACATCAGACACCTGCCCATTGATGTGTGACAACAGTTTTCAAACCTCATTGAGCTCTGGTCCTGCACCACAGCACCACCCATCTCCCACATTCTCTCTCTCTTTTTTTTTTTACACTAAGATCCATGAATCATTAGCTTCTGGAGTCACAGTGGGATGAATAAAAGTTTTATTGCTCCCTTTGCACCAACTGAAATCCCCTCAGTTCAGCTGAATATCTCTGAATGAAGGGATCATTCACCCAAGGTCATATACAATAGAGCCACACAAAGTGAAATTGATGGGTGAGATTTTCAACTTTGTGCTTGAGAAATGTTCCCTGCAATCTGTTCAAATGTGTTTTATTTTTCTTTTCTGTCTCCCGCCACATATGTCTCACAGCAGGGGAGAGGCAAATGGAGAAATGTATTCTCCGTTTATCTCCGGTTTTATGTGCAGCTCCAGGATTTATTGACACAATTTAATTACGGGACCTTCCCAAAACGGCATTAACGGTCGATAAACGTTACAATTGAGGGGGTCTTTAGTAGCTATCTGTTCAGAAACTCTACAGTCCACAGTGTAGTGTGAATTTACATAACAGCACGTGATTAGAAAAAAAAAAACTATTGCCAAAACCTTCTTTCAGACAACTGTTCTGATAAGACTTCCACTCTCGCGTGTCGAGACATTCCACAGTTGCATTAGAGCACAAATGTAACAGTGCAGTCAGCAGCCCCCAAATCTTGACGCCTCTGTGCTCAACACCCCACCCCCTAAAACCCCCCATTTATTCCTTTCCTTTAGCTGTCTGACTGTTAGCAGCTGTTGCTACCCCATACCCTACTTAGACAGCTGTGCTAGGTCATCATTTCACAGCCAAAACAAACTTATCATGGAGGTAGCCACAGTGGCTGGCTGTTAATGACTGAAGGGGTGTGTGGAAGTCAGAGAGGTCACAGAGATGAGGTGTGTGCTCTGTCTGCAACTGTTGTATGAGAGCAAGTGCCTTTTCAGCGCCAATACCACCTCAGGCTGCACACATTAGCTCTGGGATTCATATTTTCTCAATGTTCTTTTCTCAATTCTGCAGTGTCTGATCTCCCACTTGCATGTGTGTGTTCCTCCCCTTTCCAACTCCCCTCTATTGTTTTTCTTCCTAATCACTCTCTTGCCAATTTTCTCCTCATTTCTTATATGGGCTACTGTTTTTCTGCCTGCGCCTTTGTCTTTTCCCCACCATCTCCCCTTGCTGTTTGGAAGCAGTGCAACAGCCCCTTCCAGCGACTCCGAAGCTCCTTAATTTCCTTTGCTGTTCAGCTGAATGTGCATAACTAGCCCAGACACTCTGGGGCTCTCTCCCCATTTATGGACCTCCACTCAATTTACACCGCTCCACACTTACCCTCAGCACCAAAAACCCGGCTGTATTTCCAAAGGGAGAGCTGCCCTCTGTTGGTACTCTGGATCTGTTTGGGTGTGAGCTAGCCTCCGGCTGTGGACACAGTGGAGGATATGAGATACGCAAGAGCAGAAAATGGCTGAGTCGGCCTGCTCAACAGATGGCACAATCCTCGGAGCCAGTCCTACTCACTACCCCACACAGTGGATACTGCAACCCCCCCTAAAGTAAAATGACAATCAGGCCCTATTATAAACACACACTACTGTTAATGTGGTAATGTGACATTTGTTCTCTCTGCAAATGTTCCCATGTGAGACCTGTATGTAGCTGGCAGGAGGAACAAGACATATTCAAAAACTTATCCGAGAGGATTGCGTAGCTGTGTTTCTTTGTTTGGTCTGTTGGTTTGTTTTCACTCTGTCATTGGTTTGTCTTTGGCCTTCTCTCTTTGTTGCTCGCTCTCTCTCTCTCGTTTTCTCCTTCACCCTATCCCCCCTCACTCTTCAAATGCAGCCCATTTAATTTGTGTGGCAAATTGGGCTTGGCAATAGCTTGAAAGAGGGGCATAATTGTCCCTGGTGAGCCAAGGGGACGGAGCGAGAGAAAGAAGAGCAGGGAGGCAACAAACAGTTCCTCTGTGTGTGTTGCTTAACAGTAATACAAAAAAGAAGTGTCGGAGGATAAGAGGAGTGCTAGAAGCATTTAACATATCCACCTGGGCAGGGATGAAACTTGCCAAAACTTTGGTGTGGGCTCAGGCACTAAATAACTTGCCTGTTCATTAAGTTGATAGATTGCATAAGCCCAACACTGACATTAAGTAAAAACAAACCTGGTGTTAGAAGTAAGAATGTATCAGAATGTCCATGATTGAAAAGTTTCCCCTAGACTTCATTTTCTGATTGAGTTAATAAACGACTCTACATCAAGCTACACTGATTGACCTGTACCACCAGTAGCAGCTACACTGCAAAAGTCAAAAGTTGTGACTGTTTTATGTTGTTTATGCCTCTGTGAAGGTGACAGCTGTGACTAGAAGGCCACAAGGCAAAATGTCTTCAGGTTGTCCATCTGTCTGTCCCATTGTTATGACTGCAACATCTCCGGAACTCCTTGAGGGAATTTCTTCAAATTTGGCACACAAATCCAATTGGACTCAAGGATGAACTGATTAGATTTTGGTGGTCAAAGGTCACTATGATGTCACAAAACACATTTTTTGGGCATAACTCAAGAATTCATATGCTAATTACAACTAAGGTTCATACACACGTCTAATGGGATAAAAATGTTGAATTGATGACATTTTATATCCAAATGGTCAAAGGGCAAATTCATTGTGACAGCATAATGTTCTGCAAACACACTTTTCTTCATTACAAATATTATATGAGTCTGAGCAGACATGGATGAAAACTGCACCTTCACTGGTTGGCAGAGGCATACAACCGCCAGCATATCAAAATTGCTGTATTTGAAAATTATGCAAAATGAAAATATGCTGAGCTACATCTGTAGGGAAAATGGGCTTCCGAACACCCACACACTTTCTAGCCTGACCAAACCACATACAGTTTTGGACCATGTCAAACCCGGGGCCTAAAAGTGTTTTAATTGATTCCTCTCATTGCTCATGGATGGCATGGTGAGTCCCAGCGAGACAGCACGCTTCTCTTTAATGCTTCAATTGTTATTGACAGGCTCCTCCAGCTTCTCTAAACATTAAGATGTTAACACCCAAACCACATCTCTTATGCTTATGCCTATTTACAGGCAATCCCATACGCACACAAGCATGCACAACATTCACTGGCGTCTAATGTATGTGCTCTTCTTTTGAGCCAGCAATCAAAGTCAAACCACATGGGACCAATCCTCATATTGATGCAGCACTTCTTTTGAGGCTTTACAATGTGAGAAAAAACAGGCAAGGGCAAAATTTCTTTCATCTAATGCAATAACAACAACATGTAAAAGACGGTCATGTTTTCATGCTTGTGTTTTTCCTCTCACTCTAAGTGAAAATTGGACTCACAGCTATTAAAATACCGTTTTGTGTGAAGTTCCCATATGTTCACTACAAGATACATCGAGGCAAGTTCCACATGTATGATCTAAGAGTGTCTACTACTCTATCAGGAGCCAGTAGTTTACCATCACTGCAGTATCATTCCAACAGCATCTGTTAGTACCACAGTCAGTTATAGTATTTCACAGGTGGAATGTGGATAATCATGACCACAATTTGTAACAGTGTTTACATGTCAGTTAGTGCATGTACAAAAAATAAATCCAGCAGTCATGCACACAAAACAACATGCTACTGCTCCTATAAACATGAGGATATTGTTCCAAAATGAAAAATACAAATAAAGCAATGACAACACATACAGATGAATGGAAAAGTCCTAAACAAATTTATGCGCACACACACACACACACACACACACACACACACACACACACATATGCACACATAACCCCTAAACAGGATCACCTTGTAGCAAGTCCGAGAGCTAATGATACTCTATTCCCCAGATGACAGTGGGCTGTAATATGTGTGTTTTATGCATGCCTGGCCTAATATGAATTATTGTAAAATAGTGTTGTATTTGCATATGAGCTTCCGGGCTGTACTGAAATTAGCATTTTTACAACAGCTCAAATTAAATCCCTCTGCTTAATTTGCCTGCATGCTAATTTGATTTAAATTGAGTCTATTCCATTCCCTTCTACACCCATACCCACACAGTGCTAACATACAAAGCATGCAAACACACATGTAGGAACGCACAGTACGTACTCTAAAGAGCAGCAGCCTACATTCAACCCCCCACACACTGCCTGGTACACATTGAATTAGACACACACATACACACACACATACACATACACACACACACACACACACACACACACACACACACACACAGCTTACATGTTTATGATGTATAACGCAAGAAGAGAACAGAACTCATTGCGGTTGTGATCCAACTTTAAATCACTGTAATTCCCCCAGTCTACCGCCTCATTCATCATTCTGCCGGACACTGCTCAAGTGGAAATCTCATTGTTGGCTCCACTCGCTCATTTCAAAATGTGTCTTACAGTACATCTTTTAAAACCAGCATCAACATCTACAAGAGGAGGGAGAGAGTATGTGTCATGTTCACACTTCAAATAAATGTGTTGAAAACACCTTCGGCTTAGAGTGCCACCACTTAATTAGCATCTAGTTGTTTGGATGAAGACCTTGTGACAAGACTGGCAATCTGAGATAAAACAATGTTATCAGTGCCATGCAAGATGCTTCTTGCTCGCAGGTTGAAGTAAATGAGTAAGAAGTCATTATCATTTTCTTTGGCTGGAAATGCCTGTACCAACTCCTTGTCAACAATGTGCTGTGCAATTATCTTTAAAGGTTGTATCAGGCCCATCATTAACTCCATGAATGCCGATTTATCTGGTAACTATGCCCAAGTGTATTATTTAAGGCCATTAGCCTCATCTATGGATTGCGATCATTTTGCCATGCACTTAGACCACAGAAGAACACAAAAGCCAAGCAATTTTCACCACACTCCTGACCCTCCCACTCTTAAGAAAAGCAGATAATCACTTACAATATGGAGATGTTGTACAGGCTCAGATGCAGGTAATTAAAGGTTTGCCCCCAGCCACTAATGCTATATCTAAGTGCACTTATGTCTCCAAGACACATTGACTTGAAAATGGCGACGCAATTTAACCATGCTATACCATTCATGTCACAGAGTGGGAATATCGACAGAACAAAAGCACAATAATCCATATTATAAATAGTGGCAATAAACAAAGTATCTAAATCTATATATTTGAATACCTCTGCATGAAAGGAATGAGACAATCATACAGTGAAATGGTATGGATTTTAGTGGACACCTCCATATTTGTCCTTTGAGCATTTAAGGTGTCAAAAACAATAGAATACCATGTTAATGCAGTACATCTGACTAGATTGTTGTACTTTCACAGTCTCATTCACACACACACACACACACACCCACACACTTTCACACAAAGGGTACCTTGTAGCATGCCTTTGAAGCTGTGGATCAGCCGGTGAGCTGAGCTCAGTGCCAGCTGTTTTGCATCTGCTGGGCTTACACTTGGCATGACTCTGGCCTTGCTGGCATATGTACTAAATCTGATCACCCTTCATATGGCATGCCAGCGAACTGTATAACAATGCAGGTGTTTCGTGACATTGCCACAGTGACAGTGCAATTAATGGATTGATGCTGTAACTGCAGCAACGGGCTTACTGGACCAGTCAGGTCTGAAATACATCAGCGTTGCCTGCACAGATGATGTTTTACAGCAGTGTGCAGCCTGAACAATAGGAGGCTAGAGTACATATCATCTACAAAGTATCTAAAGCTGGGAAGTCATACTAAGAATAGACTACAAACTCAAAGGGGGCGACAGTGTGACTCATACTACAGAGTTCATTAAATGCTACAAACGGCCAAAGTGTTTATGCAGCTGGTCTAAAAATATTTGACTTTAGCTTTAGAGTGACTCAAAAGGACATACGTTTTGTGTTCATAATCACTGGAGTTACAATCATGAGTCTGCTACAGTAAATTAGCGCAAAATCGATTAATAGGCTGTGAAGGTGTAGCAGGAGAAATCATGCTTTTGACACACCTGCATTATATGAACATTTATTCTTAGATATATGCAGAAAGTGCTTAGGTGCATAGTATTCACTAAGATACAAGTCTGTATTCTGTATACCATATGCAAAACAGGTAAACTTTAAACTAAAGTGAGCCAAGAGGGACAGTAGATGTACAATATGACAGCCTGCATCACACCGGGAGTTGTCATTCTATTAAGTAATTATCCTCATGAAAGATCCAACTGGATATTGCTGACTGCAACACTTTGTTAGTGACAGCAAAATCTTACTTCCTTGGTTTGTGTGTCAGTAAGAAGGGAATATGCTTTATGGAGTTATATAGTACACAGCATTATGAATATAGAAGCATTTTTAGATTCTTTGCTTCAGAAGTCATGCTTATGTGCGCATCCATGTGTGTGTGTGTGTGCTCGTATCTGTGCTCACCCGGGCAAACACCTGGCCCGAGGCCGGCGCTTTGGTCTCACTCCAGGGGTCCTACGAGCACGACACATTGCACTGATCTCGGAGCAGCACATTTGTGTGCCTGTGGGGTATGTTGAGATTCTGCAGTGGGGTTAATGGTCTAAACCATTCATCTCCACGGAGCGCCTCGGGGCAATTTCTCTGTCCCAGCCAGAAAGCTTACATTCCCACCTTCTTACCTACAGCACTCTCCAATGCTTGACGCCGATTGGGAATCTTTATGCCCTAAGCTCCTCCTGTCACAGTTGATTTACATTCTGCAGAGTGATGGAGTGAGTGCTCAAAGTCCATCTATGGCGAGCCGTCTTTCTCACCTAATACTCTCTCACACACTACATCTGTCACTCTTTTCTGTCACTCTTCTCCCTCGCACTTGTTTGTTTGCTTGCTCACTCATTAACTCACTCGCTCACGCACTTATTCACAAACACTCACCGGCTTACACTCGCTCCCTCTGTGGCTTCTCTGCACCACCAAGTGAGTCATGCCATTTGAGAAGCAGAGATTTATTGTGACACACAGCTTTAGTGTGGTTTATTAGTTATGGCAAATGAGAGTGAAAGCCTCCATTGAGAAGTGAAAATGCTCTCACGCCACAGCCAGACCCATAGGCTTTTCCAGTTGAAACTGAGCCAAGCCCTTGTTTCTAATGGCACAGCGCTCTAAGTGCCCATCCCATCACCCAGTGGAACATGGAATATACATTCTCATACACTCACAATTATGGAAAGGTCCCTGGACATTTAGTGATATACAGGTGTTTATATAGCATCCATCAAAACATCCATGAGCAGTCTGTTTCCCCTTAGCTTTAATAGTCCCGTGTTGCAGCCTCTCATGTCATTCATCATTCTCTCATCAACTAATTAATTACCACAATCCCCTCAATCACTTGAGTCATGATGAAGGATATTTCAAGTTAAGTGTAGATAATTCATGTACAACAGAGAGGTAGGATGACAGCAGAATCCTGAGTGGTCATTTGCCTCAAAAGGTAAGACCGTATCTGGATTTATTAACCACTGTCTCACCCACACCTTTGGATCCTTTAAACACAGTCAGACATATTTCAACATAAACTTTCAGTCCTCCCAAATTGATCTCACTCAATCCTTATGCAGTCATCCTTTAATCCACTCACAATCTCTCTCGGTCTGATAGTTAATACAAGAGGGCACATATGAGAGGGGTGTGCTGTTGAAAAGACTCGATGATGTCTGGATTTATGCCTACATGGATTTCTTTAAGTACACCTTCCAAATAAGATTTTGAGTCTCGCAGAGATCCCTTTTCAGTGCCTCACCCTCCTTTCCTGCCACTGCATGGGTAAGACAGAAATTTCACACAGCACAATCTGTTGCCTACGGAGCCCCCCTGGCGTCAGCTGAGAAAGAAATAAAAAAATAAAAAAGATCCATGTGTAAATCTGTACTCTCGGTTTAGAAATCTGTGCAAACGGTTTATAAACCGTGCTCTCAGATTCGTAATCCGTGCCCTCGAATTATGAATCCATGCCCACGGATTTTTTTTCTTTTTTGACTTGTCACATTTGGATAGCGGAAGGCTACATTACCCATGATCTTCAGTCGCCGTTGCTATGGCGATGTCTGCTTTGCGTTACCCGTTACAAAACTGTAATGTATTTCAAACTGATTTAAGATTTTGTGGGTGTTCATGGAGGAGCCCCCCCCCCTCACACACACAACATTGGAGTGTTTTATTGGATGACATGGCTCAATTTTAATTGAGTAAGACTATGTTTTAAGAATGGTGATGTCATATTAAATATCATCAGCCACGTAATATTCTTGGAAATATAAAATTAAATGTCACTACATTTTACAATCAATTGTATCTGAGTGCACCGACCACCAGTCTCAGGGCATACTTTGCAAATCAGTGGTGATGGATTCATAATTTGGGGGCACAGATTATGAGTACAAGAGCACCGTTTGTAAACTGTGCACAAAGATTTTTTAAACTGAGGGTACAGATTTTTACATGGATCTTTTGTTTCCATTTCAGCTGACCCCAGGGGGGCTCCCTAGATGCCTTTCATTACACTGCACTATTTAATTGGCTGAGCTTTTCCCCTCATTGCGATTATTCAAGGAGAGTTCTCTGTGGAAAGGATAAGCTGTGGTTTTGCCATTAAGTCCCACAGAGGCAGCTTTATTTGTGTCTTTGACCAAATTATCACAACTTGAGGGGAGAAGAATTGGAACGCCCAGGAGACATCACTCAGTTAGCAGGTAGCAAAGTGCACCTGAAGGATCTGGTTAAACACGATGAAATGAGATTTTAAGTGTTAAGGTGACAGCAAATTGCTTTCATTTGATTATGGATTTATTTCAAATCTCATTCTCAAGCAACTTGCATGCAGGTAAAATGATGTTTTTATATGGCATGTGCAGCATTTGATCCGTACACATTCCCCAGGCACTCAGTAAATATATATGTGCACATACAAGCAGTAGCAGTATACACATATTCATAGTCTGAGTGGTATAAAAAAGTATTGTTTTCCACACACTTACAGTACACCTAATGGAACCAAGAGATGGACAATATGACATAGCTGTAATAATAATGCTTTTATTCTCCATTACTGTCAAAGAACACCACTGATCAGATGGTCCCCCTTTGACCTATTCTAAGAATAATCATGTTGTGTGATGTTTGCTTCACTAGTGTGTTGCATGCACACAGTATACAAATCAAACAGCCTTATTTACAGACGACACAGCCATAGTGCTTAGTAAGATGCCTTCAAATACTGAAAAATAATAAGTCAAATAAAATATAGGAAAAGGTTGTAAGGTCGCGATTGACCAACAATCAGTGTATTAGCTGCCCCAGACATGAGACCTCAAAATATCATAGGACTTAGAGATTAGAAGTAGGTAGATAGGAGAAAAAAAGCAAAACATGGGAGAGAAAGAGCTTAGATGGAGATTAACAAAGAATGGATGGATTGACTTTCAAAGGCATTCAAACAAGATGAGGTGATAGGAATGAGGGGAAGGCAAAGCTAATATGGGTTACAAGGATTTATTGTATGTCTCTTCACTGCTTAGTCGCAAGTTGTTGTTTTTTTACTTCTTTTTGTTGCAAAGCTCAATTTCCAAAAAAGTAATCCTGAAGCCTACAACTTTAATCCTTTAGATATGATTAGGTTCCTGACATCTCATGAAATGATCTCAACCCCTTTTTTAAGGATCTGAAATTTGGTATTGAAAGCCAAAAGGTAAACAGATTAAAGATATTGCATTTTGGATTTAATGTCACATTTTGATCAGATTTTGAGTCTGTTTTGTCATACACAATGAAAACAAGTCAACTTTTATCTAAGAAGTATTGTTAAATTTAACTTCATCAAAGTCCTCACTGCAAGGCTACATTGAATTGAGTGAGTTTTTATTGGTGTGCTTAAAGGGAAGCACTTTGGCATAGTACAAAATGGAAAGTGTAGCATAAGAAGGGAAAAACTAAGCAGATAATGCAGGTTTGTAATGTTGTGAAAGAAAAAGTGAAAATTTTAAAATTGTAATCCATTGCAACATATAGTAAAGGCAATAAGCAGAGAAAATAACACAGGACCAGGCAAATTTGTAATCAATTGGTTGCATAGTGACTATAATGATTCAGAGATGGAGATGGGAGTCACAGTAATAGCAAACAAAACAGCAAAACTGAACCATGAGAGGGTATTCTTATCTCAAGATGACTGCTATCTCATGGAAGACAGCCACTTTTGTTTTGCCATGCCTCATTGTGTGGTGTCTTTGAAATCCACAAGGGCCTGTTACACAGCATTCATTTTATTTCATCCCTCGAACAAAGGCTTGACTGACGTTATTTGAGATAGTTTGTTTCAGGTACAATGAGAGTAATTATTCAGGCTGTATTGAGAACAGAAAGACTATCAAGAGAAAGTAAGCAATATTACTGTCAAGGATGGAATATAACAGCAAATTGTTAAAGCTACACAAATAACACATATCTTTTGTTTGTTGTTATGATTCATAGCCCCCATTATTCTACATCACTCTTGCACTATGCATTGGCTTTTTGAGCTTTGCGAGTGAATAACAAAGTTTGAGTGGCAGTGGACTTTACTGAACACAGAAGGTTGCTTTTGGTAACAGCATAACAACAAGAAAAAAAAACCCATTTGGGTTCAACTCAGTTAATGAGTAAAAATCAAAGTCAAAGTGGCCACACAGAGGCACCAATACTTGTAGGCTATCCAAGGCTCCCATGGGCCCCCAGAAAATCTTCATAGAACTGCAAGAGAGAGGACATTTTCTTTGTGCTTTTCACCTCCTGACATATTCAGGTGGAGTAGAGTTGCTGTCCATCACTGCAAGGAGCTGTAGAGTATGCCCTTGGTTGTGCATAGAGAGAGGCATGTTCCTGCTTCAGTTTCCAGCCGCGCCCCCTCCAACGCTCCTTTTTTATTTTTTATTCCTATACATGGTTTCTCGGAAGGCAGATCTATCCACCCGGTCACTGCTCTACATCTGTACGAGATCTGGAAATATTGATTAGGTGATAATTAAATTGTCCACCCCAGCTTGATATGGATTAATAATTGCCCGCTAATGCCCTCCTGACATTTTGCTGTATCGACTCAATACTGTTTGCAGCAGTGCGCCGATAATTATGACGCTTGGCATTCTTCATTTTGTCCCTAATGAGACCAATCAGAGTTGGCTCGACTTTTGCCTAAGAATTAGAAAGGAGTGAAAGGGACTGAGAAGGAAGGATAGATTTTCTCTAAGGGCCCATTACTCAATCCTTTGGTTCTTATCATAGAGATATGTCTTTGCTTTACAGGAACATTGTCTTATAATTGTCATTTCTTGATATGTAATCAGTACTTTACCAGAATATGGATAAATGAAATATGGATAATCTCATACTATGTTGGTCCAAATCATGTTAAGAGGACATTTTCGGACAACAACAGCACCAGTAGGAGTACTATAAATACTGAGATGAGAAGGTGGTATGGGCATCGAGCCACATCACTGCATCGACTTCCTCACTGCCATCTGTGAGTGTTCCTCCTCTGGCATTCTCACAAAGGCCTTTTGTGCATTTTTCCCCTTTGTCCCTGTTTGCTAGGTTTAATTAGGTTATTTACTTGAGCTTCACCTCCCAGTGTTTCATTATAGTGGGCATTGCAGATAGGGCTTCACGCAGGGCAGGGGCAGATAAAAAGTTAGGACAAAAGATGATAAATGTCGCGAGTAGGGACGGAATGCAATCTGGCCGCCACAATGCAGAGATGCTCTAATGGCTTCCCAGCAAGGAAGGGGGAAGGCACTGTCGAGATGGCAACGTGATAAATGGTGCTGGGATGGCTGTAAGGACTGTAGGCAAGACAAAGAAAAAGAAAAGAGTCATGGAAGGAGGAAAAAACGAAGATGACCACAAAATGGAATCTAATTAATCTGGACTTGGTTCCCCCTCCTGACAAATTCAGTGCAGAAGAAGAAGGGGAAGGGAAATTGTTTTTTAGGGACGTGTTCAGCAGCACAAGCCTCCCCCCCCCCACCACCACTCTGCTTTCATCCCAGGTTGAAAAGGCAAAGGGACGTATGGGTTCTGACAATGCTCCTGCACCTGTGGAATGATTAATGACAGCAAACTCGCCTTATGTGCCGCAGAGTGAGAATACCTGCTCCAAAAACATACCAAGGAGAACACTGAAATAAACATTTATTTTGCTATTTATCAGTATGTTACACAAACCTAGGTTTTAGAGGGGTTTTTTTGCCCTGTATTAAACTCCCTGAAGATTTCTGAATGGTTAAATGTACCACTATAATACAGGATTTATGGAGGTAACATTGTAGCAATATCAATGTACTAATGCACTAATATTAATATGCATAATGGAAGGAAAGTGTGAGGTTAAGAAAAAAAAATGGAAAGAGAAAGCCTCTCATACAGGGATGAATGAGTGGATAATGCTGCATTAGCACCAATATTTGATTCAATGAGATGTGATGTGATGTGATGCCCATACTTTCTAAAGAAAAATGTGTTGAGGGAGGAAAAAAGGGTAAATGCCACATTATTTTCCTGACTGCAAGTTGTGCTGCTCCAAGTAATTTATGGATATAGTTTGCAATTTTGAATATTAATTACAGACAAAGAGGACAGTGAATACCTGGATCTGTTGTATTTGAATTCTACATGTGTTATTATTGAGATAATAAGCCATTAAAAAGGGCACTTACTGGATGCTATGGGCTAAACACTGTAACAAACTGCCTCTCCACCCATCTGAACCTCTTCAAGTTGAAAAATATGTCACTTTGTGTCCTCTTTATGTACTGAAGTGCACTGGATTTCTGAGAATATTCATGAAGTTAGCAATCACGCTGAGTCAATGTGCCAGCTCACTATTTAACCTTTAATCTATGTGAGAAAAAGGATAGAGTCATTACTTACTGAGGACCATAGTACCTTGTGGCATTTTGTGACAATGTCATTGGCTTTTTACTCTATTCACAGTTTCACTGCTCCACATTAAAAGCCAATAGCCCCAGTCATTACTCACAGTTGTGTTTTTAGAATAATCCTGTCATAAAAAGACCTGCAGATAGATGAAGGTCTTCGTATTTTTATAGGGAAATGTCAGTCTATGTGCTGGTTGATTTATTATCAATATGACATTCCTATCACAAATACAAAAAGGCATTATCTACACTTCAATTAAATGTATTGTCTGTACAGTATTTCTATTCATATTTCACAGGACATATACTTACAGTAATGCATACATAAAAAACCACACACATTCACTTGCCTCATGGAGTAGAGCCCATTACTGCTGGCAAACATTTGCACTTGAGGCCGGCACCATTGTGTACCCTCTCACTATGTCAACTGAGGCTCAGTTTGGCGAAGGGTGAAAAGGACTTAGAAGAGAAGCGTAACCAACTCCGTCAGTCCAAAGGCCACATCTCCGGTCCCCAACAGTCTTGTTCCCTAAAGAGGCTCCTCGCCTTTAGAATTTTTTTTTTTTTTTTTGCTTGGCCTCTATGAAAACATGACACAATATTCAATGAAATTGGTCATCAAATCACAGCTGGGAATATGGTGAACGTTGTGGTTATATAGTCAATGAACTCTGGGAAGCATTGTATATATAATATTTCATCACAGCTACTCTAAGATTCTCATTCTCATCTGTAGTTCTATTGAGTATTTAGCTCCCTTTTGTTTGGATTCTCTTTTCAAATACTCGTCAATGCTTCTTCCAGCTTGTTTTGACCAATTTCCAGTCTCAACTCCATTTAAGTGGCGCATTTGCACAACCCAATCCTGTTCATTTTAATCACAGCCAACGTGACGCAAATATTTCCAAGGTTAAAGCAATTACATTTGGACTAATCACCACACAAAAGCAGAATTTCAATGGGACATTCAGGCTATTTTCAAAAAAGTAAAATGTTTTGGAACTGGCTTTGTGACACTATGGTGCATTTCCTTTTCTAAGATGTTGATGAATACATGGGATATGAATACACCTTAAAAATGTGGCATAATTGGTGTAACACCCACACACTGTAAACATATATATATACATTATGCACACACTCATCCTCTTTACACATCTACTTATCTCTTGATGAATCATTCCCACATCCACACACATCAAGGAAGAGCCTTTTAGAAGTGATCTGGAGCACTTAATTTCACAAGATTATTTTAATTATGTCCCCTGAGGGGGGTTGTTTTTTGGTCCTGGGGTGACATTGCACAGTTTGCTTCCAAGTGAAAACCCTCATCCGCCACTCTGACCCCGATACCACCCGACCTCATTTGTTTCCCATCTGTGGCTCTTCAAAGACAAACTGTAGCCACACACATGCACGTTGAACTGTTTTCTTCAGGGGTTCGCAATTAAAAATTCAAATACTTCAACTTAGATTTACGGCAGACATATTAATAACGTGTAGCTGACAAAAACAACCCACTAATACACAGCTAATATGTTATCCTGCACTAATGCATGTCACTCATTGAAGGCAAAATAAACTAATTAAAAATGTAATGAAAGGAGTAACAATACAAGAATAATCATTTAAATTCAATTAATTGGTACAATTATGTGCTATTTTGACATATATCAAATATAGCAGCTTAAAGGCAAAATTATTTAGATCTCGAAAAGTAATTTAATTCTTAGCCATTAATGAAACTTTGGTAAATTTGATTTTATTAGACGCCAAAATGTCACACAGTCGATAAAATAAATTGCTAAGTGACGACATTGTATTGTTCTGTTTTGATTAAGAAATGAAGCCGATGTGCTGCATCAGTATCCCTTACCAATATCAGCACTACTGTGTGTTCAGTATCGATAGTTTTAATATAATTTTCAACTGCTCACATCTTTTAAAGTTGCCATTGACACTAAAATTTGGTTTAAGTATGCCAGTTTTGTGTTGGTGCATTCTCACAAAATACACTCATTGTTGGCAAAGGGCAAAGGGGGATTTTTTTTTTTACCCATGTTTGAATTACCACCATTTCTTTCCTTTTCCTTCACCGCTGCGTATAATTAGTGGCCTGTGAAAGGTCACTTTGGTTCTTGAGTGACTGTGGTACTTTCCTGCATATTCTTTGTCCCTGTAATAGGTTTTTGGTTTGAGGATAGCCATGACTATGGGTGGCTGCAGAGAATGATGTGCAGAGCAGCTGACTACTCTTCTCTTTTCAGGTTTTTTCAGAAAATAGATTTTCAAGTGTTAGTTCATGGTTTTTTGCACCCCCCCCTCTTCCCAAAAGACTAGTGGAATATTTGCTGACCCTTACAATGTGAAAATGGGTAGAACCTAACGGTTGGGCTATGCAGTAAATATGGAAAATGTGATGTAAATTAATGGAACATATATTTTCTTCACAAAGCTTGATCGAGTTTGTACCTGGTTTGCTGAACTGAGGAACATTTGCAGGATATCTGAGCTGCTGAAAGGAAGCCAGTTGTCATCTAGCAGGATTGCTGGAGCATGAGCTAGTCTGCCTGTAAGCGCCTGAGAAAACACAGTGCAGGGAATGTGTCACTTCTTATGGCCTGACAACTAGCATCCATCTGAAATGGCTTGGCACTACTTACCCATAAAATTAGAGTTTGTTTAAATATACAATGTCGAATCCCTGGAATGATTTACTGCATAATCCATCTCTGCTCCTATGGAGACAAATATGAGGCTGGCTTTTCCGCTCAGTGGTTGAGGGCAAAGACAATTATGCGAAGTTTATGCTATAAGGAAATAGGAAAGGTCCAAGATTGGTGTAATTCGTTCTTGAACAGAGACAGTCAAATATGTGGCTTATTGGATTTTCCATTCCACTTTTCCCATCCACAGCTTCTGATTTTTGCGACGTGTAGATACAGTTTGTCATCTGCACTTGCTGTCACGGTGATATTTCGTTTCAATCTCAAATCAAATGTACATTAAATGTGTGGTTGAGGTATCAGAATCAAACACAGTCTTGTTCTTTTACTATCTGTATGTCATTAAATTGGCAGTAAACTGACAGGGACAAAGAATGTTAAACACCTTTGCAATTTTTTACATCTTTTCAAGTCTGCGCAGCCACAGCATGATAACTACTGGTCATTTTGCTGCAGCACTGCCATTTAATGAATCTTTCCATTGCCTAGTGGATAACAGAATGAACAAATGCCTTTCTGTGTTAGTGGCTGCCACTGCCTATCCTATCAGATAATTAACTTTTTGCAAATAGACTGCACTGACTACCAAACAGAGTAAGCCCGCACAATTAGAATTACTTATCTATGTTCTCTCTTTTTTCCAGACGTTGGAGGAAAAACAAACAAGACAAACAAATCCAAATTTCATACTTCTTGCTCGCCTGTTTTTTTTTTCCTCAAACGGTCACACACGAATTGGCCGCAGATTTGTGTATTCATACACAAATGAACAAATAATGAATGAGGGGAGAAATGAAGTCTTATTGAAAGTGAAGCCTCTGTATTATTTTGCATCGGCGTATAACAACCTCAGCCCAGATGTTCAGTATTTCCGACAGGAGGGTCTAGTGTTTTCCACCTCCCTTCTCCTACAGTCTTGCTTTTTTTGGTCTCGCACCGACTGTGGCGCAATTCAATATTTATATGTTTCCTTCTGTTTGGTTTCCACCGCAAAGGGAGGTGGGCTTTCATGTGTCTGATTTGCCACAGCAGCGATTCAGTCCCAGCTTTTAAAGCGTTGGGGGCCGTTTGAACAAAGCCATCTGTTTGAGTGGGCCGTTTTATTAAGTGACAAACTGGATCCCTCTACCTCACTAATGTGTCCTGTGGGAGATGGCAGTAGCTTGTGTGTGTGTGTGTGTGTGTGTGTGTGTGTGTGTGTGTGTGTGTGTGTGTGTGTGTGTGTGTGTGGTAGAGAGACAGGGAAAGAGAGGGTACAAGTTTTCCTCTGCAAACATTGTAATATACCACTGAAGACACTACAAAGCCAATGTAACTGTCATTGCAGAACTGAAAGGTTTTTGCCTTTATGAATCTACAATCATAATTAAATAAGGGAGCCTTTCAGTTTCCATCTTATCCCATGAAGCACAGGCAAAAAAGCTCAGCACTGTTCCATAAATAACCATTTATATTTATTTAATGGAACCTTCCAGAATTGTCTATTGTCCTACACCCCCCACCACCTCCCAATTTATTAATGTCATTCTCTTACAATGTTCCCTCCATCCACTGAGAACATTCTTACACCCATGAGAGTGAGTGTCTGTATAAGCATGCACATGTGGATGATGGGTTGTGCTTGCGCACCTCTGGTGCCTTTTTCCTCACATCTTGTCAGAGAATCTGTCAGTGCACTGAATGTGGGACAAGAGCATTAACCATTCTTTTTGAAGCTGTTGCTGTTGTCTGTGCAAAAGTGCCCTAACTCCTGCAGAGCCATAGCCAGAAACTCAGACCTTTCATAGCAATGCCATTGAGCATGAGTAATTACACACTGACTGAGGTTAAGAAAGTCCCATTGGAATACTTTTTTTTTTTTGCAGCCTTAGTCATCAGGCTGAATATTTGGCAGGGAAAATACGCTGGTGAGTTGCGTATTATAATGTGTGCCATAGTTGTCCTGCCTTTGAAGACATGTTCTAAGTGATGATATGCATTTATTTATTCACGGGAGACTCTCAGCAGCTTATGAGCCAAATAAGAGACACTGACCCTATCACAAAATGAACCTGCAGCCCTAATATCCATATGCAGTCTTAATATTAATGTGTTATTAAGCTGCATTCTTGTATATTCTATTGAATTAGTTTTACATAATGACTTATGAATTTTGCTTAGAGAGCACATTTAAGCAGTTGGGAAGGTGGGGGGGAGTGAGGGGGAGCAGTGTGGGAGAAGACTTGTATTATGAACTTCATTATGTGTGACAAGCAGCACAATATTGATGGAAGAGCGGGTCCCCATCATTGCACTGCATTAAAACCTCTGCAGTGAATTAATGTACTATTCCTGATCCAGTAATTAACAATCATTCGGGGGCCATATCCTTTTTCAAGTAATCACTAATTGCAATAAGAATTTCAGTTTCCATTTAAGGCAAGATTACCGATGAGCATGCAATGCAAATCAGCCAACAGTTCTAATTAAGCTCCAATTCCTTCTCTTTCTTTCTGCCTAGACCCTTTGTGAGCGCATACAATGTGGAGTTTGTTTCCTCTGCATCACAAAAGACAATTTTTTATCATAATGCTGCAGATAGAGAGCTGTGTAGTGCCCCAAGAAAATGGTTTACGCTTGTGTTTGTTCCATTGATTAGTATGTGTGGTTTATCTTCTCTCTCTTGTTTCCACTTTTTTTTGCGCATTGTTTGTTTCTGTGTTTGTCTGCATTACTACAGTCTGTTTTCTTTTTGGCATTGGGTCAGATGTTTCTGAATACTGTATGGACTGTTAATTAATCCATAGAGAGGGGGTTGATTTATGCACTACAGCATTTGGAATCACCAACAAACCCATCAGTTTGCACCTATCTTTATTTGAATATTATAATGATATTGTTGAAATTGATTTTCAGGATACTTCCATTATATGAAGTCAAATATCCTGCACATATCCGGCATGCGTCACTTTTACCCCTCCTCCAAAAATTTGCTATCCCTTTTTCCAGTTTGTGCCACTTACCATCATTGTGACAAATCATCAATATCACAGAACTGATATGCAGCGGCTTAAAGATGTCGAATGAGGTTAATGGCATCTTTAAATGCTCCTTTCTTTCACCCGTCTGTCCAAAATGGAGCAGGGTATTTGCAGACTGCCACCCAATGTGTTAGGATTAATTATCACCCTCCACAACCCCAACTCACCCTGCAAGTTAAAGATTCAGAGAGGAAATGGCCCCTTTCATGCAAATGAAATTGAATATGTCAGTCAGTATAATTGTGAAAACCGAGCCGTCGTGGACTGGTGTCTGCGCCGAATAGAGGTTCCAACTGAAAGTCGGTTTATTAATGTTCTTCTCTCCACTCTTTGATTCATGCTCTTTAATGGCTTGGCAGATCAAACTTTAGTCTATGGCAGAGTCCTGATGACTTGAAAAGTTTTGGCCATTATGAATGAAACCCAGACTCTGATCTCTTGAGAACTATTTAAATGCAATGTTTGGCTGTGAGTTAAGCCAATATCAAACAAACTTGTAATGAATGCAGATTTGCAAGATGCTCTAAACCCAAGAATCATTTTGAGTTCAGCATGATGATTGGGGGACTGCCAATTGGTATGAAGGCCAATTATTCCAAAACCCCCATAGTTTGAAAAATATCCATTTTTCAAATTATTGATAAAGCCCATTAGTCATAAAACCCATTAGTCCAATGGCCCATTATCCCAAAAACCAAATCCCACTTTCTCCGAAGGCCTATTGCTCCTAACAAACTCTCAAGTTTGAGTTAAGTGACTGCTGGCATACAACTTTTCAGACCCCATTAGCATATTGCTAAATTTAACAGCTAACATGTAAATCATAAGGTAAATTATAACATAAATCATAAAGTATGAGTTTATATGACGCCTAATGTGTAATATTACTGTTTGACATTCAAAAACATCGCCAGTCAGCATGACCACACACTTTTTATGTGATTACATTAAATCAGAGTGTGGAACATGACACAGAATTCATGAGTGAATTGTGAAAAGTCTGTTTGAGGAGTTAATTTACATTTAAATGACTGATGAGGCAAACAAAATCTTCAGCTGTTTCCTACTGTGTCCTACTGTAGATTTAACAGAGCCAAACTTGCCAATAAACATTTACTCCTTCCAACAGATCAGTTTTGATTTCTTATGACACATAAACAGAGTAGCTCATTTGACAAACATTTAATATCATTTGGTATTAGTTTCAGTTCCAAGTAAAGTGAATAAATACATTTCCCAGATAATGCTGACCTTCATTAAGGATACAGTTTACATATATTTATAACTGCTGATATATTAAATAAGAGTTCTACTGAGTGAAACATGACACCACATTTAGCAGAAGATTACAGTAATATTAGGTATTAAACATTAACAGTGTCTGATAAGAGTGTGACTAAAAGTGTTTTTTCTTACTTTTCTTTGTTATTTCAAAGAAAGTACCACAACCATGAGTCACAAAGCTGTTAGTTTTGAGAGAAAAACACTTGTCTGGGTGAGAGAAAGATCATGTTTTAGATTAAAATGATCACTTGTACATCAGGGGAGAGTGTGTATTTTCAGAGCGATGGGCTTTTGTTTTCAGGATAACCCCATCGGACTGTAGGGTGAGGGTTAGCTAACCAATTACAACCGGTATGTATGGTACATTTCAGAATTTAGTTTAATGTTTCATAATTTTTGTTCCTTCATTTATTTTCCCTAATTTCCCATCAGATTTGGTTGGTTTGGTTTTAGGGTCAGGGTTAGGGTTAATCTAAAAGAAACAATGACACAATGTTTTGGGCATTTTGATTTTAGGTCAAGGCCTATCAGTTTGTTTGCTAACAGCCATTTCCCTATTCCTGTTAGGTATGGTATTGTTGGCTTTACTAGATATTTCACACTTACCCTTTGTCAGTCATTCATTTTCTTTACCACCTCTCTTGAGGGTTGTAGGGGAGTTGGAGCCAATCTCAGCTGAAATTGGTCGAAAGGTGGCGTACACCATGGACAGGTCACCAGTCAATCAAATGGCTAACATATATAGAAACAGACAACCATTCTCACACACACACTCACACCTTCAGGCAATTCAGAAACACCATTTTTCTCTGTGGGGGGAAGCTGTAGTACCAACTCCACACAGAAGGGCCCCAGCTGGCAAGTGAGTTCGAGCCTAGAAACCCTTTTGTTGTGAGGCGGCCGTGCTGACCATTACACCACACTGTGCCGCTCTTAGCCTTTTGCCTTTTGATGATATTTCCCAAACATACACTCCGACTGAAATGTTAACAATTCTAGTAAACTGCTGCATCTCAAGAGGTTAATCAGATAGACCTGTGCAATGCTTTTGAACACTGACATTTTTGTGGAAACACTTAGCCGAAACTTTGGGGGAAAAGGACTGGGTACAAAGTGACTGATAAAGTGTGGTGATACATTAATCTGGCGGCTCCATTTAAAAGCTCGTTTGAAGACCTCAGTATTTATAAAAAGGACTGCAGACAGGAAAAGCAATAATAATACATTTAATATTAAGGTTCTATTTTTTTGGAGCGCCAACATTGTGAAAGGCTTCCAATTTCAATTTATGTCTATCCATTAAAAAATATGTACCTCCAGTTATGAAACAGTCTGCCCCCTCTGCCTTGTAGTCATGGCTGTTCTCAAGAACAGTGAAGGCTTAAGTCAGCCACCAATTATTAACATGAAAAGCAGAGCAGGGGGGATGCTTCTCTTTTCCAGTAGCAGCAATGTGAACAAGGTTACATAATGACCTGCAGGGAGAGAAGGGAGAGGCCCACGTCACCAACCTTTTAACTTGTGACAGGCTTTACACTTCTCATTTGTTTTCTGGCGACAGCTTAGCACTGGATTAACAGGTGCCTAGCCGCAGTACTAATTCATGTGCCTAGCTGCAGTATTAATTCATGTAGATTATGGTTACCTCTCAAAGGAGATGTGAATATGCAGCAGAGGTAAGCAGAGCTTTTACTGGATGGAGGTTCACACAATTTCGATTCATTTGATATGATTAAAGGCAAAACAAAGTCCGCAGTCTATGCTCAATGTTATTCCATTTTAATTAAATTATGTTATATCAAAACTAACACAATTACAGGCACCTCCTTTGTGCCATAATGGTTTCTGTGTATTTGCCAAAATGATGGACTGAAAGGGTTCTATGGTGAAAGGTTTCTTTGTGGTGCATGAGTTTGCACAATGTTTGTTCATAGACCGTATCTTTCTTGTTGCTGTCAAGGTGCTAGTCGTGGCATTGTTTGAGAAAACTGAGGTTTCAATCAGCCTCTGTCTACCTGAAGCCATACGAGTCCACCAAAATGGATGTTTGCCAGCGGCAGACCTAAAATGGGGGTATGATGGTGATATCAGCAGCCATGTCTGAAAACACCATTACCTCCATGTCACGCCTCAATCACTCCCCATTGTGCGATGACTCTCCCCCACCCTCTTCCCCTCACCTCCAGTGCTGATCTCCTGTACATGTCGTAGCAGTCTATCACAGCCGGCGTAGGGAGACGCACCGAGCCGTAATGGATGGCCCTGGAGCGAAAACAGCCCCAATAGCATATGAATTACCCATCAGCACCCTCTTGGCTGGGTGCCAATGTGCACCACACCTCAGCCAAGTCAATGAGATAAGGTGCAAATGCAGATATAATGGCACTTTTTGCCGCATACAAATTACACAGTGTCAATTCTGCAGCCCACCTGTCAGATCTGTCAGCTGGTGAATGAGAGAGAAACCCTGAGATGTGTGTATGTATGTGTGGGTCCGGTCATGAGGCAAACAGGTGATTTCCCAGACTCATTTGCCCAGTGGAAGCCCAGCTGCTTGCCTGTTTATCTTTTCGCCCTTTTGATTGCTGACCACATATCTTATGTCACCTCTCCACAAATCCTGCAGGTTAATTTGTCCCTCACTCTCAATGGTGCTGATGCCACTGCTGCTGGGCAATACAATCTGGGAAGGGAAATCAGTCTGCACACAGGCACGCGAGCAAGCACAATCACACATTCTCACACACACAGATGAGGTGATTCAGATGGTTGGCATTACTGCAGCTGTGTGGCCCCTAATGGCCTGCTGAAGTGATTGATAAAAGGCAAACAGTTGCAGGGGGACAGATGGAGCTACACCTCCCACTGTAGCTGGCACTCAAGCTTCAGAGGGAAAATACTAGGGGGGTCTGACTTAGCGCAATGACATTATTGCTAGTGAAATTATAAGAGCCTTGATCATCATGATAAAGATGCAATTTAAATTTCACAATCAAATTCTCATCAGGGAGAGACGGGTTCCTTTGATTACTAGTCACTGGTATGTTTTCTGATTTTCCCGGCAGTTGTAACAGAAATGTCAGCTCACAGATAGGAACTGATTGTAATGAAGAAAAGAAAAAAAAACAGGAAAAAGCAGAGCCTGATTTTTGGAATTGAAAATAAATAGAACATTGACAAAAACCTAAATTATACTGGGATATATGTATATCTATAATTCTCAGGAATCAAGTTGCAGGAACGGAGTTGTACTGTAGCTCCCTTTACAGTGGTGGTGCTCAGAGCCTGAACAAATGCTATTGTACAGTGTTGCTAAACCACCGCAGTAGATGGGAACATCCATGCCATGTCCACACAATGAAAACACTGTTCCACTCTGCTATTCTCTCACCTCCACTACCCTGCATTTTTAGAATTTTTATCTCCATTGCCTTTACACTTGACTTGCTGTACTGAATTGAGGGACCAATTAGGACTAACAGAACACTCACATGGCCAATCAGAGCATTGCAAGGACCTTATCAGGTGCGTGTCTCATTTGCATGGGGGGTAGCAAGTGTTCCAGTTGGTGATTTTCTAGAGATTGTAATTTTATGTCTGCTACTGAACCGACAGAGAAGCTTCTGCTTTTCTCCAGCAGTTTGGAAAATGTTAGCCTCTGTTATTAGAGAAATTGAATTGGCACATGATTTATGTCCAAGGGAGGAGCATGTTGATGGTGTGATGTGTAACAGCTTGTTAAGATAGATGGCTTTTAGTACTGAATGACGCATAAAAGTCCAGTTTGCTGGCAATCATCTTTTCAACCATAATACATTCATGACAGTGAAGAGTGATCTAAATGTAAGACTTATTTTTCTTTTAAAAACAGTTCCCTCTATTTGCAGCATTACAAATGAGCTACTCACTACTTCACGACTACTTCATAGAAAAACCAGCTAATAAAAAATGTATACAAAGCAAAGGGATTGTAAGCACTGCTGTGAACAATAGAATGCTTATGGGAGCAGTTCCTGTACCTGTTTCAGTGTTTGTTTTTGTGACACTATCACAAAATGATCATAATAACAATTTTTACTGTCACAGAAGGAACAAACACTTTTTTTTTTTCAATGGAATTTTGCTGCCGTGACAACTACAACTTTTTCCTCTGTGTAAATATCTGATATCAAGTTTGAAATTCCTGCCACATTTCAGAACAGTGTCAAATGTTGTGTACATAATCTTTTTTTTCACATTCTTTTTTGTTTTTGCTTTTTTTTTTAACCCCCAACAAGAAATACAGTCTACTGTATTTATCACTGTAAATATATTTCCTGTAGAGATTCTGGTTACTTGGAAATACAGTACTTCCAGGGTCATGACAATGTTTGGTAAACTCTGCTTTCAAGACCTCTGTTCTGATCTCAGCCACAAATCATCCATTCCCACTTTCACTATTAAGTCAGTGCAATCTCTTGTCTTGACCTCTAAAGACAATCCTCTTAACAGCCACATGCTGAAATCTGCAACTTTGTTACTTTCTGGTGTGTGGGGCTTGATAAGAGAGATTAATTGCCCTGTCTGCAACGCTTAGCATGCTCACTAACTATTTTTGTTATCTTTTATTCTGTTTCTGTCTCTCTCCAGCACCACCAAAGTTTTTAAGAACCCCCAATGACCAAACAGGCGTACAAGGAGGTGTGGCATCCTTCATCTGCCAAGCTACAGGAGATCCACGGCCGAAGATTGTGTGGAACAAGAAGGGGAAGAAAGTCAGCAACCAGAGATTTGAGGTATTAGGTCTATTGTTCTGATGTAAAATGCTCGACAAAAATGGGAATGCTTAAGCACTGCTTTTGGCTCTGCTCTCACATAATCCATCGCACCAAGCCCCGCTCGCTCGCTTTTCAAACCGACTTGCCACCACGCATTAGCAGGCTCTAATAATCATGCTAGCCAGGCTTTTAAACATGCATGCGTTTTAATGAGGAAGTATACAAAAGATCTGGGGACAGATTTGTAATTAAATAAGACAAGAAAAGAGCAATTGGATAGAAAGAAAAAAAAAACAACGTGTGGTGTGACCCAGATACCTTCATTAGCATCACGCCACATTTACCAGTTTTATGCAAAGCGAAAGAGGAAGAGGCTCTTTTACTTCGAAATATCCTTTTGCTTTGTGGCATCTTTATCTAAATGCATGTCCTACCCCTCCTTATTTTGGCTGAAGCTTTGATTTCTGGTCAGCTTTAATCTGCACTTGGGCTCAATACCCATGAGAAATAACACATCATCGCAGAACACTGATAAGATTTCTATTAATTTCTGTGTCAGTCCTGGGGACTATCATAGTGTCATTTTTTTTCTTCCCTGCCCTAGATGCCATATTTGCTTGCTACTGCAAAGCAGCAATGGCTTAATGGAGCTTGGAGACCTATTCCCGCCTCTTCTTTTGCGTCTCATACCCACAGAAATCTAATCTTATCAGAGTTCATCGCGTTTACATTGCTTGTTGTGCTGAATGCTAACACACTAGTTTTCATTCCCTCATTGCCTCACAGGAATTGCTGGCTGCTGCCATTCCATGCCCATTCAATCATGCACTGCCTCATCTTCTAAGAAAAACCCATTTCCTTTTAGAAGTCTTGCAACTTCCTTTCTAATTCGCTCTCTGGCTTTGAGTGAGAAAGGAGGCTGTTTTTTTTTCTTGCCATCACCTGCTGTCAGCTTGAATGCCAACACCGCTATAGCTTGGCCAATGAAATGTTGATGTGTAACACATGCTCAGATATACTGTGAATGTTAAAAATGTTTGTAGGCCTCTGTGTGCGCGTATGTGTGTGTGTGTGTGTGTGTGAGAGAGAGAGTGTGTGTGTGCGTGCGTGTGTTTGTGAGAATCAGAGGTGTCAGGCCTATCTATATTGAAATCTACCTCTATGCTTAAAAGAGATTGAGTTATGACACAGGGCTTTCTAAAAATCAGTGAGTATACAACATGTAGCATGCAAAAAATAGCTGAATAAGCTACAATAAACACCTGTTTGTGAGCATTTTATGTGTCGTCCGTCCAATACAGTCGTTCCTGTCTTTTGTACCACTATATCACCTCATGGTACAACTGTCCGCAACCGTTTATCAAGCCACCTTTAACTGTTTGTGCTTGTTTCTGTCCCATTGACACAATCCAGTGTGATGCATTTTTCAAGGGATCAAATGTTAGCTTTAAGAGTGGGATACATTTGATTGAAATTTTTACTCTACTGCAGATCCGAACCAAAAATTGACAGATCCCTCCCTCTCCCCATTCTTAAAGTTAGTCAGCCGCACTTGTCAAATTATGCACAAAGAGAAGCTATACATCTAATGGGCTTGCTAGCATACCTACAAAGAACAAGCTAAAAAAACAACAACTAAAAAAACACACAAATATGCTAATATCCACATGATATCTATATGCATTCTAGCACTTTACAGATCCTTAAGTTACTTTTTGTACATGCTCAGTAACAACAATATTCACAATTGAACACAAAAACACTAGGACCCAATGTAAGGTAGGCAGCAGCTTTTGTTTCTGTCATAGGAAGCACATTGTGTCAGTCACCATCAGTGTTGTTAGCCAAATGTCTTTGACAGTGTTGTTTCTTTTTAATTTGCTCTGTGGAAGGTCCCTCACCCATTGTGAACAAAAAAATCTCCTTTAACATATCTTGTTTCTCGCACCTGCAGGTGATAGAGTTCGACGACGGCTCTGGTTCAGTGCTAAGAATTCAGCCATTACGCACGCCCCGAGATGAAGCCATATATGAATGCGTCGCCTCCAACAGTGTTGGAGAGACGAGCGCTACCACCAGACTCACTGTTTTACGTGGTAGGTCCCTCCCCCAAAAAAAAAAAAAAAAAAACACACACACACTACTAACATGCCCTTTTTATCCCAGCTAACTCAGGTAAGCTTGCATTTCTTTGTTTTATGTCTGTCCTGTCCCCTCTTTTCTTTGTTTCCCCACTCTCGCACAGCACAGTCACACCCAATTAGAGACTCTGGTTACACTCACGTTGTGTATTCTAACTTGATAAGATTTAGTCCATTAGCCATTTAGCCAAGTAAGTTTCCGTTTCTAAGTGACTTAAGTCATTTGCATACAGATTCCTGACACAATAATTAAGATGCCAGTTAAATTATGCAAATAGCCATCCATTCCTACCCTGCGGTGGTTTAATGGAAAAGCTCAGCAATAATTTTCAAATCAGTCATTTTTCATCTCTACACTTCAGCTTTAATATCCATTTGACCAAGTAGAAAATAAAACAGTGTATTCTTTTGCGGTTACCTATATTGTTTTTGGTAGCATCCTAGTAGCATTGGCCAGTAGCTGTAAATACCCAGCACTGCTCTACATAAACATGTGTAACAAGCCAGGAAGGAAAGGTCAGACACTGTTTACTTCCAGTCAGCAGTGAGAATAAAAGTCAGACGACAAATATCAAGTTGGTTGACAGAGCCTCTTTTATAATAAGCACTGAGCAAAATTTTATCTTGATTACACACAACATTCTATTCAAAGCCAAATATGTGGTAGCCCTGAGCTCAAAAGGCTGCGTAATATCTCTCTAAAACATGACTTGTTTGGCAGTGAATGGGGAAAATGGCTTTAGAAAAAAAAAAGCCATGGGCTGCCTGAATGAGGTGTGCTCCATTATGTACCACAATTACACAACATGGTAAATGAGTTCCTATTGAGAGGGGTGCTTCCATCCTATAGAAAAAAAAGCTGGCTCTGTGAGTCTCTGAAGCCACCCCCCCCCCCTCTCTGCTTCTTATCTCACCAATGAGCCAACAAAAGGCCCTTTGCACTGTCTCCAGAGGCCGATTGAAAGAGAAAGGTGGCACGTTCACATGCAGCTCTCTCCTGTTTACTCTGGAGCACAAAGTGAGTGTGTGTCTATGTGTGTATGTATGTGTGTGTGTGTGTGTGTGTGTGTGTGTGTGTGTGTGTGTGTGTGTGTGTGCACCCACATGCAATATTGTGCACATTTCCTTTTCCCTTTCACTCAGTCTCTATCTTTGTGTCTTTTTGCCTACACACACACACATACACACACACACACACACACACACACACCAATAGATAAGTGAGGAATGGGTTGAAGCTGCTCTTCCCGGCTCCACGGCCTAGCATTAGCATGTTTATTACCATTTCCATTTTGCTCCTCTGCTCACTCTCCTTTCCCATCAATGTATTGAAGGTGAGTAGAGGCCTATCACCTCTCCCCCTAGCACACCCCCCCATAAAAAAATAAAATAAAAAAAGAAAATCAGTTTTGCTTTCTGCAGATGTGCATAAACACTAAATATTGGAATTATGAATAATTTAAATTATAATCTGCAATATTCATATTTGAATATACATGTTATTGTCACACTTGCTAAACTCAGTTAAAAACAAAAGTATTTCTAATTTAATTTCTATCTAATGTCTGTAAGGCCTTGCCAAGAAAATGTTCTCTCACATACTGGTAGTGAAGTCTTTTGAAAATAAAATTGTTAATGAAAATACTATCATGATGCTTAACACATACAAATATATTATGTAATACTCGAAATAACTATAGCTAGCCATTTAACTTCAGATTATAAACAGTTTTAATGCCCAATATGAGCCGACACGAGGTTACATCAAATAAATATGCTTTATGTATTATTTAGTAGACCGTTGGTTTGCTACTCTTCATACCACATTCCATAAAGTTATTCTTTTTTTTTTTTTTTTTAAGTACAAAAATATTTCTCTCCCCTTTAGCCCTGTTATTGGAGAAATACTCAACAACACATTCTATTTGTGACACCGGATTTGAGAGATAAATAAATCAGCAAACAAAGATGAGTGGGACTACATCAGGCCTAATACATATAAAGTGACTATTCGTTTAGTTCATTTGGGCACCAATGGTCTGTGGAAATGACTGCAAAGCATCTGTTGTGGAAAGCTTCGCCACAGGGGGTGACGCCTAATTCCATGAAGGAAAAGCACATTGTTGTCATTGCCATGCTATGAAGAGAGGGGATGCGACGTGAAAAATCCAAAGTACTGGGGGATATTAGTATTCGGATGGGCCTCCAACTTGATGGGAAGCGCCATTAGTAATGAACTTCCAGGCTTAGAGAAGCGATTTGCATGAAAGGCGAACCCTGAAATGTAATGATGTTCCAAGTCAAATCTGCCAGGCCACGGCATGAGGTACGAGTTTCCTTATTGCGCTTTTTTTTTTTTTTTTTGCGCCCTCTGTTTTGATTAACTATGAGATTACCCGACTCATATGCGACTTGTGTCTTTGAATTAAGTTCGTCTTGATTTGCCTCATAATTGAAACCGGCAGGAAGGGATTGAGGAATGAAGAAGCAGCACATTTTGGGTGTCATGTCTGGAATATGATTTCAGTTAAGTGTTATTTGATCTCATTTATGGGGAAGTCTCCATAAGATATGTTCTTATGGACAGCCTCTAACACAGAATATCTGGTTCAATTGGGAAATCTTTCATATTCTTTTAACAACGAGTAAACAAAAAATCCTAAAATAGGTCTAAACACATCACAGGGTCTAGACTCTGCTTGCAGTACTTCTTGCAGAATGATGTGTACATTTGAGTGCTGCAGTTCATGATTCAGGCATGATTAAGGATTTATATTGCATCCTCATACTCCCATTATGCTGTCAACAGCCATTTCCTGTGCCCCATACACAAGCGTGCAAACTTATGCAGCTGTGCTCGACTTGACAGTGGGAGCGGAAAATGGGAAGCCGCTCTCCTGTGACGGAAAAACAGAATGCATCATTTCCATTTGTATGGAATGGTGCAATGGTACGGTCAAAGCCATGTAGCTGAGACGGATCTTTCCACATACAATGAAAGGGGGCTGCTACATGATCAGTGATTATTCATAGACAATGTATGCACAGACTCTTTTGTCACTGTTACTAGAAAAAAAAATGCTTTCCAGACTCAATAAAAGACACCAAAGGCAGTGTCATTTATATTCAAAGCCAAGTTTCACATCAACTACTGAGAGTTAGTGGATATCAATAATTTGTCTGCCAACATAAACTGTTTGCTTTTAGAACAAAGATACATCGAAAAAATATGAGTTCTAACTGATGTATGAGGCTTATTTCCTATCTTTATTCAAGAGCCCGGTCTTTCAATTTGAGAGCATGATTTATAGATTGCAATGAGATTCTGTAATTCATTCCTTCAAACTCTTCCTTTACACTTAAATGGTTCCTGCTAACACTTAAATTGGCTCTGCTTCTGCTCAGATTGTATATGTTTGCACAGATTTCCCTCTTTTCCTCGCACTCAGGCTGCTTCTGTACGCTCATCAAACGTCTGCTCTCAGATTTCTGCTCTTAGATTTTTTTTTTTGTCCAACAACCCCCGACAAAATCCCCCAACCAAGAGAATGCCAAGTGTCGTATTGACCTGCCTTCCTTGTGGGGATGTTCGCTTTACTTCTCAGAGAGTCTTAGAGCGGTCACTCTTTATTCAGGTTCATCCACTCCAGTCCTCTAGGGTTTTATTAAATGTACTTCCCTTGCTGTCTTGTACAAATTTTGGAATAAAAGGAGTAATAGCATCATTAAAAAAAAAAAAACTTGGCCAATGATCAATTAGACTCCTGCTCCTTAGTCATGAATGTGATGTTTTACATTCAGCAACTATTACCGTTACAGTAAAAGACAAAAGTATGAACACTGGTATATACATTAACTGTCCTTTTATTCCAAAATTATAAAATAAAGCAAGGGAAGTACTCTTAATAAAGCTCTAGGGGCCAGCAATGGATGAACTCAGTTGAAAAGTAACTGCTCCAAGAAGTAAAGCAAACGTGCCCACGAGGAGCATTTCACTGCTCAACACGACACCTGGCATTCTATTGGATGGGGGATTTTGACAGGGTTGTTGCACAAAAAAATCCCAGAGTTGAGCAGAAACCTTACAACAGACGTTTTACGAGCACACAGAAGCAGCTTGAGTGCGAGGGAGAAAGGCTGAAGCCGGAGCGGGAAATCTGTGCACGGAACAGTACATCTGAGTGCAAGCGTTCAGTTTGAGCAGAAGCAGAGCAAATCTGCACGCAAGCAGGGGTTATATGAGTGCAAGTGTAGGATTTGAGGTGAAAGAATTACAAAATATGAATAATAAATCAACAAAATCATGTTTTCATATTGAAGGACCACGCTATTGAATAAAGATAGGAAAACAGCCCCGTACTGATGATGATAAATAAACATGTACATTAATGGCCATAACCACCATTCAGCATCTGTGTGTACATGCACCATTTTCCTCGATAAATAGTCCCATCCTTCTAACAAGTACAGTACAGCGCTAGAGATGAACAAAAGCTGGTCTGCATGCACAAATTGCTTCGGAAGATAAACGCTGTGTCAGCTGTCTCGGACTGTTGGAGCAAGGGATGCAGTGGGGATGAAGCACGTGGCCATTGTAAAATTACTGTGCTTGTGATCAGTGGCTTGCAAAAAGGCCAACACGTAGGGGGCCAGAAGCTACCATACAATTCTCTGGTATACTGGCGGGAGCTCAATAGATGGAAAGACCTGAGCCACCGCATGGAACACTCAATTTTGTAATAAAAAATACATTTTTCGCAACCAAAAAATAGTGCTGTGGAAACATGCTGACTCACTGTGGGAGCTTAACTCTTTTTTTCAAATATAAAATGAAAGTATTCTAAATTTCTTGAAGCAGCATCTTGGTATATATTTGTCTACTATAAACCACAATTGACACTGATTTATCATCTAACAGTTTGTTGGACTATTAAACTTATTCTCCTCTGTCAGCACTACCAGTAGTCTACTCATGTTTCCATAGCTACTAGCGTTATAGCAGCTTAAATGAATATATGTGAATGAATAGTCATTAAGTGCTATTTGCAAGTTTTGCTCCGAAACAGACAAACGCTTCATCTCTCTCAGCGTGCCGGGACAAATAGTGACTGAGTGCGACCAACCTCACATACTATCAATTATCTTCACATTTATTAGATGTTTCATAAAATATCCGCAGGCAGAGTTATTGCTTGGGATTTGGCCAATACTAACTTGACGCTCCACTCCTCAATCTCCAACTTTATTCTCTCATACGTCACAAAAATGGAGCACATGATGACACGTTATTCATTAATGTAATTAAAAAGATGGAGCTGACTGTCCTCACAGGAATCGATCTCCTCATAGGAAAAAAAAAAAAAAGAAATCACCCCCCCTCCCCCCCACACCCACCCACTTATATCTTACTGCGTGGCTAATCGTGGGAGCCAATCAGTATCTGTATAGTATGCAGGATGATTTAAGACAAAACTGCTGCCAACAAGATGGATGGTAGACTTAACAGTCTGCATGGTGTGTGAGAAAACATCTGCTGGAGCCACAAAGGCACTTGGACTGCACTCTGAATATGATAGATAACTCTGCGCATGTTGTGGCTCTGTATTTGTTTTAATAGAAGTAAACACCGTCTCCTAAATTAATAATTATTGATTCAGACAAATGAGGTATGTGGGGTTTTTTTTCCCCTTCACTAGCCATAGATGTCAGTGCTCTCTGCAGTGAGTCCGTAGTGCTGGTAGCATAACTAGGTGCTGAGTGATTTTAAAATGCAAATTGTTTTTTTTCATGTCTTATTGCAATGCACTCAAAAAAAAATCAACCAAATAGGGCAAAGAAAGGTTAGACACTTCATGTGGCATTATGTTTGCAATTCAAATATTTAATATTCCATTACATTTGCTCATGCACTGTATATATCCATCCAGCAACTACATTATATTAAAAATATAGCTATTTCTTATTGATTGCCTCATGCTGTTTTAGAGGCAATAATGTGAGAATGTAAACAAGACTAAGAGTCTGCAGCCAAGCTAACGGCTTTGTGAGGCTGTAGCTATAGGAGTATTGCTTTGAGCTAAATGCTAATATCGGTGTGTGAATATTTCTTAGACACATGGTGCAACCAGGGCTGATAGGAATGATTGGTTTTGCAGGTGTTGGCTCAAAAAACCAACAACTCTAAATGATTTATGATTAGCACTTTTCTATTTAAAAAAAAAAATGTTTTAATCTTTTAGCTATACCTCAATATTCATGCACATTACATGATACTGTACGCCATGTGCTGTGCTGTATGTATAAAATGTGCGGCAGAAGCCAAAGTGGATCCGATTTTATTATGTGATATTAAACTGACTGGAGGAGATGCAGCAGGAGGCAAGGTCACAAAACGAGGGGAATGTGTGCAAGTCTGAGCCAGGTAGTCAAGGGGTGCTAATGTTGCTAGCTTTGATCTTAACTGCACTCAAAAGTCATTTTCTCCTAGATTAATTGGGTACTCTGGGGTCATCCTAAATGCATCTAATGAACTTGAGAAACTTTTGGAGACGTTATAGGGTGTTAATTACAACCAAACAACTTTGGAAAAAGATAAGCGATGTGGCAAAATTAGATTTTTGGGTGTAATTTTGTTGTCAATAGCCAACATTCCACCATTGTGTGAAGCAAATATGAGTGCAGTGACTAATTAGATGTTTGAAGGCTGCATGTATGAAAAGGGTGACAGAAACTATAAACTCTATATTCTCAGTTTCACTAGTTTTAAACCAAGCTGTCAAATCTCTAAACATGTGGCCTCAATATAGTAATTTCCATTATAAAAAATAATGCTGCCCACTGCCTGCTGTGACACCCATCTTTCCCCACAGTCACTCTTGGGGAGAATGCCTGTCTGCTAAAAATTGAAAAGCCTGATATAACCCCGTTTTCCATTAGGGCTCTTTGAGAGCCAAGAGGTCCTTTCTCTGCAGCATGTTAGCAAGCATGAATAATCTCTATACTCCCCTCTCCTGTAACAAGCTCTTAGCCATACAAATTATTGAAATGGCTGGTGCTAGGTTTTCTCTTTCTCAGGAGGTAGTGAACTCATATGAAGTTGGTTTCCTCAGACATTTATGCGGCACGTCGCCCAGAGTACTCTGTCTGAGTCTGATGATACCATGTTCAAATGAAAGAGTCCCAGGCTGTGACCCATAAAGATATCCGGCACTGTCATGCACAACATGCTAAAAGTGATTAAAAGTTCAGAGGATTCTGTGAAAGCATTCTGACAGCTGTCGGGATGCTCTATTGCTAGTAAAGTAATACACATATGAACACCCCATACACTTAAAAAAAAAAAACTTTTTAAAACACCCCTAGTCTGTAAATACACACATAATATGCCACGTGAGAATCCATGCCAAGATGTTAGGAACGCCTGTTTGATCAACCTCACCCCGCCTGTTTCTGAATGTATAGTACATGAATGTTAATGAAGCAGCTCAGTGTCTTACAGTTTTGCCTTCTGTCTTTTTTCCTGCCTGGTTGAAAGACTCACCTGGTGGCTGATACTCTCTTGAGCCCCTGCTGGCATCAGCTTCTGCTCTTGGCCCCTTATCAGCTGCCCCTGCACAGACAAAACAAAAGAAAAAAAAAAAAGAATCAAACTAAATAATTCAGTTTTATTCAGTGATATTCATTCAGGATGACAGGTTGATGCACCATGACACACAAGCATATATACTTTATCAAACTTTTGAAACATCATACATCATATAGTCATCCTTAGTGGGCGGTAAGAGGGTAAATAATATACAATGAAAAGCTGAAACATGAAAACAGAACAGATGTCTGGAAGCATATATTTCAAATTGACAGGAGCATCAGTGTGAATGGAGGCGTCTCAAAGGAGAAGGTGTGTGGTTGTTTATATATTCCATGCCACGTCCGATTTATTTGTGAATGCTTAATGCACTCAAGAGGATCAAATGAGGGTTGATGGGCTGTTAAGAAAGAAAAAAAAAAGAGAGGCTTCCTAAGGTGTGCTCAGAGAGTTGAGAGAGAATAAGCAACATCCATATATGCTTTGTGTTTGGCAAATAGCTCAAAGCATTGTCAAATAGCTTTTTGCCTTCCTTCTTTGAATATTACTAATAATAACAGAAAAAATGCTGATGGCAGATAAGATGACAAGTGTGGAAGGGTTTTTTTTTTGCTTTTTTCCTTTCCCCAACTCTAAATAAATGGGGCACTGTTTTCTGAAGTAAATGGAATCATTGCTCAAGGTAACAACCAGCAAATGGAATATGCAAAGTGAAGTCCTGAAGAGGAAGGGGAGGGGGATTGGGAGGGGGGGGCGAGGGACAGAAGGCGAAGAAGGCGGGAGACAGACAAAGACAGATTGAGCGAAAGTCTTTAACATTGCGCATCTTTTAAAGACCCAAATGAGCTGCGACTGGATGGAGGAAGTCAGTAAAACCAAATGCAAAAGACAGTGGCACAGTGGAGGGGAGTGGGGGTGGAGTGGGGGGGGGGGAGAAAACAGATATGATTATAGGTAATGGAGGTCGGGAAATCTCTCTTCTTGCATTCTCCCTCTCCCACCTTCTCCCTAGGTGATCTTTACTCAGAGCAGTACATCTGGCTGAGCTGACGTGTAGTCTGTAAAGCAAAAAGGTGGGGTGGGGGTGGGGGTGGGGGTGTGTGTGTGGGGGGGTCATCTGAGCGTAAACGGAGCTTTGTGCTTGGCTTCTTGCCTGTCTTGCTGCTTGCCCAGCCAGGCCTGTAGAGAAAGGCCCCCTCTCCACCCTTCCTGCTTCATCTCTCCTTTTCATCTCCTTTTTTTATACCCATCCATTTTAGCACTACCCCTAAGGGGCATCTGACGCTAACGCACTCTCTCTGCTTTCATACTCTTCCTCCCACTCCCGTCGCTTATGTTGTAAATGGAGGAATATCACAGTTAATCCGTCATGTTTATGAATGACATGGGGCCTAGGGAGAGTTGGGGTGCCTTGCCAGGAGTGGTGTACATCTCTGTTGCATGCCCTCTGCTTGGCTGATCCAATCTGCCCCAGCAGCAATGGCCTTAAAACATGTCTATGGGGGGATGGCAGGCTTTGGAGCAACACTAGGCAGGATCGTTTGAAAGTATAACTCAAGCAATTTATGACCTGGCTAGTATTTCCTCGCCCCGTTCTATCAAATTCCACCTAAAATCCTAATAACTGCTTCACAGTAGTGTTTTTTACATCATGCTTGCCAATACAGCCTTAAAGGGGATGATGGAGATTACAAAAGTCAATCCCAAAAGTGTCCAAATCATGCATTTTCCAATAGTGTCTCTGCTCACTGTGTAGCGAGGCATAAAAATGCTTTAACCACCTGTGAGCTCAGTTTTCTAAAGGCGGGATATGAAATAGTTTGGAGATAAATTATTTTTTTAAGTGTTTGAAAGTAATGTTACACTATTTTATGAAATCGTGTACCATAAAAAAGCAGCATGTCGACTCAGAGTTTTACAATAAGTTCTCCAATGTCATTCAGAATGAGGAATTGCTCGGATTGTTCATCTGTGAAGGGTTTTCTGGGGGGGGGGGGGGGGGGGGAGAAAAACCTGATGATTAATAGATTGACTCTACAATGGTTCTCTCATAATCTCAGGCATTAGGCGAGGGTTTTTAATGACAAATAAGCAGCATTCAATTAATTATGCAATCTCAAAGGGGATTTATGGAAGAAACAATCAGTGCAGGGCAAAGGGGGAGAGGAAGCTATTTTTCAACCAGACAGAGTGCCATGAACCTCGGGTTGAGAGAGCTTACTCTGCCTTCACCTTCCTCCTCCTATATTTCGTTCCAACGTTCATCATCATAGGAGAGTAAAGGAATACACTGGATAGCATTTCACAAATCCATTCCTTTGTCTCTCCTCTAGGCAACAAGAGGAAAATAAAATTTTAGTGGATACTACATGGTCCCTCCCTGTCTGCCCTTCAGCAGTTTTCTCACAGAGACAGTATTTGTACATTTTTAAATTACTGAACTACCTTTTAGAGGCACAAAGTGAGTGAGACATAATGTCACTTTGTGTTAGAGTGGGCCTGTTCCTCTTAAAACTCTATTACAGCAAATTGGAATTGGCTGTTTGAGCCAACTGTGGCACATTCAGCGTAATATTCATTAGCAAACTCTACACCTGTAGAATCAACTAATAAGTGAAAGCAAAGTACATTTTCCTCAGCCCAGCTTCGCTTTTATTACTGTTGCACTACACTACCTTGGTTTTATTTCACCCCACAAAATATATAGGGGAACATCTGCAAAAATATGCTGAGTGGGTAAAGCATTTTTTTTAAACCCTAAAATCATTTTACCCTACATCTGTGATACAGTTTTTAGATGATCCCTCCCCCCACCCCCCCACTCTGGTGATCACTGACAGAATTCCCTTGAAATATTTATTCCTATCCAGCAGAGATAAATGGATCATAAGCTTTCATAGCACACATGAACTCTCCAGCTCTCTGCTAGATACAACTACATTAGTCCTGACCTGAGAGTCTTGCTCAGACGCATTTGTAAACCTAAACTGGAAAGCAGTCATGCCTTGCCACTTAACATTTTCTCAACTCAGCTCGTCTCAGGCTTGGGAACGTAATGAACTGCGGCCCCAGGCATATAATTGGGACATGCTCTCACATTTGAGCTCTTTTCCAGTCTGGACAATCATAAAAACCACATCACACAGTGAGACATGCCATGTTTTAAAACAATTTGAAGGTTGAGTTGGAGTTCAGTACAGTCTCTCAACCCTTTCAAAACAACTCGGGAAAGGTGAATATCAGAGTTGTCCCTCGCCACACACTAGCTGCTTTATGAGAAGGAAGTGCTGAGCATTTTGTTTTCCATTATTGGATTACTTAAGCAATATCAGCCCAATGCAGGTGCCAGGAGGCTTATTTAGGAAATCTGGCTCAAAGGAAGCTCTAGGGAAAAACCTAATCGTATTTAAACTGGACAACATATGTGCCAGACAGCACTGGAATGTATCAATGAGATAAATACAGGCTTTGGATTCTCAGAGGGCATTAAGGGGAAATTCAGACATCTCAATTCGTCATTTCTTCTTTTAGGTAACCGATGGTGCGCCACAGTTTAACGGTCCAGTGATGTATGTTTAAACTGTGTTTGCACAATCTGATTTGTTGCCCTTTAAATGACTGACTAAACCTGCCACTCATGCATGAAACTTTATACCCTTAATGTCAAGGGTTGTCCCCTTTACCTCATCCAAAATATTCTGAGTATTCTCCCCAAGGCGACGCTGAGCTATCCATAAAATTGTTACTTACAGTAAAATCCAGGGCTGGGTGTATATCACACAACTCCTATGAAGAGTGGGATTTCAACGCCCCTTTTCATACAAGTAAATTAAAACAATGTCAAATGTCTGTGTTTTTAATCATAATAAATAAGCTCAGCAAATATCAATGTCATGTCCTAGCCCATGGTCAAAAATTACCAGGGGGACAAGTTTCACCTCTGCAAAAGTTTATTGGCAGAATGATGGATGGAGTGTTGAGTAGAGCAACTCAGTATCCAGGTTTGAGATAGTTTAACCAAGCTGTTGGTAGCTGATAAAGCAAGTGGTGGGCTCAGATTTAGAACCAGTCAATCACTAGGCGCTAGATTGTAAAAGAACACCTTTTTTTTACCACAGCGTTAAGTGTACCTTGTAAGTAGAGCAAGGAAATCAACAATGATGTGGGTGAAAGTGGTGAAACATTAGAGAAAGAGAGAGGAAAAAGAGGAAAAACAGAAGAGATGCCGTCATAGAACTGGCACAAATGGAATTGCTGCCTGCCTTTGTTAATCAAGAGCTCTTACTTTTGGTTGAGTAATTTTGTTTGTGTGAAAACAAAAGCATAATTAACAGTTCCCCCTCCCATGCCAAAAAAAGAGAGGGGGGAGTGAACACGTCAGTTGAACAGGAGCCGAAAAGAACATTTTGTTGAAGAGGATTCAGGTCGTCTCTGAACGGATGTATTAACAAGGCTTGCGACAATTTTTTTGAGAGCTGTAAACAAATTATAATAGACAATGTTTCAGTGTTAGCGTGTTCCAAATCAACAAGTTTATATGCCAGACCAGATGTCTTCTCTGAGAAACTATTGATTATAGGATGCAGGAGAGAATAGAAGCAGAGGGAAAAGTCTCATTTTGCTGTGTTTGGACATTCAGTAACAGCACATATAGGTTACATTGTGGTTTTTTTATTTGATTCAGTGTTTCCCCCTGTTTCTCCGTCTCTCTCCTCTACTGTGTGCTGCTTCCATGCTGTTGGTGTGTCTGTTTGAACGACACACACACGCAGAGCAGTGAGCGGGACTGTTTATTTGTGCTTTAGAACATAACCGTTGTGAAACAATCAGAAAATAATATTTTATTACTCTGATCCACGGCTTCGTTCTTGCCAGTACCGCTCACACTCTTCATTCACTCTCTAGCTTGCTTGAGCACTGAATGGTGTGTGTTAAGCACCAACCAACAATTCCTGCATAGTACTTTTACATTTATTTCATGTTCATAACTCCAACAAGTTATACTTTAACTCATACTTTATGCATGGGTTTCATTTCCCTGTTTATCAACATTTAATAGTTTATGAAACACTAGTTCCTAAATTCATTCCAGGTCAGCTAATGCATTAGAAGTCATGAAACAAGCCGATTCCAAATGATGTCCCTGTGAGCAGTAAGAGTGCTGTATAATTAACTTGATTAGCACTCTAACCCTGCTAAATTCTCCTATCTTCTTTCTCACTTCTTTTGGATTTTTGAGCGTGGAAAGAGCTTTAATCAGTGTCCCTCAACTTCAAATTATATGCTATGGTGTAGTGGGAAAAATGGCTTTGGCTCAGGCTGCTGAGAAAAATAAGCACTGCTGTCACACTCCATGGGTAATATTTTCTGGCCTGTTATTTTTTTTTTTTTTTTTTTGTACTGGCTGAAATCTTATCTGGGGAGGAGGAGGAGCAAGTATCAGATTGATTCTTAAACTGGGTAAAAATAATCTTTAGAGCAGAGGGGACAGGAGTATAAAAATGTAAGAGTGTGATACTTGAGGACATCTGCCCCACATTCCCACACTTCCATAATCCAGCATCTTTGGCTGGAGAAGGATTCCCAAACAACAATACATCTCGACACACACTTTCTCCACCGTGCTGCTGCAGCAAGTGACCTGTGACAGCCTCTTTGAGGAGATTGTATCCACTCAAATACTTCCAACAAATATATCTTATTATGGCCTGCAGGGATTTTCCCTGAAGAATAACCTCAACTGCAGGGTGAAAAGTCTTGTTCCGCTTGGGAAGAAAGGGGTCGGACCGAATCCAATCCCTGTGCAGCAACCACGGAACTAAAGCCAGAATGTGACCGGAAAGGTTTATGTTTTTTATGGCTTTACTTGGAAAGTCCAGTGCAACAAAGGCTTATTTTCTCTTCAAATTCCTTTGTACTTATTGGGTGATTTTGGAGCCAAAAGTGATTTAAGTGACATAAAGCAGCATCTACAATTCACTTGCTGTCAAGCAGAAATGCACTCCATTTCCTGCCTGTTATGTTGTTTTTGCTTTACTGCTTAATGAACACCATCATTAATTTTGCAATATAGCTTTGTTTACAGCCCACTATGTAAATGTCAGTACCATCATTGCAGATAAAATCTACTTAAAGTGATGAAGCTGTTACTGTAGCTTTATGCGTATACAGTATTGGCAGAATATCAATGTCTGGCAACAAAACCCCACTGTGTAATGGCTTTGTTGAAAGTACATCATTTACCAGAATAAAACACTGTGTAACATATGTGGTATGCAGCAGAGGTTTTAATTTGAATTTCTGGAGTAACAGCTGTCAACATTTGAGAAGATGTTAAACCCAAGCAGACATCCTTGCTGTAATTTTACAGTCTGGTTCCATCAATCCAATGAAACTCATTCCATAGATATAATGGCATTAGTCCATCTTGTAAATATCACCTCAGAATCATGCGCACACACACACACACACACACACATACACTGAACTTGGTGTCGCTCTAACTGAACAAAAATGTAAACGCTAACTGATTGTGTTTAAATGGTACACTGATCTATTGGGACTCAATGAGGGTTATTTAATTACTGCTTAAACAAGGAGGATATTGCTTGAGTTTGTCAGTCAAGTCATTACACCACAGCAGGTGAGAGGTTTACATTAGGGTGAACACAGGATGTGAGTGTATGTGTGTACTTATTGGCATTATCTGCAGTATGACAACCAAGCTGAATTTATGCTACGCTCAAGTAACATTTCAGAAACTGAAATGGCCACCGTTGCGATACGAGGAAAATGTGACTCACCTGGGATCGTATTTTGTATGAGTGATCAATAGATATAATCTGCTAATGGGTTGAGTTTATGTCCAGTGGCCTTATGTCTTCAGCAAAAATCTGCTCACCGTGGTAGTTTTGGAGCCAATGTCCTTTTTATACTCCTCCCATACTTGGCACCACACACTCATATGGCCTGATAGCCTGGCATTGGCTAATGTGTGCAAATTGTCATTGGGAGTCTTTTTATACCAAGCACTAGTGCTCAGCACTTCTCTAGAAGGTGACTTCAGCATTTCCCTCCCTTCCATCTCATTTAGTGTGTAGATCCATTGTTGAATATACAGTATGGTTCTGTAAAGCAGCAACTGCCCTTGTCTTAGACTGTCCTTGAGATTGCAGTTCTCAGTGAGGTAGAATAAGTAAGCGGGGGAAACATTCTGCAGAAAAAAAAAATCCCTGCTAATTCCCTCTCTCAGCTTTGACTTTCAAATAGGTTAAAGGGCAGCTTGGTGTATGTTTAAGTCATCAGCATATAGTACATTAACCCCTACAGATTAATACACAAACAAATACACTACAAGCAAACCAAACTTTTCCAATTTACAATCTAATCAGGATGGAGCTCAGAGTTGTTAAAGCAGTAATGAATTAGCTCCTAGCTGATAATTTATGTAACCAGTGTAAGTTGAAACCCAAACCTGTGAAAAACTGTGAGCAGCTTGGTTGATTAATTATTCCATTCTTTTCTTTTAACACTTTGCCAATAGCTCAACTTCTTCTTCTTCTTCAAAAAAAAAAAGTACGACAAATGTTTAGGATCAAATTAAATGGTGATTAATCTGATCTCATTTTGCTCTCTTCGCCTTGTAAGGAAAATGCTGCAGCAGCTCTGTTGACATGAGTTGTTAATCACATCAAAAGGTAGCAAATGTGTTCCATTTCCCGTCCTTTACAGTATTTATTATCACAATGATTATTCACTTTGTAAGTTAAATGAGGGTGTAGGTAAGAGGTGCGAGGAACTTGAGAAGGTAAAAGTGACTGTTTATTATTCTTTCTTTAGTATCTTCATCTCAAGTTCTGTGCAACTAAAGTTTTTAGATACCTCATGGTTGATGTCATGACTTTGTGGCCATTCTAGATGAGCACGAGTGCACAAAGCAGCTGTAAATTACATTTCTGGGCTAAGCAAGAATGCATTCAAAAGGCCAGAAACCTTTGTAACAGATCATTAATTTTAAATGTGCTGCCTGGACTCATATCAGCTGCCTGCACTGGAGTTACGGGCTAGCGTCATGTAACATGTGCATTCTGTCGAAGGTGGGAAGATGGGTTTTGGTCAAAGTACCCATTTGACATTTGACAGTACATTTGACCCAACCTCATTATTATATCTTTTTCATAGTTTGGAAGATCAGACATAAAGGCTTGGGTTTTACTGACCTCAGAATTACATCATTGTGCATTTTTAATACCATTATGTTGACTCAGGAATCACCATTTACAGTTAGGAATGTATACGCTCTCTTCTTTTATACTTAAAGCCAAATAACCAGGGCATTACATACTGCAGCATGAGAATAATTCTGACTTCTTAAAGGGCAGCTAAATTATGATCTCTTGAGCACTTTGTTTTAGAATACATTGCAATTTCACAGGAGTTGCTTTTTAGTTCGCATGGATTGTCACATCCAATTATTATATTCAACACGCATCTATGCTCCTAGGCTTGCTTCTGGCTATTATGTTTGATCAGGTATACTTTTGACTCACTGTAGAATCGACTAATTGTCTATTCGACCTTGAACAGGCTGAAGGGAGCCTGGACAGGAGCTACCTTGTACAATTAATTCCTTTCCCCCTCCTCCTTGTCTCTCTCCATTTGAATGAGCACCTTTGAAAGTGTATTTTCTCACATTAGACTGTTCCATTATTCTTTGTGATAGTTATTAACACAGCTTTTACAAAAAGATAAGTTGTCACGACCAACCTTTTCTCTATCACTTGTAATGTTATTTATGCATGGTCTATGTACTGTCTGCAAAATGCGCTTTATTACTAAAATTTAAATTTGAACATGGTATAGGTGTGAATGTAAAGGAGATATGAGCAGTGGCAAAAACAACATTTGGAAATATCTAAATCCTTATCGTAGAATTGGTTCCCTCTTCCAAATCAACTTTCCTACTACTTTCACTATTATGTTAATTCAATGTGGCCACTGTTTGACGGAGGTGCATCGATGAAGTGGTTATTGTTTTAATGAGCAACACATCAATTTTGCACGACCATAGTGCTAGACACCTACAAACTTTTAACAAGAGTAAAGCCTGAGCATCTCTTATTAACTTAATGGATACTGAAGGGGATCAAGATAACATACGTTAGGTGCTCAACACCATGTCAGTGCTATTAATACTGTAAGGAGGCATGGGCCAAGGTGTCCTGTATAACTAACAGCTCCCAACTGACAAGAAACTGATAATAAAGAGTGTATGCATTATTTTTGTATGCAAATTTACAATGACCAAAGAGAACTCTAATATGTAATTGGCCATTTTAAAACATACACCAAACAATACCCTTCCATCACTGTCAAAATGTGTCAGTTCAGGCAGGGACTCAGAGTTGCATCGGAAACTTTTGCAGTTCAGTCTGAAGTCACTCATTTGTAATACAGTCTATTCCAGAGAAGATTTATCCATCGAGGTGGTTTCTGGTGCCAGATACCCAAAAGCATTGTTGGAAGGCGGCCATGGTTGTCGTTTGGCTGTGCGCAGGCTATGGCATCTCAAAGCTGTTTCCAGACTGATGTCTCCTCATGAAAATTTAATAAAGAGAGTGTTTCCAAAAAGGTGCCGTTTACGAGAGCAACGGAAGACACTAATTAGCCATATCACAGCAGGGAAAGGAAAACTTAAAGGCACATAAACCTCATTGGCATTCAGAAGAAGCAGGTCTTGTTTTGCTTAACACTTAGCTAGCATTGCAAAGAGGCAGACTTTTTTTGCATATGGGGATCTTATGGAATATTCCACTCTTTACACCCACTCAAAGATCATCACTTGCTTCAAGTCAAAAATACTTCCTGTTCAGAGCCGTTCACTTAAGACTAAGCTAAAGCTCTTTGTTTTTGATAAAAGAACATGTTTGGAGCAAGGAGCGATGTTGTGGTGTTATCTTGTCTCACATCTCAAAGAGCAGCAAGATGTAACCTGCCCTTTTTCTCTTGATAAGTTCAGACACAGGCAAGAACAAGGAAGCTCATACAACACAAAAAAGCCACATGCCATCATAAATGAACATCAAAGCTCCATCTCACTTCAGTATGTATTCAGTCAGTGGAGAAGTGGTGACTCCCTTTCCATCATTAAAGAATAGTTCAACATTTTGGGAAATATGCTTAAGCATTTTCCTATTGAGTTAGATAAGAATAATATGAGTACTACTGCCAGGAACTGGTTAGCTTAGCCTAGCATAAATGCTGGTAGCATGGGGAAACAGCTAGCTTTTCTCTGTCCTCAGACTTAAAAAAAAAGAAAGCCTAACGGCACCTCCAAAGCTCATGTGTTAAAACCTTATTTCTCATTTGTTTAATCCGTACAAACCCATCAAACCATTAAGAAGTCAGAGCTGGTTGCCTGGTAACATCATGGCGACGAAAAGACTCCAGGAACTCACTGCTCCCTGCCAAGACATTTTCCTAACATAACCCTTCTAAAAACCACATGTTGTTGTTGTTACTCTTCAGTTTTACAATGGATTAAACAAACAAGATGTAATGTTTTAATTAGTGGCTTTGCTATGTGTCAGTTGATGGATTTTGTTGCCTTTGGACAGAGCAATGTTCATAGCTGCCCCCCCCCCCCCACCTCCTCCACCCCTGCTTCCAGTCTTTATCCATCTTCTCATTTAACTGCCTGCAAGACAGTGAATAAACATGTTTTCCAAAAGGTATTCATTTAAATAATTGCTAGGAGACGCTTTAAACCATCCTTTGTATGGGTTGTTGTCCATGTTCACATTTTGGTTAATTGTACGTCCTCGTTAATACTAAATGTGCGTAGGAAACCGTTCGAAATGTCATGGCTTTACATATAATTATGTCTTTATTCACAAAGTTAATGATATAACAAAATTGTCCCTTTGCCTTTGCACACTTTACCAACAACTGAAGATATTTCTCACAGTCTCTCTCCTATTTGTTATATATATTACACTCATTCTGTCTCTCTACCAGCTCTCCTTCCTCACTACCTCTGCACAGAGTTTGAGCAGAACCACTGACTTCCTCAATCTCATCTCTGCTACGCTCATGTCTCTTGTCTTTTTGCAGAGGACCAGCTACCCCCTGGTTTTCCCACCATAGACATGGGCCCACAGTTAAAAGTGGTGGAGCGAACACGCACTGCCACCATGCTCTGTGCCGCCAGTGGCAACCCCGACCCAGACATCTCCTGGTTCAAAGACTTCCTCCCTGTCAACACCACCAACAACAATGGACGAATTAAACAGCTCAGATCAGGTAGGTTTCCTCTGTTGAAAACTTAATCACAAAACAGGGAGACTTCTTTCTTGTTCCACTCTATCTGATCTGCTCCCCCCTGTCGTCTCCTCTGTTCTTTCATCCTCTTCTTCCTCCCCATAATTTAACTTCTCATTTGGCTTTTAATTTTTTAGGTAATGGCATTGTTTCTACTATTTCCTGTCTTCTACTATCTGTACGCCCCGGTGTGTGTCGTCTGTACGTGTGTCTCCCTTTGTCTTTCAGTGTTGTCATGGGCTGTTGGGATTGTTCCCCTTCTGTGTTTGCTGGCTTCTGCCCTAACTTCTGCCCTCATTGCTCACTGCTGTGACTTTTTACAATTAATTATTTTGCTGTTTAATATTGATTTCCTTTCTGCTGCATTGGTGCAGTATTTTTATTTTTATTTTCCTTTGGATCCATTCTCTTCATTTCTTGTCTTTTTCTTAATAATTACTATTCAACATTCGGCTTCATTCAGAATCTGGAAAGGACTACACAATAATTTTCAACAATCTGGTTAAAATAGGACAAAAGCAAATTATTCATCGTTCTGTGTTTTTTTTTTTTTTTTTTTTTTACTTTCGAAAGAAGGATCCTTAAACCTCCTCTGGAACCAATATTTGTTTGGAAATAACTTTTTTCTTAGATCTAAATAAAACATTATGGACACTAATTAGCCACAGTAGTGTGTATATAGCAGCTTTTCCCTTACCCCCTTGATTCTTTGGATTTACAGCCCCTGCTTTAATGTGTAGATGCCAGCTTTGTTTTGATTTGCCTGTGACATACCCTAATATACCCATTCGCCTGAATATCCCAATTTTGATTTTGATATTTTAATAATATAATATATTATCATTATTTTCCAAAAGCTTTATGTGCCAGCTAACGGCGCTACCTTAGCACAACTACTTGTAGATTTGAAGTCTTGTATGTTTGACCACCTGTCTTCACAGATTTTCACAGCTGTCCTTTGTTAAATCGTCTTGCTAACCTTACTTCCTTGCTGACTTGTTTTCAAGAGAACTGTGTAGCATTAACCCTTATTTCTAATGTGCGACTTTGATTCACGTAGAGTTGATTTAACGAAACCTTGTTAACTAAACTTACTTAAAGAATATAATCACTTTCTTACGCTGTCTTTCTTCTCTCTATATTTTTAAATCTACAGAATCCTTTGGTAAGTGCTTAGCTCTAAAGCACACATCACCCCCCACTAATTTCCATGTTTCCAACAACTATTAAAATGCATGGCATGCATTTTACTAACAGATAGTCTAGTTTAGGGCTACTACTAGAGGCACACACACTTCCCTCACCCCACGGTGTTAAAGTGTCCTACCACTGCCAGCTGTAGTATCACTTTTAGATGAAGATAGTAATCACCAAACCTTAGCATACTATTGTCATATACTGACCTGAGTAATGACCTGTCCTCACCTGTATGTTACTCACTCACTGACCCACCACTTACTCACTTACTTAATGTTTTAACACCAGCACCATAGGTATGGAAATTTCAAGTTTAGGGAGGTGACCAGGTCAAGCAAAGGGATTTCAAGGCTCTTAAACAAGTCTGCTCTCACTCTCATATATAAAGTCCTCAAAGTCTTTCCCTTCAGTAGATGGTCTTCAGAAGCCATTGCCACATCCAAAATGGCACCTCCCCGTGGTACATCAATATACAAGTTCTTCTCTCTGACCTATGCTTTTTCTATGATGAATCCTGTCTTTTTTGCCAGTAGAGTACAGAAAATTCTTATTCTCTTTCTCTCTCTTTTCTCTCTCCTCTAGTACCTTTATTTACGTACCCTGTTAAATCTAATTTGATTCTTCTTCCAAAGCCCCCAGCCTCTATCTACTCGTACTAATGCTTCTTCTTTCTAATCTTATTTGCATTCATATTATCCACCCAGGTGGTACACCAATAAGAGGTAAGAGTGCTGAATTGACGTTCACAGAATGAAAATAATACAAATTCATTCTTGCTGTCAACCCATCCATTCACTTGAATCACCTCCATTTTTGTCCTGTTTACCAAGTCCAAATCCCATTACGTTCATACGGACCTTCCTTCTTATTTGTCCTGTTTCGTTGACTTAATTTGTATTCCATTTTTTTGTCTATGCTTTATTTCCTCCTTTGTATTCTGGTTTCAAGAGCCTGTTTAGCTCAGTTGTGATATGCTTGCCCTGGCTCAAATAAGCATATCCAATGACAATTATTTTTTAAACTATATTTTTCCGTTCATTTTTGTTTTCTTTTTGGCCATAGCGAATCATGTGTCCCTCTTTTTGTCCAACTAAAACAACCAAGCATTTTTCCCCCTTAGCTGTTCTTGTTCAGCACAAAAATATGCACAGATGCTGTGGAATCACGCAGGCATGCTGAAGACAACATTGCCTCTCCTCTGCTTTTTTCTCCCAAAGAATTCTTTCTATCTTTGCAAACTATTTTTTTCCATTTCTTCTATTTGCTTTCCTCTCCTGTACCTCTACAAAAAAAGCCCAAACAACCACTTTTTTGATAAAGTTTCTACGGTGCTTTTTTTCTCTTTCACCTATTTTTCTTACTTTTCTTGGGTTTGGAGACTATTTTACTTTTTGACTTTTTTTCTTCAGGGTTTGGGGAAGGCAAACAGTAGAGTCTGGCGAGGACCTGATTGGCTCATTTTTGCCGTGTGACATGGAGCTGGAGAGTTGTTGATGCATAAAAAGCCATTTTTCCCTGGTCATGTGACACCACACTGCTGATCCCATTGGTGGATTTTTATGGGTGTCTTTTGTAGCTTTCACAAGCTAAAGCAGTGGTTGGTTACCTTCTTTGTCGGCTCAGGCTGATATTTTGAATTTTGTCTTCTAATACAATTGCATTTTATTTTTCAGCTAAGGGTTGTCAGAAGGTTGTAAGTTGTGCCGACATACATTTCTTGCCAAGATTTGCATGTCAAAACTTTTGTTACAGAGGGTTATATGTTGGTTTTGCCTTACATGATACTTCAATTAATATTTTTCCGCATATGTGAGCAGCATTTTTCAATTTTTTGTATGCGCTGCATTTTTTTGAAAACAACTTCACCTAGATGAAGTCCAAATTATTATGTCAGGAGACCATTACACTTGATTTGTGATTGAATATGCTAAAAATCATACCTAAATTTCTTTCTTTCAATTGTCCTCCCTTGTTATGCTGCTTTCTTATACTGTAAACCTCTTTTGTTTGATCCATGTTTCCCTGAAGCAGTATCACTCATCCCCATATTGACCAGTCCAGTGACATGTTGTATATTGAAGGGCTTGTCCCTATTCCTCAAAGTGATATTACATTTTTTGACATTGGCGCTACGATGAGTGTCTTTTGAGACCCTGAAGCCGAATATGTAATCGGGCTTTTTTTCTAAAGAAAGTTATGAAAAAAAGGTAAATGTAGCGAAAGAATACTTAGGTGCTTTTCTTTTCTTTTCCTTTGGTTGACAATATGTTATTTTTCTTTTCCCTCATTGTTATTTTAGGCCTCTTAAAAGAAAAAACAGTATATCTGTATTGCAATGTCCTACATGATTATCATTGGCAGCGATCCCTAACCCCCCGTATAGTAGGATAACACAGTCTCTATTTGGCCTCAAACAGTGGATCAGACTGTGGGGGATAAAATTTAAATGATAGGGCTTAAAGTAATACAAGAATGTAGCATTTCATTCATGCAGTTTATTGGATATGGAGTAATTTTCCTTACGACTTTTCCTCAAACTGTCCAACGACTGAGGCTTGAGAGGACAAAGCAAAACTAGAAATGAAGGGGGGGGGGGCTGACGTTGGCCTCTCTCAAGTCAAACGAGATCTTTTTTCTTTTTTAATTTTGCTTGTGAACTTTGATGCCGAACGACACAATTTTAACCAAAACGCACTACGCTGCCTCGTCTGTTATTCCCAACCAGGAGCCCTCCAGATAGAGCAGAGCGAAGAGTCTGACCAGGGGAAGTATGAATGTGTGGCGACCAACAACGATGGAACCCGCTACTCTGCCCCAGCCAATCTATATGTCAGAGGTAGGAAACGTGTTAAAAGCACTGGCAAAACCTTTCTCAAACATTCTAATAACCTTTTCTTTAAAATTCATAAGCAATCTTTAAAATCAGCCAATTAAGTCGGCAGGGGTCATATCCTGTGAGGCTATTGTAAGTATGCATTGTTTTTGTTTTTTTGTTTTTTTGTTTTTTTGCACTTGACTTACCTGCACCTGATTTGAACCTACGGTATCTACTCTGTTATGTGTTTCTGGTCCTTTCCGTTGATTTTCCTGAGTCTAACACCAGTGACAAGACTGCTTGCTGTGTTTATCTACTAATTGCCTTTCAAACCTGACTGTCGAAGGGGGGACAGGGTGGACGGCCCTCCCCCATCAATCCTGACTCTTTTCCTAGCAGTGTACAAATCCTTTCTGGCCTTTTTTTTTATTTCTCCCTTTTGATCAACATTGGAAGGACACGTTTAAGATCACTACTTATGTTAATGAAATAATGAAATGTTAAAAAAAAAATCAAATTAAGATTAAAAACTGGCATACAACATATTTAAAGTACTCCTATAAATTAGTGTGTAAAATACAGTTTTTGATTGCTACACACTGTTAGAGAAATATACAGCCATAATGATTTTAGCCTATGGTATCAAGTATTCTGCAGGTGGAATAGCAGCATTGGTTTGCTTTTGGTAATTTTTCACAATGGCTGTGATGTTTCATCCTTCAAGGTCAAAATATTTTATGCATTTATGCAACTGTATTTACTGCTTGTCACTTTTATTTGCATACAGCAGTAAATGTTTAACACAGTTTCAAAAATTAAACCCAATGTTACTATTGTCTTAGTTAAATACTACATAGGGAATTGATTTATTTTATCTCTGTATTTCTATATATATGTACTTTTTTCAATACGTATTTGATGTTCAGTCCTATGGCTAGCTAAATTAACATCAAAGTATTATATAAAAATTGCAATAAAGTAAAATGCATTAATTTAAATTATTAATGTAAGATAGCCACATGGCTGGGAAACTATATATAAATATTCTTTCTGATTTTAAATGTTTGCACTCCAGTAGGTGAGACTGTTGCTATGTAACCCAGGTGCCAGGGAGATACAAGGGGCTCCCTGCACCACTCACACAGAAAGTCCTTCGAATTGTTTAACTAGCATCTGAACACCTGAAACATGGCCTTTTTACTCTCTGTGTTTCCCTTGTTTTTCTCCTTTCCTTATTTCATTTTGTTCTGCATCAATATCCCTACATCCCTCAGAGCTCCGAGAAGGTTGGTGTGTTTTTACTTTTTGATCACAACACAAAACAGAAATAATAAGTTCATTTGTTTGCCACCAAAAGTCACATCGTAAAGAAATTCAAGTCAAGATACAAATGCATTACCATGGCCTTTTAATATGTTCCTCCTGTTTATTTTTTAATACATTTTATTTCAATTTATGTTTATACATCTATTCATATTGTTTCTATCCTTGTCGCACATTCAATGTTCATGTTCCCATTGAGAATGCCCCTGGTCCTTGTCAGAATGCTTGACTGTCCAAAAAGGTGATGCATGTTTGCATCTTTGAGGTGGGGGTGGTAGGGACAATATTTGCATCTGTCGGAGGGTCTATTTGCATGGTCTCATTTTAATGCTTGAGCTAGTCATCCCCTTTCTCCCAGCCCTTACCCCCTGCCCTTCTCCTGTCAGTGTTCCTGCTTGGCTTCTCTGACAATAGATGACACAGGAGGTCGAATGAAAGATACAATTTAAAAAATATATTTTTATAAATAATAGAATATGGATTTAAATAATAATAATAATACTAATAATAATAAAAATTAAATTATGATGAGCAGGAACAATGCACTTGATTTATTTGAGCCCCTGTAATTACAGCATATACTACTGTTTTGCTGCATGGATGCGGGGGCTGCTTCACATGAGCATTTTGCCTCCGTACAGCCATTTAAACAACACTAAACTCCAATTTTCCCTGTGGTGCTCTCTCCATTTGAAGTTTCCCAGAGATAAAAATATGTTAAAGTAAAATCCATCCTTTGTCATAATTGGCACTAAAGTCAAGCACCAAGCTGTAAAAAAACAACCTTGCCCTCAGAGATTACATACTTCCTCTGACGGGGATGTTTGCGCAGGAAGTCATGAAAGAATTATGCATTTAGAGGGTTATCCACAAGACTTGACAAATGTAATGATATTCAAATGAGCAGGATAATATTATGTATGTGGGGAGCGTGATTCAATTGGATATTAATTAAATATTGAGTGAGAGAAACATTGTATTTAATAATGCAAGCAGTTCCCCTAGATTCCCTCTCTGGAGAGCTGCAGTCTGCTCAACAGAATGAGCTTTGTGAATTTGTAGCAGGCAGTTTGGAAGCTTTACACCTATGCTCAAATAAAGCAAATACCTGCACAAATAACTAGTATTGAGTCCCAGGAACTATTAAGAAGGGGGTTACAAAGCAGGGTCAATTAACGGGCAATGAATGCAAGTGTTCAGACTTTTAAAAAAATGATATAATCCTGCACAATTTTCAAGGCTCACTAAAGAATTTAATGAGTAATATAACCCAAGCGGAAACCATAAGCAGTAACACTGACTTTTTATAATAATACCTGGAAGTTCCTGCCTGTTTCCTTTATGCTTAAACCCCTCAGTTACCCACACCATTTATATGTAATTACTTTTTCCTTTGTACAATTCCTCACCTTTCAAATGAGAGGCAAAAACTAAATATCCGCTTATTTATGTTGTTCTTTCCATTTATTTATCTTTTGTTCTACGATCTTGTTGCTTTATTCCAAGTCTCTCCAAGTGTTTCTTATTCTCCTGGGACCCTAAGCTTGCGCTAGCTTAATTCACACTCTCTCCGACTATCTCTTCCTTTTTTTCAACGTGACACCTCCTCCTTTCTTCTGACCCTGTTGCTACTTCTTGTACCCCCCTGCAACCCTCCTCCTCCTCCCCCTTGACTCCCTTACATGGTTGCCTTGCAAAATCCTACATTGTTCTTGTATGCATGACAGACTTTTTGCTCCCCCTTCAAAAGGCCTTGAAACTGTCCATGTGCATTAAATGTTATGCATTTGAGTTCACTTAAAAGTGTACCTTTTATTTAAAAATCTTGCCTTCTTTTTCCCTATCTTTGAGAATATATTTTTTTTGGGTGTATCCACTAGAGCTGTCAAATGATATGCATTTTTAAAAATCCAGATTAATACCCAAATTAATCATGGTTTATCCACAGTGAAATCACACTTTTACATACCAGTTATCTTAAATGTAACGCCACATTTCAAAATGTTCAATCCCTCATTTAAAGTGTAATTCAAAGTTTACAGTCCTATAGGTTTAAATACCAGCTGAAATGCATTTGAAGCATCAGTTAATGGTCTTGATTTTGATTCACTCACAAGCATTGTATCATAATGGCATGTGGGGAGACATACTAATGCTTTTAAGAGCCAGCATAATAGGTCCTCTTGTAATAAACTGAAGGCTTCTTTGTCACAAAAGTATCTGCATCAAAAACAAATGTGCAGTTTTACTTTTACCCTTCGAGCCTCTTAAAAAAGTTTACCTTTCATATCCATCTTCATAACATTGTTTACATTAAAAGTAGGCTAGCACAGAATATAGCATGCTTCTAACCTTGCGTGACTGCACTTACTAGGAACTTCAAGAGGCTTAGTGCTGTTATCTTTTTACACTCTCTGTTGTAGTCTTTAAAGGGTCAAAAGCCAGAGCAGGGACAGGCATGTTTAATGTGATTTTTAAAAATGAATGCATTTTCACTTTTAAGTTAATGCAAGTGTTAATGCATTAAATTTGACAGCCCGAGTGTCAACTTTGGAACAAGCCTGAGAAAGTGCAGAAAGCACTACCTCCCCCCCTTTGTTGCGTGTGGAACTTCTCATAAGTACTATCTTTGTCTGTGTGATGTGAGAATGTGATGCGGCACATTATCTCACATCAGCTGGAAGTACGCAGCCGAGAAGTTGTTTCTTTGCATACAACTGTGGAGTGCTGTCGACTCTCCAGCACTTTGTGCGGTTCTGTTTATCTGTTCTGATGGTGATACAGTATTTGTGCATGGTGCTTGTGTTGACGTTAACCCATTTGCCATTAAAATCTCAAAGTCTCGGATCAAATGTCTTTAAATGTGTTTTCTTAATGTTTCATCCAACAATCATAAATGGTCTACTGTATGTAAAAACTCATTTAATTTTTTAGCTACAAATAAATATTCTGTAACATTTTATTTTGATTTGGATTTTTATATGTATGTTTTTTTTTTCTTTTTGCAACATTTGAGAAGGATCCTGAGCATTATTCCATCATTTCTGTTGGATTTTCACACCTTGTTTTGTCTTTTTCAGTACGTCGGGTGCCACCAAGATTCTCCATTCCACCCACAGACAATGAGATCATGCCAGGCGGCAGTGTCAATATCACATGTGTGGCAGTAGGTTCTCCCATGCCATATGTCAAGTGGATGCTTGGTGCTGAAGACCTTACACCGGAGGACGACATGCCCATTGGAAGGAATGTCTTAGAGCTTACAGACGTCCGACAGTCAGCCAACTATACATGTGTGGCAATGTCAACCCTGGGGGTGATTGAGGCTGTAGCACAGATAACAGTGAAAGGTAAAGTTGCTTCTTATCATGATACTATATTAAAGACAAAAATGTCAGCAGTAGGCTGCAGTATGAAAGACAGAGTTGGAATTCATAATAGTTCACTTATAGCAATGCTTTCAAAATGTTTCAAAGTTGCCAGTATAGTTTGGAAGTTCAACCTCAGCTCTTATAATGAGTCTATAATAAACTAAAAAATGCCAAAATGCAGATACTCTAATCCTTGTATACATAAATGGCCCCATTTAAACCCATTAAAACCACTATTTTTGATAGCATGGACATTAAAGCTTGAACTCATGCCTTCTATTATATCAGGCTTTGAAACTAGAGCCGCTGCTTAAAAATTGTAGGTTTTTACTATTTTCCACCAGTCAGCCATTTTCCTATGTTTGCCCTTTGGGGCAAAGATGTAGGCCAACGTAGCAAATTCATGCTATAAAATTATGTGTGTGTGTTGATATGGATAGTGAGTGGTGTGGAGAGAGTGCGGTGGTAAATGGTGGAGTGCTGAGCAAAACCCGAAAGGTCAGTCCACCTTAAATGAGTCTGGGTCAGGTTGTAATGGGCACCAGGTGTAGGACGTTTATGCTCCATCACAAGAGAGTATAGTTGCTTGCTATCTTCAAGGCTAAACCCCTTCACTTTAATCAGCAGGTGGCATGGCTTGGGTCTTGAGGAGTTGTAGCAGTTATTCATTGATAATAGCCTAGACTGTACACACACTGCACTGCTACATTTACAACTATACTACTATTATTAGGATACAGACCAACCAATTGGCAGTAAGTAATTCTTTAATTTTTAACCAGCACATGGATGAGGTGCCGCTGATAATGACAATGCACACTCCCAAAAGCCGCCTTGCATAACTAGATGCCTGCCACAGCATCCAGGCGACATTATCTTTGAATGTTTCCAGGCAGGTGATGTGCAGACCCAGCATGCAGAGTGATCAGTGCTCTGGTGAATGAGTGGACAGTTGATCAAACAACTAAAACAGGCGGCACTCATTGTCAGGAGTCTGCTTTGGTTGTTTGATGAATTAATGATTTGCACCCCTTCACCAGAGTACATCAAAAGTCATAGCATGACGTGTTTGAGTTAATTTGCCTTACTTAATATTGCACGTCCTGCACACATCACAAGGTCATTGCTAAAATGATATATTGTGCAGGCCTAGTGTGTATAGAGACATTTGTGTGTGTGTGTGTGTGTGTGTGTGTGTGTGCAACTCGAGATATAGGAATTTTATTGTACTATAGGTCACACACCTTCACCCACCCACCAACTCCCACAAGCACATGTGGGCTTTCAAACTCCACAGAATATAATACATTATAGCTTCTAGGTGTAGCATTTTTCTGTATATGAATTAGGTTTAGCATTTTTACCCCCATTCGTTTTGACTCACGTGTCTTTGACTTTGATAAAACGTTAGCTTGACTTTGATATACGAAAGTTCAAAGCCCCTCGATAATTTCTCCTTATCATTATGCCCACGCACATGTATCTTCACAGAGGCCCATACACACCCTCACATGCACTCCTTCAAGACAACAAAAACAATGGCAACCTGCAGCTATGCAAAAATGCAGCTGTGGGGAAAACAAACAAAGTAGAGCTTTGTACATTTGAGACCATGCAGCTGTTGTTGCAGTCAAAACCATAACTTTCATATTTCATACCTGGCAAGATGAAGATATTTCATAGCACAAGAAGCTTTGGAGAAAAAAAACTGGCATTTAAAGAGCTAAAATGCTGAAAATGAAAGAATGTGGAAGTCAATAAATTTAATCCTGAAAAAAAGAAAAATAATAATATATATATATTTTTTGTCATTTCAGGTAACAAGTCTGATTTTTTAAATCTGCTACTGCACCTAAATAATAATAATAATGCATAAAATCAATGGTGTGGTTAAACATTGATATAATATTAATATATAATATTTTAGAGCAGTTTTTATGTAAACACATTTGTCCTTTAACGACATCAGTGCAACTTTCTTAAAATGAGACACAGGGGCTAGGGCTAGGCAGGAGGGGAGTGTGCAAAGCATCGTGATTATTGTTTGGTGTCCTCTGTAGGAATGGTACTTATCTGAGTGTAATCATATCTACACTGCAGCGTACCAGAAAGATATCCTAGACTGGTGTCGCCATGTGCACGTACACACAAGGGACAGACTCACATACACACACACTCAGCTTTGTTTTTCCTAGACATAACAGAGATATTAGTCACAATATAACAGTCTGGCAGCAACTCCCCCAGAAGCATACTTCAGATGGCATATAAAGACAATCTATTGCCCTGATATCTTTTGCCACGTGCCACGGTGTGGGGAATTAAAGCAATAAATTTACCTGTTAAATTATTAACGTGATAAACACTGGGAAATCAGAGATTAACGGCAACAGCATTCTCGGCAGCTGAACACAGGCTATGCAAAGCCAAATCCCACTACTCTCTAGTTCATATGCAACTTTTTTTTTTCCTTTTTCTTAACAAATGTAAAGTAGAAATGTGTGAAAAAAGAATTCTCAGTGCCCTGAACCATAAAATAAATCAATTTGATTATAAGTTGATTGCATGCTGTGTGCAATATTTAGCATTTTTATTAATATTTATGTTATACTTATCACAGCATTGCCCAAGGCTCCTGGTATTCCTGTGGTGACGGAGCGTACAGCCACCAGTATAACATTGACGTGGGACTCTGGCAATCCTGAACCAGTATCCTACTACATCATCCAGCACAAGTCCAAGTACTCGGAGGACTCATACAAGGAGATTGATGGCGTAGCCACCACTCGGTACAGTGTGGGAGGCCTCAGCCCGTACTCGGACTATGAGTTTCGGGTGGTGGCGGTGAACAACATTGGTAGAGGGCCACCCAGTGAGAGCATTGAGGCCAAAACAGCTGAGCAGGCACCCAGCACGGCACCAAGGCAGGTCAGAGGTCACATGATGAGCACCACTACAGCTGTCATCCACTGGGATGAACCAGAAGAGGCTAATGGACAGATCATGGGCTATAGAGTCTACTACACCATGGACTCCACCCAGCATGTCAACCTCTGGGAGAAGCAAATTGTTCGGGGGGCTGACTTTGTCACCATCCAGGGCCTCATCCCTAATAAAACCTACTACATCAAGGTTTTGGCATATACCTCAGTAGGTGATGGACCTCTTTCTCCAGACCTTCAGATCATTGCTAAGACAGGAGGTGAGTTTTGACGTTCAAAAATCCAAAATGATTTAGAAATTCCATTGAAACACTAACTGAACAGATTTGAAGTTCACAGACTCCACAATTAAACTTGAAGTGTGACAAACATTTTTGCTGCTACATTTCTTCAGTCGCTGATCCTCATTAGTGGGTTCCAGTTGTTAACCAGAGCTATAAACACAAACATCTTCAGGCTGTCAACAAACACTTCATCTGGTTTGGGGAAATAGTTTGGAATTGGTAAAGTTAACTCATAGGAAAAGAAATACAAATGCCTTGTTGTTTACTAATGAAAAAGTAATATTTGTCTTTTTCTATGAATTAACCATAATTATATCTGCAGGTAGCGGTTTCATATTGGCAAAAAAAATGACTGCGTCTCCTGAAATACAATGTGGCTCTTGTAGCAAATTGGCATCTGTGGAAGTATGACTGTAATGATAATGAAAAGTGCAAGATGGAGAGAGTAATGAATGAATCTCTTCATTCGTTTTTTTTTGCAGTTCCCTCCCAACCAACAGACTTCAAAGGAGAAGCCAAATCAGAAACAAGTATTTTACTTTCATGGGTGGCGCCAGCACAGACTGGACAGGAAAATCAAATTACAGGATATGAACTCATGTACAAGAAGAGGGATGACAAAGAGGAGGTAATTACTTTTCTGACACTCTGACATTTTAGTAACCCCTGAAATGAAAAGTCAGTAATAACATGTGAACTACTCTGAATCACACTTTGTTTACACCATTTACATAATATCACACATACAGTAGAAGTGAGTTGGTATCACTCTTAATTAGTGTGTAAATCTTATGTATATAGATGATACTGGACATGTACTATTATATAATGAGTAGTCCAAACAGTATGAGGTATCTGACATGTGAAGGGTTACAACTTTTATTACATTTTGGTCAGAAAATTGCAAAAAGACTGGATTGCATAAGTAGAGTAGAGTTACCATGTAATTTGTCAATCACAGTGAAGTTTACTAAATTGAGTGTCAGACTCATTCTTTTGACAAAATAAACATCTTGTTTCAGCTCTGACAACTGAAATAGATCCTTTGTACACTCTTTTTTTATATATCTGAAAGGGTATTGTTCTTATATTCATCTTTTTTTTCACTTTTATTTCATACTCATTGTTTATATGGTGAAACTTTCTTCCCAGAAACGCATCAGCTTTGAGCCGACAACAACATACCTACTGAAGGACTTGAAGCCCTTCACTACTTATACTTTCCGCCTGGCTGCCCATAGTAAACATGGAGTTGGGGCTTACACCAATGAGATCTCTGCAGAAACTCCACAGACACGTAGGTCTTCTTCCTTATCTGACAGAGTTTAAATGATTTTTTGGAAAGAAACACATTTTCAAATGCATTCCAGATTTTATGGGTGCTGGAAAAACGCGAAAATGACAAAAAAAAAATGTCAGTAAGGTCCTGAGCACAGATAAAGGGAATGAGACTTTTCTTTAAAGGGCTGATGCATTTGAAAATAGCAACAATGAAAACATTTGAAATAGTAAATAAGTGTTATGAAGTCCACCTGACCATGCAGTATTCACTTTGAAAAGGTTGCATGGACAGAGTATGCAGGCTTTCCTGTGAATTCAGGAGACAAGGCTACAAAAACTGTCTCTCTCCATCTTTGGTGAACAAAAGCATTCTCAACTTAAATGAATGATAGAAACTTGAATTATTTATATGGCTGCCCATATCTGCTTCACTCAAATGTTTGACTTTTTTTATAAGTCATAAGGCATAGTTGGCCTATAAGAAGCCTTGTCTCTTGATGTTGCATGTCAGCCAAAAATTAGACAATAGATATTTTTTTTAGACTGAGCTTTCTATGTAGCTACAGTAATATGCCAGGGACCAATTCTCTGGACATGAAAGGGATTTTCCCCATTCTCTTTCCATTCAAGAACCGGCACTGACATTAATCCTCAATTCAAATCCAAATCAAGAAGGTTGTGGAGTAACATCATCATAGAAAGCTCAAAGCAAGTATTGTCTCTGTAGTTAGGGGCATTTCCACCCAGAAGACCTCATATTTATGAAATGGGTACAAATTGCAAAATTGGATTCTGTTGTTTATTACAAAATTAAACTAAATCCAGTCCATTTGATCAGTCAGAAAAGTTCACCTAACAACACAAGTCAAAAAAAACTTTCTACATCTAACATAAATCTGAGGTCTCTGAAAGACAAAGGGCAGAGATCAGGTAGGTATAAAAACTCCAGAGTTCAAACTCTGCCCAGATGTATGTTCTGAGGTAAATTATGAAGTTGATTTAAAAAGTGCATGCCGATGTTATCAGAATCTAATAAATCAGTCATGTCTCCTTGGGAAGTTCTCTGTTGTACAATCAGGCTTTTACCACAAACCAACAGGCTTCGGAAAGGTTGGTGACAAATACAACATTTTTTCTACTTTAAATAAGTTAAAGCATCAACCTTTATGTTTTTGGATTGATGGTAACTGCTTGCCAAATTTAGCTTAGTTATTACTTCATTTAATTTGGAATAGTTTTAATTTAGAAAGTAATCCTCAAGTACTTTAAAAAAATGTTTAGATTTTAATTTTTGTCAGAGTTAAGGAATTACAGGCTTTAGGGAAATACCATATTAGGATATATGCATTTTTTTTCTTTTTTTATTGTTTGTTTCAATGCGAAGGTATGATACATATGGCAAAGCTGTCCTTTTTCCAATCAACACCTTTCATTCATAATCAGTGTGTACAGTTTTTTGTTGGTTTCTGCCTTTTGTTTTGTCTTTATTTGTGGTGTTTCATTGATTTTAAATACCATGCATTTATCCACCAGTCATTGTGCTTTGTCCTCATTTTTGTGTTATTTTGTTTTTCTTTTCTTTTTTTCCTTTGTTTGGTCACTTCTACCATCATCATCCCAACCGAAACCAAAACCGAAACTACTTAAACACAACAAAAATCCAACTCAATGAATGGCCTGACCAAACAAAATCCCCAAAAAATCCTGCACCTGCTCCAAATCCAACCCCCACCAACCAGAACCCTCAGGCCCACCGCAAGAAGTCAAGTGCTATAGCCCCAGCTCCACCACCATCCTGGTAAGTTGGCGGCCACCAACAATGGAATTACAAAATGGGATCATAACACAATACACCATCCAATACACCGCAACTGAAGGGGAAGATACTACTACTACACGTCAAATCTCCAGCATCACTCCGGAAAGCTCCCAGTACCTTTTGGAAAACTTGGATAAATGGACAGAGTACCGTGTGACAGTCATTGCTCATACAGATGTTGGAGCAGGACCAGAGAGCCTGCCACAGCTCATCCGCACAGAGGAGGATGGTATGTGTTGGCTAAAACAAAGCCCAGCTGCAAATCCAGTCTACCCTTCTTAACCTACCCTGTCAAATACTAACAACCTCGCCTTAATCTACAAGTCCCTCTTCTTTTCTACCCCTCTGCCTCTGCTTCTAATAAGACTGTCGCCATTTCACACTTTTAGCCCGGTTTTGGACTGTACATTTTTGTGACTGCGACTCGCTTTGTGAAAGCACCTTTTTGGCTTTTTTTCCTCACGCTGCTCAATTTCAACACATGGTATGGTATTTTCAGCTGCAGGCCTCGAACTTCCAAGTCCCAACTGTCATTTTTGAAATATTCTCTGCAGTATTTTTGAAAGGCAGCATTTTTGAAATGATTCACTTTTTTTTTTTTTTGTTAAGGAACTTGACAAAAGTTCTGGACAGTGGGAATGACAAAAGGTGGAAGATTTTTTGAAGGCCATTTTTGAAAATATTTTTTCTCCCCCTCATGTAATAAAAATCATTTTTATTCATTTTTTCCTTGCTCCATAGCCAAAATTCTTGTAGTGCTTCAAGCATTTGAAACACTTGAAGCCCCCCTTTTGGCTCCACTTTTCTATTTTGGCTAAACACATTTTTATTCCATGTTTTTAAATTCCACTCTACCCATTTTTAATGTTTCAAGATTAGGTCAGTTGTCAGACCTGTTTTTGCTGTTGTTTTTTCCCCTTACCATTGTTGAAATATTGATGTCATGCAGTGATTGTTGCAGTTTGCTGCACTTTTGTGATTTTTTTTTGTCACTGCAGCATTTTGCGCAACGGCTTTGGAAGAGCATTAAAAGCAAAGTGAAGGGGGTTCTCTATAATTTTGACCTTTTTTCTTCTATCCCATGGTGTTCCTCCAGTTCCTAGCGGGCCACCTCGTAAAGTTGAGGTGGAGGCTGTCAACTCCTCATCAATTAAAGTGATCTGGCGTTCACCGATGCCCACCAAGCAGCACGGTCAGATCCGAGGGTACCAGGTGCACTATGTCAGGATGGTTAATGGGGAGCCCACAGGACAGCCAGCCATCAAGGACATCCTGATTGATGATGCCCAGGTACAACACCCTCCTCAGCCAGCCACCTCATCTCTCAGACATATAGTATCACTTTCTCTCCCACCTTTATGGGCTACAGCAAAGTCTTTTATTTGGAGTGGAAGAAAAGCTAGTTTATATCCTGTCATAACAATTGTTCCACACAGTAAAATAGTGAGTATTGAAATGTTTAGTCACTAATCACAATTCAGCTAGATGCTTAGTGCATATTTATCTGCATACATATTTTTTTGGTATATTATTATTACTTTTACTACATTTATTTAGTAGTTGCATACAAACTATGTTAACATGTTCTCACCAGTTATTAGTGTCTGTACTTGGCCTTAATTTGTGTCTCTTTTCTCTCCATATACGTATGTCATTATCAGTGGGAATATGATGATGCATCTGATCATGTAAGTAATTAAACTTGACAAAATTCCAATCTTCTTTGCTTCCCCTGCTATCATCCTCTGCATTAATGGCATGTATTTTGTGTATATAGGAGGTTTTTATGACCTACAATAGCTTGGGCCCTATTTCACCTTCTTAAGAAATCTGTCAGAAAAATTGCAAATAGAACTACTTGATTAGCAAGGAAATTCAAATTGAGCTTCACTGACCAAATGGCTAATGCTGACTTTAAAGGCTTGAACTCTGTTGGTGACGACTGAGAAAGTCATTTTGTTTCAAGACCAAACGCAGTCTTTGCCAAATTATTTATTAACCAAAGCTTATTAACACTATCCTTGTCCACTGAAGCATGCACTAATTTTAAGTATTTGCTGAGAGAATGTGTCTGTTTTGTCCTTTGTGATGATAATGCTGACATCACATCCCACTTTTATCTCTCTACTTGCTCATATCTGCAAATCAGCAAGTAAGTGCCCTGAAACTAAAGCCCTGCATCTTTACAGGACATGATCATCACAGAGCTGCAGGCTGAGACCACATATTCAGTTACCGTGGCAGCCTATACAACAAAAGGCGACGGTGCACGCAGCAAGCCCAAACTGATCACCACCACTGGCGCAGGTAACATATGATTACATGTTACTGCTGACAAATCTCTGCTAATATACAAGATGAGCCTACAAAATGTTTGCTATGTAAAGCTGTGTAACTGCACCAGATATGATTTTTTTGTCAAGCAAGCATGTAAAGTGTGAATGTAGCAAATTGCTGTCTTGTTTAGTATGACGCAGCAATGTTTAAAAGTTTCATAAACAATATTTAGCTCTGTTAGATGTCAGCAAACAATTATTAGCTACTTAAGGATATAGTCAAGAAATTGGGACCTGAGCAGAGTATGAAGTCACAATCCCTCTGTGTTTGTTGTAATTTGAGCCTCTCTGTTCTTGGTTTTGATAGCCAGTCCAGCCGCACTTGCATGATAGTGCACGTGAGTTCCTCCATGTCCTCTGCCGTTCTCAACATGGCTGCAGGGTTACAAACTTTGTCAAATTGCAACTAAATAGTACACTAAAATGTTGTCTACTCAGATACCACTTTATTTTTGTGAGTAAAACACATAAGTTTGTTTTGGTCTTGAGATGCTGCAGATCCAGCATCTAGTGGGCCTGAATATCATGTGTCACATCTTTAAGGCACTTTCAAAATTATGGATAATTCAGAGAGAAGACAACAAAGATAACCAGTTCAGCTTGTGACACTATTATACCACAGTGCAAACACCTAGTAATATTGTATTTCATTTAGGATCAGGTGCAATCATGTTTTTCCATATTTCTAACAATTCTTTCCTCTCTCAGTTCCTGATAAACCTCGACTAATGGTCAGTACAACCAACATGGGCACAGCTCTCCTCCAGTGGCATCCCCCAGCAGTAACCCACGGGCCCCTACAAGGCTATCGCCTCCGTTTTGGCCGCAAAGACATAGACCCCCTGACTGTCATTGAGTTCCCTGAGCGAGAGAACCACTACACTACCAAAGAGATCCATAAGGGAGCCTCATACACATTTCGCCTTTCAGCGCGCAACAAGGTGGGCTTTGGTGAAGAGACAGTTAAAGAAGTCACCACAAATGAGGTTGTCCCAAGCGGTTACCCTCAGAGTATTACAGCAGAGGGTGCCACCACTTCAACTATTCAGGTTAGCTGGCAACCTGTCTTGCTGGCAGAGCGGAATGGCCAAATATTGAAATATGCTCTGCAGTATAAGGACATCAACAGCCCACGCAGTCCTTCAGAACTTTTCATCACAGCCCCGGAATCAACAGTCATCTTGGATGGCCTTAAGGCAGATACCACTTATGATATTAAAATGTGTGCCTTCACCAGCAAGGGCTCTGGCCCCTATAGCCCAAGTGTCCAATTCAGGACACAGCCTTTGGATCAAGGTAGGACCAGTCCCTGAACCGTCTTAGCTCTTCTCCTTTTAAAAATCAACTTTTCCTTGTTCAGTCCTTTCCATCAACCACAACTTCCTCTGAATGCCTCAAATGACAGAAGTTGACAAAGTATGGAATCAACCAGAAGACTCTAGTATTAAAATATTGTCCAACCCTTAGTTTTCTTTAGCTTAAAATTATTTGATTTAAGAAACTCACATGGAGTAAGTATGTATGTCTTTTTGTGTCTTGTCAGTCAAGAAAAAGGTCAGTCAATCATTTCAAAAGTTGGTGTTGGTAAGAAGGTAAGAGGACAGTGTTTAGTTCAGTGTAGTACTGATATCAGCCTGGTTTTGGGAGGAGGCATTCCCAGGTAAGCACTGATTTGGGACCATTGGTGATAAAGTTGGTGTTTTGTGTCTAAATCACCTGCTCCCCCTTTCTTTTAGCAGTGTTTGCAAAAAATTTTCACGTGAGAGCTGCCATGAAGACATCAGTATTGCTGACTTGGGAAATCCCTGACACCTACAACCCAGCTCAACCTTTTACTGTGAGCACCATCTAGATACGCGAAACATTTTCACAATTCTTTGACTTAGAAATTGTTCACTTAACGTCTATCAATGCATGTATAAACTTTAATATCATCATGAAACATCAACTCATGCACATGCAGATACTCTACGATAATGGGCAAAGTGTGGAAGTGGATGGCAAGCTGACACTGAAGCTAATTACGGGCCTTCAACCTGAGACGCAGTACTCTTTCCTCCTGACCAACCGTGGCAACAGCGCTGGAGGTCTGCAGCACCGCGTGTCCACCATGACAGCTCCAGACATCCTTCGCACCAAACCGTACCTGATTGGCAAGACCAACTCTGACGGTATGGTGACTGTGGAGTTACCAACAGTGCAGACAGCTGAGAGAGTAAGGTGAGTAAAGATGAACCATTGTAAGCTTCTAATTGCTTTTAATTGCAATCTTGTATGACAGAGTTGACTGTCAAGCATTATATGATTTGACTTTATTAAATTGGCTCTTTACTAGAGACTTGTAATGACATCACTCAAGCAGTAAAACTTTCTTTAGCAATTTATTTACTCATGCTTATATTAGTTATTATTGTATCATATTGTGAATGGAAATAAACAAGTTAATTTGATAGACCTTGTCAGAGGCCATTCTTCTAAAACACATAATTTATATTCATCCCTACATTTCAATGTAATATGCACTTCACCTTAGTCATTACACACTGAAGCAGCTTGACTCATTTAAGCCCACTCTTCTAAACCCTATTAAGTCTCTTATAGCCATACAATTAGTGGTCTACCAATATGGATTGTTCAATGGCTGATGCTGATATTTGGAGAGCATGGCAGCTGATGGTCTACATGTAATGCCAATATGTAATAAACACAGTTCCATAGCACCTATAGACATGTGTCCATGGAAAGGCAAATTTGACATGGAAGAAGCACCAACAGATGTATGGGCAGACAGTTTTGGCTTGCCCGCAATAGTAGAGCCAGCTCTAAACGTGACTCTCCCTGATTAATGGTATGTTCAAATCAAACATGAAGCAAAGTTTATCCTTGTGTTACTCACAAGTTTGACTGCTGGACGATTTGTGTTTATTCAACCCAAATAGCCAAAATACATGATTGTACATTAGCTGTGAGCTAGCTAGCATTGGTAGGAACCAAATGTGACTGAGGGAGTGTGTCTATTAGTGTTCAGTTCAGCCTCTGACTCAACTCAGAACTCACTATTTCCCTTCAGTCCTTCTTTTCTCCTTTCTGTACATTATTGAAGTATATTAATAAGTATCCGCAATTTCTTTTGCTGAAGTTGGGATATTTTCAACTCGCATGGATGTGTATTGGCATGTATTTGTCAGCCCACGTGGATTTATGTCTATTCATGCACTGACTTTGTATGTAATTATGTTGTGTAAAAAATTGAACATACCCTGACTGACTGTTTGACTAAATGATGACACCATTACTCAGCCGCCACTTCCTGTATTCATTTCAAATTAAAAGCCCTATATAGTGTTTCATTCACAGTTCAGCCATACACTCGGTTTTGACCTTGTCTTATTTGTTTATCAGCCTCGTGAGTGCAGACATTGGCCGATGTTGATTATCTCAAAATGCCAGATATCAGCCCAATTAATCAGCCGACCACTACCCACAGTACAGCCCAGGGTTGTCAGAAGTCCAAGGAGCACATCCGATTGTAGACTAAAGCTTCAAACCATCTTGGGTTTTTTGATCTTGCTGGATGCACTTGGCCCACTGTGTCCCATGCCAGAGCTTAAGCTAATTAGTTTCCCATTAGCCTGCCACACAGCCTTTCTGGCTAATGCTAGCTACCGCAGAGCCCAACCAGGAAGCCCAGAAAACTCTGGCAGACGCCATTATCTCTCTTGCCACCCTGATGGAGGGATGAAAATCCTTTTAATTCTATATCTTTCCTGCATTCACAGAGATCCTCTAATTAGCCCATGGGGGGTCTCAGTGAGGCGTACAGTAGCAGTGTGGCCTGACTCCTCTGGACAAGCTTAAATTAAATACAAACCATAGACAAAAATAGGCCTAATCAAGTGATAAAAAATTGCATAACTTGCTAACGGCATGATTATGCATCTTTTTTGCATTAGTTTCTGGTAAAAATACATTACATGCTATATTTGTTTTTGCTTTCATATAGGCATTTGTTTGTCTAGGAAACAGTCACAATTGACTTGCAAATAGAACTTGTGTGATTTCTGACCATCTCTTGAATGTTAATGTGTTGTATTTTACATTTTGTTTTCCAGGGGATATTACATTGTGGTAGTACCTCTAAAGAAACAGCGCACTGGAAAATTTTTCAAACCCTGGGACAATCCTGATGAGATGAATTTAGAGGAGGTAGGTTCAAAGGATGAGTTTGTTATTAGTACTCAGGTTACCAAGAAACTGTAAAAAACATGCCATGTAAACTGTAAAATGTTTCCATTATAAAGTCATTGTATTCAATGCCTCAGATGGACCTACATAATTGTGTGCACATACCACACATTTCTTTTCTCAAAACTGAAAAAAAATAAGTTGAAGCAGTTAAGAGGGCAGGAGGAACAGGAGATGAGTCTCCCTGATTGACGCAAATAGCTGCAGAGAGCACTGTTCATATGGAAATGAGAACATGAAGTAGCCATCAAGTGCACTGCAAACTCAACCCCCATCCCCACCTCCTCCTCCTCCTCCTCCTCCTCCTCCTCTTTGTCTGTGGTAATTACCTGAAGAGTTGCATCAGGCCTTCATGTCTCTTCTCATTCCAGGCAAAGCTAGGTTTACTGCGTATGCACAAAACACTTGACAACTTTTTAAATTTAGCCAGTTTAGATAATTCATGAGCTTCTGTCCATGGCTTGTATGATTAAATGTGTAAAGCTAATGAAAACTCTTATCTCAGGTACAGTATTCCATAAGATGCACTGATAGCAAATGTTTTTTTTTTCTTTGTATACAGATTCAATGCAGCATATATCTCTTATAGAAATATATAGAAAAACCAAATTCTGAAAATTATTCTCTTTCAGTTTACTGCAATTTGAAATTCCTCTAGGGATTTATATGTGTAAATCAATTCTTTGCAAATTATAGCTTGTTTTGAAATGTTTCAATTTAAAATATGTATTTGTATTGTAGAATCATTATCATTTATCATGTGTCTAGAAAAATAAAAGAAAACACAGTCTGTTTCATCTGGCACTGGGTTTTACAGCTCATGCCTATAGGCCCATGTCTGTAGCCTTGACCGATTGCCCAAAAGTCGCTCCTCTGTCAGAATTTATTTGTTTGTCAATATTGGCACTCACCTTTTCACAACTTTTCCCAAGGGCAGCTAGATTTAGCTGTGTTGACAGGAGAGATGATTGAAGACATTATCGGGCAGCACCAACAGCCCCGCAGCCAAAACAGAGCACACACAAGAACGCACACACTCTAAATGTGAATGACAGGCGCATGCAGCACACACACACACACACACACACACACACTGATCCGTGCACACACAAGCCAGAGATATGAAATCAGACACCAAACAACTAGCCGGGCTTGATTAGCATAATTATGATCTGCACTCTGTACTGGAAGTTAAAAGTCCGACGATACAGACTTGGATGGAGGGCGCACTTGATGTGTTTCTTTCAGCCGCCTATCAGTATTACTGGTTGGGAAGCAGAGGTGCTGATTTGGCTCCAACATTAATTACCAGAGGAAAAAAACTGTGGTTTGATATGTAATAATTCCCTCAGAAAACTGGCAGCAACATTGGAAAAATATTCATCTACCAACAGCATACCAGTATTTTAATTTTGTGTCTGATTTTTTGTTCTACTTGGCAAAATGTATTTTGAAGTCATTTGTTGACACAGTGCAGACTGTAATTTATCCTCACTATGCAGAACTTTCATTCTTATTTTTAAAAAAAATGAAATTGAAAATCTATAACAATTGCATGCTGATAATCAAATAGAACACAGAGACAGTAACAGATGATTATAATTCCTCACCAGATACTATTTGTCTACATGTTTGGCTATCTCAAGCAAAATGTTTCTGATTGTATCATTAAGAAAAAAATAATTGAGCTATGTAAGTTTGAAATTGGTTTAGTCTATTATTCTCTGTTTGAAGCTGTTGGATAATCCTCAACTGTTTTATATGCTGGAAATCCACACAATCTTTTAATCTCACAATCTTTTGTAGTCCAAAAAAAAAACAGATGAAATAAGTCATTGATCTGTAATGTTCTGCCTTTTGCAATCAGTATTTTCAGCTCAGCAATCAGGAAAAAAAATCAAGATAGACAGATTTGGTTTGTGAGGATATGTTTTCATGTGTGTGCTGAAATGTGTCACTATGTGTTATCAATCGTCTGCTTCTTTTTTTTTTCGCTGTAGCTGCTGAAGGAGATAAATCGAACTAGCAGAGGCCTTCGATTCCGGAGGCAGGCTGAACCCAAAGCCTATATCGCTTCCTACTTCAAAAACCTACCCAAAGAGTTCACCCTGGGAGATGGCAAGATCTATGGGGACTTTGAAAACAAGCAACTCCAGAATGGCCAGGAGTACATATTCTTTGTGCTTGCTGTTTTGGAAATGTCTGAAAATGTAAGTCTACATCTTTGTCACTTGTATTATCTCAGTTTTTACAAATTTGTGTGATATTACACTTGAGTTCAGCAGAAGACATACGTTTGTTCTCCTCTAGGCTATCTCTTGCTAGTGATCTCAGCTTCTTCGTACGAATAACTGTACATGTCCATTGCTCCACGATGGAAGGTCGGGGTTTGCACCTAGTAAAGATGTGTTACTCTGAGCCCTTATGAGGCTTTGACTTTTTAAAAAAAAGGCCAGAGAAGCTGACCCTTGCTTCTTTAGGGCAAGAAACCCCTTAAGACCATAGCTGATCGTTGGAATAACTTGATAACAGGGCTTCTCTTTAATTGCGTCCAACGTTCAGTTCGCCCTTATCTCCGCTGCTGCAGCAACTGTGTGTGTGTGTATGTGTAAATGTGTCTGCCTGAACGGAAGACCAGAAAGCCGCATGATTAGGCTGCTGCAGGCGAGATGATGGATTTGATGAGCTGTAGGGTCTATATAGTGCTGCCTTACACTCTCTCCACTAACCCTGGGTTCAGGTAGAGCAAAAAACGATAATGATGGACGGAGGGAAATCTCTAATTTGCTCGCTGAAGCATATATTTTCTTCCCAAAAGACCATTTTCTAATCTTCTCTTCGAATGTGAAATAGTTCAATCAAGACTCCTGTATTGGGGAGATATTGAAAGATAATTTTGATTGGTCAAACTGCAGCTTAGCAGAAATGACACAGCAAAACTTTGAATTGGCTTTTAATTTGCATTGTTGGTCATGGTTCTTTTGTCAAGAGTATTGATGTGCTCTGAAAGGAGGGATAATTAACTGAAGATTTGCTTTGGATATCTTGGTCTCTCCCAAGTAAGTCTTCATCTATCCCTCAGAGTGGAGTTCTGTGTGTTGATGTAACTTTAGCTGAAGAACGGCTTTGGTATGTCTGTCCAAGAAACCAAGTCATTCACAAGCGAGTGATGGATAAATTATGGTAATGGCAGAATGAAGTCCAATAACTACAAGTACCCCAAAAGTTGAAAAGAAAATGCAGAATATTGATCACTGATTTGTTTGTTCCTGGCTCAGATCATGTACGCCACCAGCCCCTACTCCGACCCAGTCGTTTCAGCCGACATTGACCCCCAACCGATCATCGATGAGGAGGAAGGACTCATCTGGGTGGTGGGCCCTGTGCTAGCTGTTGTCTTCATCATATGCATCGTCATTGCCATCCTTCTCTATAAAAGGTGAGGATTATAAATTCATATCTAAAAGTATTTTTTCAACCTTGTCAAACAAAATAGCTAAGTTGACACTTAATATAATATTACTGTATAAATAATGCCATGCCTTGACTGTACAAGACATGTACTAGATACACATTATTTATATATGTGTTCAAAGTTCATGTATGAACTATTCATGCATGTCTATTCAATATTTAACATTCAGGAAATTAATACACTTTTATGCTCAAATCTTCAATTAGTACATTCTAATGCTGGCAATAAATGTAAAACTTAAAGCCTGAGGCGCATTGATGTTCAGACTATCCATGACCCTCTCACTCAGTAGCACAGATACACACTCTAAATCTGTATCGTTCTAGATTAAATCCAAGCACAGCCACCCAAACTGAAAAGCCATCAAATGCTGATGCCCACAGTCCTTCACACAGACATGTCCGTTGACTGAAAGTTAATCAAACACATCCGTCTACCCCCCAGAAGCAAACACACATACAACTGTAGAAAACACTCACAGTATTGCACTTACACACAAAATCAAAACTGCCTTTTTTGTCCGAAACCCCCTAGTGGTAACCAGACCTCGTGTTGTCACTGCTCATCAGTCAAGCGTAGGAGGGGGAGAGCTTTGACTATCTGCTGCATGTCACTGCATATGTGTGCAGCTTTAGAGATGCCCGGGGGCCTGGGCAGGCATCCCAGACACCCCCCAAACCCCTCCCCCTTTTTACTACTCATTCCACAAGGGAACCCAGCTCTAGATCCCCCAATCTGACCTTTTGCTGGCTTCCTGCTTTTCCAGGAGACACACATACATACTCACACTTCTACACAGATTTTTTTTTTCTTCGCCATCCTTTGCTATCTTGTCTTTTCTCACCTTTTACATAAGGCACATTTTCTGCCGAGTTCATTCAATCAAATGTCCAGTCCTAAGCAGAATTTCACAGTAGTCCTCAAGAAGTAATTTGGGGAAGGTAAGATTAGTAAGTGAAGAGTCAGCACAAGCTATAATCAGTGCCAATATTGGAGACAAAAAAAAATCCATCAATAGTATCAGAGTAATGTAAGAGGTTTATGCCTGCAGCTTTATTCAGGCTTTCTCTCTCTTACACCGTATTGTCCTTGGGATCCATTCATATCAAGTTTTGGTTTGGATAATACAAAGGTGAATTGAAAGTGAACAAAGAGTGCGTGTGCGGGGGCTTCAGTGTTTTCATTTGTGGCAGGCAGATTTACACATCGATTACCAAGCCAGTGTCACCGCCACGTTAGGGAACATTCGGTGCATAACCAGGAGATATTTCTCTTGTCAAGATCAATTTTTATGTGACAGAATGCCCCTCTTGTGCAAAACGAAGGGCGACAGCCATGTTATGTTGAGCTCTGGGAAAGGACATGGAGATAACAACGTGCGGCTTCATCAGAGAGAAAACACAAATCAGACTAAATTGTACACCTACACATAGATTAACTGAAGTCAAGTCATGTCTGCTACCAGAACAATCCTGGTCACTTTTTAAATTAAAACTGTTTAAAAATGGCAACATCCAACATTTTAATGCTTTATATGCTCAATTTATACACATTCATTTTCAAATTGTGATTATAAATGTTGTCGCATTTATAATACTGCATACATAAGGCTTGAATGTGCATAATTGCTGAATTTAATACATGGAAAAATGGTAGGAATATTTGCAGGAAAGGACAGACACAGCAGTTAGGAGATGACTTTTATGCTTGAATAAGAAGCAGTCAGCTGAAACTGCTTGAAATAGCAGAGTTACAATGTACAAATCTTGGATGCACCTGGGAAACTATAGTATTTGAAACAAAGAGCCCCAAGGCTGCATAATTGAGCATAATCTCTGAAGTGAAGCATTGCTAATCTCGCACGCAAAGCAAAAACTGAGATATGATTGATATCATTTGTCTCTAATGCAGTCAGTCATTCAATAATTCCAAAGAAAGGTCTCTCCGTTTTGATAAAGCCAACTTATTTACCACCTAATGTTGTCTTGATATTTCTTTCCTTGCTGACCAATGGAGCAGCAAACCAGACAGGTAAGAGTGAGAAAGAAGTAGAGGCAAACTAATTCCCTTTTAATCCTTTTTTCCCTTTCTAAACTGTACATATTATATATAAACATGAAGAAAGTGGCCGCTGGTCCACTGGATATGATGTCATCATGCTATGTGCTTAAGCAAAATCAACATCTTAAAAACATGCTCACTATTGACATCACCACATTGTTTCAATCATAGCTGTTAGCAGAATGTTTTGATTCTTCCTACTCCTAATAAACCTTAAATTTAGTGTCCAAATATCCATCTCAGCTTTTCCTTCTACATCTGTTACAATTACAAGTGACCTCGTACAAAACACTGCACACAGCTGAATCACGCCCCTGTGACACTATCATTGAAAAGTGCACATTATAGGCTTCACAAAGGTAGCATTTAATGTCTAAGAGCTATTGTATTAGATTTGTATTATACTCTGAGGTGATGATGTTATTATGTAGCATAAGAATGTAGCCCTATCACCTTCCTTAATTACATAACTGCCGTCATTATTCAAAAGACCTCCAGGCAATCTTTGAGGTCACGCAGTAGAATACTGTAAAGAATGGGGTACAAGACAAAAAACAGTGTAAAAAATAATTGAAATTTGCTGTTTGTTCTGCAGAAAAAGAGCAGAATCTGAAGCTAGGAAAGGCAGTCTACCCAACAGCAAGGAAATGCCATTACATCACCCCACTGACCCTGTTGAGCTCCGACGTCTCAACTTCCAAACACCTGGTAAGTATGCCAAATCAATCACTGTGCATTTACAGCCAAAGATGAATTTTGAGAAGGGATGCCAATGCTACTGATTGCTCGCTCAAAAAAAGAAAAAAGGATAAAAAAAAACAATTAGCTTCATCTCATCCATTGTCTGTTTATTTGCAACCACTGCTGACATTGAGGCCTGATGCCATAACTTCCCAAAAAGTTCCCATCATCACCGCCTTCACTGCACTGAGACTGACACTGATCGCTGAACAAGTGAGCATTTTGCAGGTAGATAGTGGACAGGTGCTTAGAAGAGACATGGAGGGTCAAAACTGACAGTGTCCTCCCCGGAGACACTTCTCAGTGGAAAATGAAGAGGCTGAAATGCAAGCTTGACAGTTTCATGGCAGCTGTCATCTTCCTCTGCACCTGGGTTATCCAGGTCATCAAGATTTGTCATGCTCGCTCAGAATAGCACAGTCCTGTATGGTTGTATGGTATCCAGCTGCTGGAAGTCACAGGATGCAGCATAGTGGAAGGTGAGGAAAATACAAAAAATGTGTCACAGCAGTGTGTTCAATTTTATATGCACGGCGATGAATAGCGACGGGGAAAAAAAAATGGCGACAAAGCTGTAAGCACGAATGTTTACTTACTCTGACCCTCAGTGCTCAGGTGGTCAGTGGTCATGCTCAGACATGCGGCCGTTTCTCGCCTGGGGGAACAATGGGAGTCACAGCCAATCACCTGGAAAGGCGATATGCATCTTTGCCCCCATGCCGACTGAAAGAGACACACTTAACTACCGTTTGAGCTCCTCTGGCACTGACTGCTTTAGGACAGGTCTTCAGAGACTGCCAATAATGTTGTAATATCAAAGCCATATTTTTCAGGTCAGCTAGTATGAAAGGAGGATGAATTATCCCTGCAGGCTCATTTTTGAAAAAGAAAAAAAAAAAAAAAAAAAAAAAGATTATGCATATTTATGAAAGCTCTTCAATGATGTTAGGACCATTACCGGCTGTTTCATCCTGGCAGAGGGGTATTTTTCCTTTTGGCTCTGAGTGATCTCAACCATCCTCCCACCATTTCAGTCCCCTCTCAAGCCATCAGTTTTTCCCCCCCAACAGCCTCTCTAAGAGTGGGTATCTTTGCTCTCTCGCTGCTCAAAAAGGACCACACTTTTTTTTCCCTTTTTTTTTTTTTTTTGAATACCACATGACCACTTTCTCTCAAGTCCTGAAGCGTTTCTACATTAGACCACCTCTCTCTTTCCTACTCTCTCTCCCCTTCTTTTCACCTCTTTACCCCTCAGTGGACATTTTCATCTTAAGGATGCTTGATGTTTGAGCGACAGCGTGTTGGAAATGGTACTTTCATTGTCCCCCAGTGGTGGAAATGGATTTAGAGTAGCAGGCTGTGCAATAGAAACACCCTTTGCCGTTTTTCAGATAGAGAAGTGAGAGTGGGTGGGAAAACGAGGCCCTGCTTCCATTAGCTAATGTCCACTTGTGCCAGGAAAGAAAATGAAGCATCACCTCAGTGTTGGGGAGAGAGACTGTCACATTACTGCAGAGTCAAAATGTCACCAACATTCTTAAGTTGCAGCACTTTGGCCACAGGCTAGATTCTGACAGCATGTACGAAAAAAGTATCTCAATGAGCATTAATATTGTTAAAACCCAACACCTCGAATATTCTCCCTAAATCTAAACTTTGTGGATATCCCTACCACCCATATTCAACAATGTTAGCTCTATTCGTCAAAGTCAAGAAAATTTACCTGCAAGCTGAAAGTTTATGCAGCAGTCTATGCAGGTAGTTTATCACTATGTCAGCATCCGCAGGTTTAAATGAATGTCAAGTAATATCCTGTGGACTTTGGTTTGTGCTGCTAGGATTCTGTATTCCTTGTGTGCTTTCTTATTTCTATGAAATAAGCATGGTGGCATAGCCAAGCTTCTAGCATGACGATATGTATGTTACTAATAAGTGTCCCATTTAGAATACACATAATCATTCAACTACCTCTTGTCACATTTCAATTTCTACCTTCTGTTTGTAAAGAAAATAGTCATCACATTGCTATGACGTCTGCAAAGTATTTAATTACACCGCCGTTTCCTCCACAGGTTCAGGTGCGCCCAGTCACCCCAGTAACCTCCATTTGTCAAGTTAGTTGGTCTCGAATTATGCATTTGACATGATTTATTTTTAGCTTTTATTCTCTACTTTTCTTTTTTTTTTTCTGCCTAGTCTTGTGTTCCCATCCTCATCTAATCCACCTGGTGTTAATGCTATGTCATCACAGGAGGCGGAGTTTGAAATGACAGCCTGAAAACATGTCATCACTCAAAGCAGACGTCAACATCTGGCCTAACATTTTGAATGTGTTTTTTTTCCTTTCTTTTTTTTTTTCCTTTTTCTGAGAGATGTTTGTTTGTGTCTTTGTCATGCTAACTATCCACCGCAGCTTTCTGTCTGAATAACGTTCTTCTCTCCCAGTAGGGAGAGTCCCAGTGGGGCAAGTGTGCTCGATGACCTCTCATTGGCTTCTGTGTCCATATTCTCTTTATGAGCATGGCCACTGCTTTGAGTGAACAAACTAGCCTAACCAAGATCCACTCTTCCATTCCCCCTGTTAAAAACACATGCTGCTTATCTAATGATTTACTGTTGGCTTGTGCTTGGGTGATGCCCTCTTACAAAGCTGGTGACTGACCTACAATTTCATGTGATTGACAGGTATGGCGAGCCACCCTCCCATCCCAATCATGGACCTGGCAGATCATCAGGAGCGCTTGAAAGCCAACGACAACCTAAAGTTTTCGCAGGAATATGAAGTGAGTGTCAACAAAGCCCCAGTGTTGATCAGTGTCAGTAGCAAAAGAGTTGCATAGAGACAACAATGCAACATAATGTCTGGTATTACACAGAATTATGCTCCAGCTACTCACAAATATTGTGATTTCAAATTACTAACACTATTTAGCATGGTGGGTAAAAGCCACAGTCTTGCATTTAATGATATTTTACTGAAAGCTGTAATCCTATCATTGCACACCTATGCCAACCACACAGCAGTTCAGTCATGTCAGTAATGTGTCAGCTGGTTTCAGTTGATGAGGGTGCCCAATAGGGTGGTTATAAACTACTTTATGAAGAATCTATTCAGCGGACTAACAAGATCTAAAAACAGTCAGTAAAGCTTTTTTCACAGCAGGAATTTTGACGCGTCATAGCAGGAAACACGCAGGTGTAATTAATGACATCAATAATAGCAGCATTACATTTTCAGTTCCAGTGTCATGCTATTGTGCCCGCTGGCTCTCTGACATGACATACTGGGACACTTAAATGGAACTGAAGCCATCATTAATGTTATTAGCTACACCTGTGCTTTCCCTGATATGACAAGTCAAAATGTATGCTGTGAAAAAAGCCCATGTGATGAAAGCTTGTGAAAATGGTAGTGAATCAGCCAGTGTACCAAAAGGACATTTCTTATTTCTTATAATCAAAATAAGTAGTGTTTATTAATTCATATATTTTAATTAGACAGAGAAAACAAGACACGTTGTCAATTACTTTATTGTTAATTATCCCTCCTCCAGAATATAAATGGCTTCCATTATATATAAAAAAAAAAAAAATGCATCAAGGAATGAAATAGAAATGAAATGTATGTGTCTTTATATTCGATCAAATAATAACATCTAATGTAAAAGCAATAACAAATATAAGGGGAACAGTAGTTAGACCATGTAAATGTGCACTGCAGATGAACCTATGTTTGCGGAACATTCATGGAGCCTGAAAAGCTGTCCTTTCAGGGGCATTATGTGAGATAGGACTGGCCACCCCTCTCTCTGCCCATTTCTCTCTGCAGGTCCTGCAACCGCTCCAAAATCTATGAGGTCACTGTATGGGTGCCTGCCAAGCTGCCCAATCATTATTGCAGCTTAAGTACATTGAATTCCAATTTCATAGTTCTTAATCGAGAGCACTGGAAAGCAATTTTGTGAGCACAATGAAATAAAGATTTTTATTAAGAGCAATGTTGCAGCCCATTGTTTCAACATATTTTGATAAAATATCAGGTTTAGCCACTGGCTTGTCCCCAGCCTATTGCTGCTTTAGGTGATTTCTACAGAAAAAGAATGAAATGCTGAAATGTATTATGTTCACACTGAGCTCACACAGAATGCTCTTAAATACCTTTTAATGCATTTCCTCCCATGGCCATAGTTGTATTATATAAAGCCATCATTAAACTGGTCTAAACAATTTAATGCATTTATTGCTCTATGAATTACCCTAAAGAAGTAATAAAAATGCCATCATATACAGATCTATCTAGATTATAAGCAAGGTCAGTGTGTCCAAGTGCAGCTGTTAATTGCAATGTGTAGTATTGCACTGGGGTTTCTGCTATTTTCAGTAGTTGTAATTTATCTCATAATAGTGGTCTATAGTCATTAAAAACATAAATACATATTTTCCATGCAATGTGAAAGGGATTGGTGTTTTTTCTCCATTTCCCCTTTGTGATATTACATTTATATAAGATATGAATTTTTTATATGAAATGCATATTTATATATTTTATAGATCATTTATCTGTGATGAGGGACTACTATCAATCCCTGCTATACAAAACTGAAAGAGGGCTTAGACAGCCAGTTCTGTTGAACTAGTCCCAAGTGTGGTATACTAGTATGTGCCAAGTCCTGCTAATCAAATGAGGAAAGCTGATGGGGCAAACACTTTTCCTTTGTGACCACTACACAACTTTCTTTTTAAAAAATCCTATTTTTTTATATAGCAATTAACAGAATCAGTCTGTCTAAGTCTGGATTTAACTATCAACGACATCAGCTTTCAATTAGAGAACAAAAAAATGTACTTTGGATTCTGAGTTTTGCAATAATCTGAAATACTACTGCAAAACATTTTGTGTCAGAGCTTTTTTGTAAGAGCATATATGTACACTATGTACAAATTAGACATACACTAGTTATTATAGTATGCAAGGATATGTGGAGCCATACATACTGTTCTTGAAGTGTATTATTACTAACCATTTCCTTTAATACATGTACAGTTTAAGAGCTGCTTAATATTGAAGACAACCCTTAGCCACATTAACTGACTAAACTAGCAATGCTTCTAGATTACTTCTGTTTTATGTTCTGTTTTAAATGATGCGAGTACTTATTATCTTCCCCTGCTGGAAATATTCAACTTCATATTATTTAACCTTGAGGGGAAGCTACATTCATGCGATGCAAACCCTGCAATGCTAAAAAGGTAGAGATGAAGCAGTATGTATATCACAGTTTTGCAGACATTAGGAGGTGTAACAGTGGCAAAACAAATCAATGTTATGTTATCTTATTATCATAGAATGTACTGTATATCTTAAGCTTTTACTTCCCAGCTCATATTCTATCTGTGCACAGACATGCAGAAGTTGATTGTAAGATAAAAAGGACATATCAGAACCATGAGAATGACTGTATTGAACAGAACTTTCACTTTTTTAAACTACCTTCCTCATAGCCTTGGCTTAAAAAAACCCTGGTAAAAGTTTGAAAACATACAGCTATAGCTTCAAGTATGGGCCACTCTGAGAGTACACTGAAAAGTACACTCATAAGCTTTACTTATTGATCCTGCACAGACAACGCATATGCAATTGCCACATACAGTAGTGGAATCCTAACAATCGTTAAATGTTCCTATAGTGTGAAGTATTCTAATGTAACGATGGAATATTTTTCCTCTTCTTTACAGTCCATTGATCCTGGTCAGCAGTTCACATGGGAACACTCTAACCTGGAGGTCAACAAACCAAAGAACAGATATGCCAATGTGATTGCCTACGACCATTCCAGAGTCCTGCTCTCTGGTATTGACGGTATGCCCCCCCACCGACATCTTTCCTCCCAGCTGTTGTATTGATTCTACAGCCAGTACAACCATATCTTTTTGACCTCAGGAGCACAACCACACTGAACTTTTAAATCGTATTCTTGCACAAGCATGTCAGATTACTTATTTGCTTTTATGCCTCAGGTGCTTGCAAGGAAATAGATGTCTTAAGAAATAGGCAATTTTCCCTTTATAATTCCAATGCAAGCATTCAAATCTGATTACATCAATGCAATATAGTTGAGTGATGTCACAAAGGTCTTCCTCTCTGACTTGCCTCACATGCACATTTTGAGAGTCATTTACACACATGTAGACTACTGAATGAGTGCTAAGATTTCATTGGCATCACTAATAATCAGATATTACATGGACAGGTCTGACTCAAGACTCTGTAGCAGTACTCTGCACATTAAGAGCCAACCATAAAGCTGGATATTTTCACAATTTCACTTGAGCCTATTGTGAACCAGACATGAACTAGTCCAGTAAGAATTGAACTGACACATTAAAGAAGTGTTACACTGTACAGTGCAGCTTCTAAGGAATGAAAGCCCATTTTGAAATGGCTAGTTCAGTGCTGGCTCCTTCGCCAGTTTATTGGATTAAATGCAATTGCACATAAACACACAGCTATTAATTAACCATTTTCATTGAGCAGCTCCCACGGAGGGCGAAGGAAAAAATAAACAAAGTAGTAAATGGATAATGTGACAAAAACAGATAGATAAAGACTTTGAGCCCTTTTTTGCAGTCTCTCACAAACAACAGACAGCTTGAGTGTTGATGGAACTCCATTAGCAAGGCGTATAAACTCATCTACACAACCACATTGAAGCCTTTGTGCTATAGCAAGTGAGTGGTTCTCAGCCAGGGGGACATGAGGGACTTCCTCTTTTCCTTCTAAAGCTTAAACAAAGCCTTTTGGCAAGCAATGCATCTATTGTTTACTTTGATTGAGTTCTTTGAATAAAAAGGGATTTGGGATTTGACATCAGAACTTGAAGACGGCTACTTTCAGAATTTATTGATGTGGGGATGGATCAGCAGAATCTTTGGCGTACAGGCGCTTCTGATGCCCGGGTACATTTGTGGACTTAAATTGTCATGCCATCACTGAATGTGCTCTACTTTTGACAACTGACGAATCACCCCTCGCCAAGTTGCCTGACCATACAAAGCATGCACTTAGCAGGATTAAACTGGTATTTAAAGATAATCCCTAAAATGTTCTATATCCTTCAGTTGGCAAATTTCAATTAGTACCATATGAATTAGATTTTTAACATGATTCCTCCAGATTCCATCAATAGTATGGTAGTTTTTGGAACACTATGTTATGTAAAAGAATAAAGAAAAGGTCACAATGTATATTTAGTGTACAAAGAGGTAATTTAGTTGGAAAATGACTATCAATCTTTTTGAATGATAGTCGAAATACTACTACTAATCATCATTGTAATTACAATTTACACTCTAAAAGCTTGCTTTATTTCCTGAGATTCAGTTACGGTTTTATGAGGAGGACTGAGTACTGAAAGACTGTACTGTTTACTTCCAATAACCATATTGACAGAGAAAATTGTATAATTTACACAAATCCTGAGTGACAGAAAGCATAAAGGCAAAAACCCATTTGCAAATGTGCATTAAACAACTTCTCTCATTCTCATTAAAACAGAGTAATGTTTCTTTTTGCTTTTTCTTTTCAATTTTAAAATGCACTAGGCTTAATTGTATTTATCCCTTGTCCATCATGGAAATGTACAGCCGGCTTGCTGTGAGGACAACTTCAACAGCAAAAAGAGAAAGCGGGGGAAAGTTAAAACAAAAAAAAATATGTGGGTGGGTTTTTGAATATGTTCATATTCCATTTTCTTTTTCTCTTTTTTTTTCTGTTGAATAAGTTACCTGGGAGTAAAAGGGAGTCTGGGGGAGAGGAGGAGAGGAGGCAGTAGGAGTGAGGGGATTCTCTGAGACGTGGCGTCCATGCAGATGAGACTTATCTTGGTCGACCATGTGTGCACGGAGCCCCTAAACTGCCAGTCCTAAAGCATTGACTAGCTGTCAGCTCTGTCTCTTTCCCTTGGATTCGAAAAGGCTGCTGTGCCTTTCATTTAATATAAGCAAAGGGAAGGAGGAGAGCTGAGCGGAGAGGGAAAATTATTTTGCTAGGTTTTTGTTGGTTTGTTTTTCTCCATGTGAGGTGGTAGACTTTTACTGACCAAGCTTTATCTGTAAGTCAGTTGCAGATATGGAAAACACACACAAAAACTGTGGATTTAAATGGCAAATTCCATTCCTTATGGACTGTAACACTGGTCCCAATAGTGACAGCTTTAGCCCACCTTTCAAATAAACTCACACAGAAAATGTTGACATAACTGACTGTGATTTTTATCCATGTTATTTGACATCTCGCTCTTTGTGCCTAATTTTGACTTTTTAAATGTTCCTGTTCTCATTGCTTTAAAGCAATTCCTACGCATTTCTTTTGTGAATACCCACTCAGCTCGACAGCTCATTTTACACCTTGTTTCTTTTTTTAGGTATCCCTGGAAGTGACTATATCAATGCAAATTACATTGATGGCTACAGGAAGCAGAATGCCTACATTGCCACCCAGGGCTCTCTGCCAGAGACATTTGGTGAATTCTGGAGGATGATCTGGGAGCAGAGGAGTGCCATCATTGTCATGATGACCAAACTGGAGGAAAGATCCAGGGTAAGAAACAAAAATACATACATCCATCAAAAATGTATTTGAATTAAATGTAGTGTGGGTAAATGTGTTTCATATTGCATACTAGCCACAACTCACAAATATGAATTGGATATTTCAAGTAAGCAAATCCAAGCAAGCTATTTCCACACCAGCTATAGCTTTTCATTTTAAAATCAAAACATAATGTTGCTATTATTCATTCGGCATTGAGTATTTGCAGCATAGATTATTCCAGCTCTTTCTGACACATTCTGTTTGATACCTTCCTTATCTGCTCTTTTTCCACTTAGTGTGTTTAATTAGTACAGTATGTTGTTCTCTGCCCCTCCTTTGATGCCTTCATATTTTTTTGTACAGGAGAAGATAGGTCGCATTCTGCCATGTGCTGATATCCTCAATCCTCTCTTTACAACAACACGTTCTGTTGTTGTTTAGTCATGACTGATTAGTGGGCTGGCTGCCTTCATTAGCCTAGCACTGCTGAAGGCACTGGATTACAATTAGAGATAAAAGACTCAAAGACTGGAAGCTACATTGGCCTGTTTGCAACTGCTAGTCCTTTAAGGTTGACATGGTCAAAAGGCACTTCCTCTCCCTCTCTTGCACATCTTGCAGTGTTTGACTGAGCACATGAAAGCTTGCCTGGGCTTCGTAAGCTACTGACCTTCACACTTGTATGCCTTTTCTAAGAGCCTGGCACAGTGTTAACAGGGGTGCTGACTCAATTCAGAGAGCAGTTTTCCCTCAGCATCCTTGCAATCTGCAAAGCAGTGCTTCGGCTGTTTCTCCACATTGTAGACTCTCTAAAAAACACAGTTCTCCAAATAAATATAGTCTGTGCTGTCAGGTGTCAGGTGTTTCTCTCTATACTACAGCTGCTATGTAATATTAGGTGCACTTCTTCCTACGTGACATCCACTACCCTGATCCTCCAATACCATTATGTTGTTTGACATTTGTAGTGCATAATGTGCTTTTGTTGCTGCTAACAGCCCCTGTCTTTCATATTAATCAGTCATTTCATTTACAGGGAAGCACTCAAGCTGTCTTTGTGTGTTTTGTGTATCTAAAGCTCAAGTATTTGCAACTAAACACTATTATGAATCAATTCATTACTCCTGGAGTTACAATCAATTCATTTTTGTTGGTGTCAGTGTCAAAATAGCTGCATAGAAAATGAAATTAATGGACAGTGCACTTGTTAGATATGTGAGTAATTCAGACACCAGGTCCAGATGTCATATTATTCAACACATATCTTGATGAACAATTGATTTTGTTGAATATAGGTATAGCTTAAACCACTTCAGTCCTCAAGGATAATATCAAAAAAAAGCAATTGCTTAGGAACCCAGTTATTTCTTCTTCAAGACCAATAGTGCTTCCCTTTGTCAAGTAAGCAGTAATGCTATAATGGAACAGTGTTTTATTGGCCGTTCGCAGGGAAACAAAGCTGTACACTCGAACAGCAATAAAGCAGCGCCTGTTATATGATTGGAAACTGTGGTTACCTTTGTAATTATAGAGCATGTCAGGACAATTAATAGCACTGCCGGCTCTACACAAATATCTCAGGCCATTTCATTGATTATGAAATCAAGTCTAGTCAGCAGGAATGAGGGAATTTTATGCTTTTATTTTTGTCAATTTTCTGTGTCACTGTCTGAGAGTGAAGCAGGGTATTGTGTTCTGCAAATGCACCGCAAATGGATAAAGGCTTTAAAAATGACAGAAAATAACAGAAATGCACCAATGATGTACTAATAATACCTCCTTTCAGCTGCTGTTTCCAGTATGTCATTAGAAGCTCTGTAAACAATTGTTGAAGCATTGTAAATGACACTTTTATTTCATCTAAATTGTATTAATTGTAAATAAGATTATTGTAGTAACCTGGCTGAGTGAAATGCTAAAATGCAATTGACAATGAAGTCTTTTGAATTTTGAATCTAAGCATCTGATAATATATTTTGTCTGTTTTTCTTTTTATTACAGGTGAAATGTGACCAATACTGGCCTACAAGAGGGACGGAAACATACGGTCTCATCCAAGTGACACTGCTAGACACAGTAGAGTTGGCCACGTACTGTGTCAGGACATTTGCACTTTTTAAAGTAAGAGCCTTTTTGGATACTTTTTTTTTTATGCAGCAGCTACTTAGAGCCCGCTATAACTGTCAAGGATTTGACATTCGACATGGTGGTCAGTGACCTTTCTCCTTCTCCATATTCAGAATGGCTCTAGTGAGAAGAGAGAGGTGAGGCAGTTCCAGTTCACAGCTTGGCCAGACCACGGGGTACCAGAGCACCCCACGCCGTTCCTGGCCTTCCTAAGACGAGTGAAAGCTTGCAATCCCCCAGATGCAGGGCCCATGGTGGTACACTGCAGGTGAGAAACAACATGGTTTCACTCTACAGAGGTGAAGACACCAGAAACATCCTGAAGCATGAAATTGATTTTTTTTTCTCCATTTGCTGAAATGAATATATGAATACAAAAAAAAAATCCAAACAAAAACAATATATTGATTATTTAGAGGTTTATATCTGAGTCAAATGTATATAATGTTAATAGGGATGTTTAAAAGAAGATCAGACATGAAGCAGAGGAAAAACCGTGGGCTAAAAAAGAATATTCATTGGAAAGTAAACCATGGCCCACTGTAAGCCTAAACAAATCAACCCACTAGATTTCACAGAAGGCACTTTAAATCTGAAGGTGTTTTCAACATAACAGCACAAAGAGTACTAGTGTCATTGCCCTCAGCAAACTTAAACATCTCCTCCCACACACTGACACGCAAACACACGCGGCAGAGCTGTCGTCTTCTTTGCTACACCACTAACATGTCGCACATCAGCAGCCCACAAGTCCTCGGCTTATCCCTTGGGTTATTGCATCTGAAACAAATAACTTTCACGCCAACTTCACTTCGCTCAGCTACATAAGCGGCCAGACTCCCAACAGAGAGGCTCAAAGATATAACAGACTTCTGGCTCCTCTGAACACATGAAGTCATGAGAGGCTGCACACAGGGAAAGCAAGTGACTGAAGGGAAAAAGAAGAAACAGTGATAGTGAGAGTAATAGATACAAAGTTGTGTCAGAAAGTGACAAAAAAAAAGGAAGGGGGGATTACTGAAGAATTAGAATTACCACATGCTGAAGTTAATTAGAGCTAGTTGCCGAATCGCTTTAAATTGAAAATCCGGACTTTTTTTACAATGAAGCAGAATGCAGGATTTAATGTCACTCTGCAGATGGGAGGTTTTAATTCCTCTGGCTCCCTATCAGATACAGTCATTTCCACACTCCATATCCTTAAATAGCCACTTCCTCACTTCATGTTTGACCACAATTTTAAAAGAGATCCATTTTTATATTTATATACTGGCAAAAAAAAATAATGTTAGGAGTGCTTTGTGGGTATTTAGAGATAAGCTGTAGATAAATGGAATTTTACAGAAATCATCCCCAACCTGAAATATTCTTATTTTGTATTTTGCAGAAGCTATTTTTTTTATGCACACGCTGAATAAAAAGCTAACAAAAAAAACCCAAAACAAACAAAAAACCATTTCTGCCCATAATCAACAGCATGTTACAGTCTCTCGAGTGATTGATTAATTAGTTGGTGCACTGAAAATTGCAGCTTAGTATGCGTGAACATGCTGAGGGGCCTTATGCAAAGACCACGAAACGTAAAACTAAGCAATCAACAGCTTTGAATTTGTTTGTATAAGAGAGAATGAGTGGTGGCTTATGGGGTAAAATTAAATATAAAGAAAATATGACAATTCCCACTCCTTACAAATGAAAAGCATACAAATTAAAAACATGTTGATTTATCATAGTTGTCATTATCTCCTGATTAACATGAATACTCCATATAGACAGCTTTAGAAACTGTACATTGACAGGTGTCCATCAATTCTGTACATATAGAACAATAACAACTGACTCAACCCATTAACCAAATTGCCCTGAATTACTTGTGTGTGTGTGTGTGTGTGTCATACCTCAATGAAATGCCAATACATTTTCATTTTATGAGGCTAGACTACATTTCCATAACACAGATGTAAGAAAAATTAGTGGTGAGCCATTTCTTAGCGTTAGACTTCATATAAGTGCGTATTGTTCATCTCATGTTACGGTATTGGATCAGTATTTATCAAGGAATGCCTTTCATTCACACTGGCATGGAGTTTTAAGGGTTTTATATTTCATTTATGGTTGAACAAATGAATTCTAATTTCCCTAACTTCACAAACGATTTGCACATTTTCTTTTTTGCAATGACACAATTTTCTTCACTAGCCAAACTCTCATGCAGTGCCAGAAAGCCTTTGATGAACCAAGACTAGGGCCAAGGAAGTTTTTTTTTTTAAGAAGTAGGAATGTATCTGTTAAATGCCAGATAGTATTTTTTTTTGTTGCAAATGCTAATACAAGATTATAATTATGGGTTTAGTGGGCGGCTAATGGTTCCCCCACAGGAGTATCTAAGGATCAAAATGCATTTATGTGTTTCTACTGCAGAGCTAACACTTGTCGCAAGGTGAGATCACAGTATGTGTTGTCTGCCTCTCAGGGACATTATAGCATGTTCCCCCTGCTTTCGTAGTTCCTGCTGTTTTCACTAACCTACAGGTCAGGGGCTGTTTTTCTCTTCTAGCTACAAGAGTTACCCAGGCGTTGTGAGGTCACAGAAGAGGTCAAAAGGACGTGATTGAATGTCATTGAGATCACTGGCCTTTCCCAGTCGCTCGGAAACTTTTGATAGAACAACCCACAGTTTCAAATAGGAGTCAACTTACAACCAAGTCACTCCCTTTTTAAGCCCTTTTACTTGTTTCGGTCTGGGGTTTGTTTTTATTTAAGAAAAGACAAAGATGAAATGTCCAATTGGAAAAATGTTCTCCCTTACATTCTGTATAAATACTATGAGAACTATTTTAATGGTTTGTATCCTCTGGTATATATAATTTTCCTATAGTTCAGTATATTATTTCCGTTACCAGCACATGGTATGAAAATATGTACGTAGCTAACCACTTTTGTTTGCAATGACTGAATATCAAGCACAGACAGCTAACATGCTAGCAGAAAGCAACATTTTGTATTTACTTACACTGGCACATATTTGTTTGGAGGCGTTGGGATTATGTTGCAGGAGTTGTTTGACAAGTTTCTGTTGAGTTTTCTTTTTCTTTTTTTCAGTGTGATAAATGGTCACCATTGAAATCTATTCCAGCTGCCCTCAATTAAAGAGTAACTGTACCCTATTTTACTTGCATTGCCAGCTAGTGGTAACTACATTCCTGCAACATGATTAACATTGCCCCGAGTAAAGCTACACCACAGTGTGTGTTTTCACAAGTAAAATAGACAACACCTGACCCCAACCAGCTGTGTTCATGGGTGTGGTCAGAGGTTCGACAGATTACACATTTAAACCCATGGTAGTCAGTGCAGCAATGCTAAAGCTAACGGTCACCATTGAGGACCTCATAAACCATGAAGGTTCAGCCTTATTAGTAGGTTTAGCACAATGAGGTTGCACAATATATCTGTGATGGAAAAACTGAACATGGCCTCCACATCTCCATCAAGCTGTACAGAATGTCTATCAATAGTAGTAATTCTAATTGGGAGGGGGCGACTGAAGACTCCTGCTGCAAAACACCACCAATCTGTCATCGTAGTATTGTTTCATGTCAGAAGAATAATCCCACTGTTGTCAGAATGTTATAATGGAATCAGCAGTCAACACCCTCCAGTGGTTTTTTGAAGGCTAAACCTACAGAGCCCAGCTAGTGGGCAAAGCCTGTTTGAAAGAACAAAAAAAGTCCAAAACCTTCAAGTTGATTTACTTTCCACATTTTGGAAAGTACTCATACACAGAGATGACAAATTCTTATTGACTCCATTAACTGCTATGTAGTGATCCTGGTGAATTTATGTGTTCAATAGGCACTGTGGGGAAATTGTGACAAGTTAGCTGACAGCAAGAGATTTGGTAACAATGCATATGTAATTGCTCTCACTGCTCTTCATGCTTTATCTTCTCTAGGCTCATTGCAGCTGTATTTTACACTGCACTTTTTCTTCCATCCCCTATTCCCTAAACTCCTGGAAAGCATATTAGTCTGACACTTACTGTGTGTCGACGTCCAAAGCAGCTGGTCTTAAATGGCTGAAAAGGCGGTGTCAGGTCATTAGTGCAGTCAGTCTGCCAGCTCCCCTTCAACTGCCAAATGTACCGACTGTTTTCTGCACCACCTCACCCAAGCACACACACACCATCACTTGTCAATAAAGGGATATTACAAGTGTTCCTAGCATTTTCCACTCTTCCATTTTGGAAAAATTGTGGCTACTATGTATTCTTGCAGATGAGTCTTAAAAAACTGTCTTGAGAGCTACACAACTTGAAGATAACTGGCAGCATCCCTCCCTTCTCACCTCCCCCCGACATTCCTCATCTTCCTCTGTCTCCGTCTCCGTCTCTGTAGCTCAGTGCTGTCACTCTGTCACTTACTTTCTCGCAGGTCATCACTCTCCCACATTCAGGTCTGCACTGAAAAATGTTTTCGGATTGGAAACAGCTGGGGTAAAGGGAAAAATCTTCTCTAGTTTCTGCATTTCTAGCCCAAGGGCTGAGGTGTTCTCAGACCTGGAAGTGATTCATTCTTTGAATATCCCTGAGACACTTTCACATTTCTTTCCTGCCTGATTCTCTTTTTCACTCACAAGCACATTTCATAATCGCCCTAGAACTGTGAAGAGTTCCATAAAAAAAGAAGAAAAAAAAAGTTCAGTCTCATTCAGCCAATGTCAGCCATTTTGAAAGTGATCATCAGATCATTTGTTAAAGCCAATGACTCCCACATGTGTCTTTATTCCATTCGCAACGCATTTCCAGTGCAGCATGGCACATTAACCAGACTTGGCCCCCAGGGACTAACTTTACTCCCTCTTGAGTTTTCCTTCTCAACCCTTTTCCCGTTCCTCAGAGCAAATGAAAAACAAATGCTCCATCAGATGGAGGAGGCATGAGAGCATGGCTCACACCTCATAGGCATGTCAGCTTAATGGATTGAATAACTTATTTACTTTGGAGTGCCAAGTGCAAGAACATGTCTTGTCAATGCTGTGCTTTGCGGGAGGAGAGTTAACGAACAAGATTTAACACTACCCTGTCACCCATCGGTAAATAAATTGTCATCAGAAAACATCTTCGGTGCTGAGGCACACACTATTAAAACATGTGCATGGCTGAACACATTTAAATTGTCAGCAGTCTGCAAAAGGGAGCTACATTTATACATCATGTCTCAAGATGACCTGCAAGGAGAGGTCAAAGAGAAACAGTAAAACATTTCCCTCTTTGTCAGAGTGCATTTTCGCTTGTGCATTTTTACGCTCTCGTGTAAAAATGTGCTGATGTGAATCTTAATGAAGAGACATGCCTGTCAGTGCCTCCTCTAAAGCTCTTATGCCATTTGGATGCACTGCGCTAATCTAATGGCATTAATTGAAGTCAGCTGCACTTCTCAGAAGTTGCCCAGCATATTAACAAAGCCCTCAAAAAATTATACTCTCAAAATTGCATCTGTGTATCCACATTTGTGTCCGCATTTGTTGTAGTGGCACTTTTCAGAACTATGAGATAAAGGTTAAATGTTGCTGTTGCATAAGTGATTAGTCGCGATGGGTTGGAGAGCACAGGTGGGGTCCAGAGGGGAGAGACTAGATTGCAAAGCCAGCAGTGAGCCCGCTGAAGTCTGTGACTGCCAAACCCTCTTCTCCACACAGTGCCACTTCAGATTTAATTACACTCTAAGCCAAATGTTCAGCCCTACAGTGGCAAACTTGGCAAAGAGAGTTTACCTTTTGGCCTCATCGCTGGGAGCAAGGGAGTTCTTCAAGCCCATCTACATGTATCAAGGACACCTCTCCTTCCACTGTACTGCCTTTTATTTTCTATCAAATACAATCACATAGTACAGTTAGTACAGTATATCGTGGGATTTTCAAAGGTCGTGTCAAATTAAGGACCTTCATGTTATTCATACATTTTTCTTCTTTATGATTACAGTGCTGGGGTGGGACGCACAGGTTGCTTCATCGTGATTGATGCCATGCTGGAACGTATCAAGCACGAGAAGACTGTGGACATCTACGGGCATGTAACATTAATGCGTGCCCAGCGCAACTACATGGTGCAGACAGAGGACCAGTATGTCTTCATACATGACGCGCTCCAGGAGGCCGTCAACTGCGGCACCACCGAAGTGCCGGCCAGAAACCTATACGCCTACATCCAGAAACTAACGCAGATAGAGGGTGGAGAAAATGTCACCGGCATGGAACTGGAGTTCAAGGTATGATGTGTTTACTAAAGCAAAACTATTGGGTAAAATTGTTTGGGTTAAGAATGAATGACATTTAAAATTTTACACACCACACCTGCTGACTTGAAGGTTTACACCAACAACTTTTGATATGTAGTGAGAATTTACAGGCAGATTAGGTAATGTTCCCTGTCTGAGTCACAGTTAGGCCCCAATGTCATTCACTGGCCACTCTCAGTACAACTCCTGGACACATTTCCATTTCCCATTAGGCTCACGAGACACATGGGGCCTGTGGTTTCCTCATTATTCCAACGAGCTGACTCGCTTGTGTAAAAAAATCCCCTTTTCTGGTTTCCCCTTCCTCAAACTTCCTTCCTTGGGTAAAGGGGTCTTGGTTTACATGAAAATGCCAAACACAGGTTTCCCCACCACAGGACAGTTGCCAGAGGGGCTTGAGCAATATACTCTGCATTTACAATGACAGGCGACTAGCCTTAACCAGCCCTTTGCAGTCTGTGGTGTTGCTGTATGCATGGAATTGCCTTGCTGGTCACGTACCTATTTACTTGCTGTGTGATGAATGCCCATTCCACTAAGAGATGATAAACAGGTTAGATTACACTGCACTTCTGTCCACTCTGGGCTCACTTGGATATCAATTTTTGTGTCTTTTCATCATTTCATCAACATTTTTCCCTCTGCAAAAGCAAGCAGTGATAGTAATCGCTTTGATGCCATTTCCACATTTCATGGTTACATGATACAGCATAGGCTACAGCACACTATGAGCCATTAGTGTAGCTTTCATCACTCAGTATGTGCAGCTGATTATGCTTTGGATTCTTTCCAAACTCTCTCAGCATATGAATACTCATATTACTTACAAATGTATCTTGTACAATCTACCTTTAATGCCAACAGTGTCACCAAAATGTCAGTGCACTTATTGTAACAGTAGTATGCACACTAATCTCTCTTTCTCTCTCAACGCAGCGTTTAGCGAACACTAAAGCCCATACATCACGATTCATCAGTGCCAATCTCCCCTGCAACAAGTTCAAGAATCGCCTTGTTAACATTATGCCATATGAGTCCACACGAGTGTGTCTTCAGCCCATTCGAGGAGTTGAGGGCTCTGACTACATCAATGCCAGTTTCATTGATGGGTACAGGTGAGTGAACATTTATATTAATGTATCTTCTAACTATTCACAGTGAAAGTCTTAATGTATTACAACATTTCCATCATCTAATTAATCCATTTCCACAGGCAACAAAAAGCCTATATTGCCACACAGGGACCACTGGCAGAAACTACAGAGGACTTCTGGAGAATGCTCTGGGAGCACAACTCTACTATTGTCGTTATGCTCACCAAGCTTAGAGAAATGGGCAGGGTATGTATACTCTTATGCTCTTATCATTTTGTTTTGGCACAATATTTTTTTCTAGCTATGGATTATAAAGACATGTTACAAATCTTACATGAAATACCATACATTGTGCAAATCAAAAACGAGGCATCACGCTTTCAAAAAGGCAGATGCAGAATGCAGTGAATGAAAAATATCTGGGAATGAACACAATGAAGCTAGTGTATGAAGAAAATGTTGTGGCTCATTGTGGTATTCTATTTTTTCGGTCCTTACAGGAAAAATGCCACCAGTACTGGCCAGCGGAGAGGTCGGCCAGATACCAGTACTTTGTGGTGGACCCCATGGCCGAGTATAACATGCCCCAGTATATCCTGAGAGAGTTCAAAGTGACTGATGCCAGGGTAAGCAGACACTGTTGTATACAACAAAGTTGCGAGAACAACATGTGGTCTGGTGTATTTTTGAAACCTACTACGGGGTCGTGGAGGACACAGAATGGGTCAGCAGTGGGTCACAAGCAAAATAATTACAGTTTTTCTGCAATCTAGTCTTCTACTGTAGTTGCTATGTTGTAACTATGGGTTAGTTACTATGGCCTATTTTAATCTTTGACATCCAATGAGGCAATTTCTCATCTCATCATTTTATTGTATTTAGGTTTAAGTGACAGTGTTAAATGAGCTGCAGTAGTTATTTGCTAAATATTTTGGCATCATATCAAATATTTGTTTATACCAAACTATAGCCCTAAGTGTAATATACGCATAAATATGTATTTGTGGACATTATGACACACGTCAATGTGTAAAAACAAATGTGGTGCCGTCAGCACTGAGCTGCCAGAGGTTTTAATTCCATCAAAGACTTACACAGATAAATGGTGCTTTGTAGTGCACGTTACACTGTCTCGTCAATGGGATTGCTTTCCTTATCAAGGGGATACAATATCACTTAAGTAATGCACACCCTCAAAGTCGATTCTCCAAGCACCCTGTCGAGGGTAACACATCAAAGGAACTAGCATTTTTAGTGTTCATGTTTAATACATTCAGGTAAAATAACAGGCATCTTAAATAACAGAACATACTGATACTTTAAACTGGGTGCCTGCGCTCATAGATTGCTTCAAAAAATGCTGTCTTCCACTGAAAAATCCACAAAGGCGTGGGACATTATGATGGAGATGGACATAGAAGAAACAGACATGTGTTTGGCTGTCTGTGAAATAACTCAGATTGGCTTACTTGGTTTTACTTCATCCGTTTTTCATTGCCATTTTTTTTTTTTTCATATTTCCAAGGGGGTGTTCCATTTTAAAAGAGTAGGATCTGTACATTCCTTCTCTCTCTTCCTATGTTCTGTTTCCAGGATGGACAGTCTCGAACAGTAAGGCAGTTTCAGTTCACAGACTGGCCTGAGCAAGGAGTGCCAAAATCGGGAGAGGGTTTCATCGATTTCATTGGCCAAGTACATAAAACAAAAGAGCAGTTTGGCCAAGACGGGCCTATCTCGGTCCACTGTAGGTAAGTGCAAAATCAGCATAAACCAAACCATATTACTTCCATTGTGTATAAAATGCAAATATCTCTTGAGATGCAAATTATGCTTTGGAGGACCATTTATTTCCAACAATAGCATCAGTATCAAAGACAAACAATACTACAAGACAAACAATTAGAATGGTATGTTGTTTTGAATGGTAGGAAACTATTTTTATATTTGTCTGGCTTCAACATTGCTTTGCTGATCTGTCCTTGCACAGCGCGGGTGTTGGTAGAACTGGAGTTTTCATCACCCTCAGCATCGTCTTGGAACGAATGAGATATGAAGGCGTAGTAGACATCTTTCAGACAGTCAAAATGTTACGGACACAGAGACCAGCTATGGTGCAGACAGAGGTGAGCTGTTCTATTTTTTTTTTTTCCGACCCCTCTTCACTTTTCCACTAGACTTACAAAAAGAACATTGCTCATAAACTGTACTCCAGGTGGTAATACAGCTACTTTGGGTTTTGTGACACCATAAACTACACATGGAATCAGTTTCTGTCTAAGTAATTTGATAGTATATTCCAATGGCCTAATGAAAGGGTGGGTGATATACCAAGTATCCTCTTGAGCCAAACAGATTAACTAAATTAATCATCTGTTTAAGACGATGACTCATTTAGTAGCTGAACCAATCTAGAAGAGTCTTGTCTGCCTTTCAGCTGCAATTTAATCATTTTTGAACAATTGGTCAGTGTTCCTTCCTTCCTTCACCTACTTGTATTATCTTAAAGTGTGGGAAATGATTTTTGTTCCCAGTCAATCAGAAATATAACACTTTACTTGGCACATTTAGGTTGCACTGGAAAAGGCATCTTTCACATTTTTTTATGAGTTTGAAAATTAGTAAGAATTTTCTGCAAGGCTCACTGTCACAAACATTTTCCACAAAGTGAATCCAGACTATGAAAGACGTACAATGGACCAAAAGTGACACAAGAGTTATTTGGTATGAAGTTCCCTGAGAGACCGTGCAAAGCTAAAGTCTTGTTTTCTTTTGTTTCCAGGATCAATACCAGTTCTGTTACAGAGCTGGCTTGGAGTACCTGGGAAGTTTTGATCACTATGCAACGTAAAAGACCCAGTATTGGAAGAAAAAAGCAGAGGGCGCTTTGGAAAGAAAACCCAGTGAGCCTCTCTACTGAGCCATAAATTCCTGCTTGAGAAAGTACTCCTTAACTCCTTGCGAACAACTCATTATGTGTTGGATGTGCGACATGACTTGTCAAAAAATGAAAAAGATGATTCCCGGAGGACCAAGTATTTCCCAACCCCAATAAAACCTCACCTTGACACAGAGTGAGGGAATCCTGACTGTTGAAGCATCATACGGAATTACCTTTTTTTCTTTTTGCTTCAAGGATTCATTTTGGGGCTCATAAAAACTGAATGAAACCAACACAAAAAAGTAAATGAACAATAATGACATCGTCAGAAATGCATCAATGATTATGAACCATTACGAGAGGCATTGGAGGCACACAGAATTGCGGGGAAAAGAAACTTGATGCACATTGTAAAGAAAAAAAAAATCTGTTTCACAATCAAGTACACACAGACAACCCATCAAAAAAGAAGACAATGCTTGGTCCACAACAGCAGGACAGACTTAAAGTAATAATGATTAAATACCCCTTTTCTTGTCACAATATTCATCATCTAAATTTTGGGAGAGGGTAAAGTTAAAAATGATCTATGAAATAAATAAAAATTATTGATTTAGTTTTTTAGTACTTTATTACAGCTGATGTGCTTTTTTTGAACTGTGTGAATTTCCTTTTTTTACACAAATTTATCGCTTGGGGGGGGGGAAAAGTGATAAAAACGTACTTACGTAAATGTTTTCCTTTTTTTTAAGCTGTAGAACTGTTCTGACGTATGTGCTTTTTTGCAGAGAATCTCTTTGCTTTTTTAAAAATTTTATTTAATTGTTTTTTTTTTTTGTTTTGTTTTATTGTTTTTTCCCTCATATTGTTGCACTCGGTGCGAAGAACGGAATTCACACTACCAAAATGTAACTTTTGTCCAAGAGTTATTTTTTGGTCTTGATTGTTTCAGTTTGTTTTTTTGTCCATGATCACATAACATGGTAACTTAATTACTCCCACAAGATAAACTTGGGGCTTTGTGGAATCAACAGGGATGAGCAAAGTATGAAGTTGCTGCTACCGATTATCTTAGTTCTTCCATGTTAGAATGATGATAAGTGAGGACCTGATGAATTGGATAAGATATATGAATAAATATATGGTACAGATATATAAATATGTGAAATATATATATTAAAGTATACATATATAATAGTCTAAATATATTGAGAAAGTACATAATTTATAAGTAAAAAGCATATGAAATATGGATTGTCTATGAAAGCTTCCAAATTGAGAGTTGTGTGCTATGGGGGAAACAAAGAGATTTTTCACTGGAATGCACATCAGTAGGACAAAATTGTATTCTGATTCAGTGCATCTTTTCTTGTGCAATAAATATGTGTATTTTTAGATAGGGTTTATGTGGATATGTTATTCACTCATGACATTGTTGTTCCCCCAGCAAGGAGGAGTGGGAGTGGGAATGTCAGGTGCCAGTCAAAGCATCGCTGGTGCATTTTCAAGCTCTCATACAGTCTGTAATTAGAGGCAGAGGGTCACACAGCCGCACTCACCGCTCCACACACACACACACAATAGGGCAAGGTACAAAGACATCACTTTCTTGTGGTTCTTTAAAAACATTCATTGGTAATAACATTTTTATTTTCATTTTGCATTTAGAGTGCCTTATATTTATGCCTGTTTTTATAATGTTTCATTTAACATTTTAGTGTATCCTTTGAGTAATCTAAACATTTAAGTGTAAATGTAATTGCATAGTTTATTTACCTTTAGTATTCATTTTGTCACATGATGAGATTATATATGCAAATAAGAACATTTCAAAGCTCATATTTTTCATTTTCAGTGGCCTTATTGTGGCTGAGTGAATTAGAATTTAACAGTTTATATATCACTGACCTCTACAGAAAATAGTCAAGAAGATACAAATGTTTAAAAAAAAAAAAAAAGGAGATATATATTTAAAAATGTTCAGACACAGAGCCAGGGATGAGACTGCAGAATATTAGTCTCAGAATGAAACAGTTATGTACAGTATTAAGGCCCAATGTGAAGTTAATGAGATTTTTTAGCGTCACTACGGTCACATTTTTCAACAATAAAAGTACAGCATATTCAGATTTTAAAATAGATTTGGTCAAGAAAGAATACCTAATGCACAGGTCGTCACCGAAGGGGTTTCTTCTTCATGCCTTAGGTTTGAATTACAGACTTCATGTGTGTCATTACAGAGAGCAGATACAGAAAAATACAATCTGCAACTAAATATTGGTTATGTTATCCTGACAATCCTAAACAGTATGTCACGTCCTCTTTTTTTTTTAAATTTCTTTTACATAACAATTCAAAACTGAGGTTTTACTTAAGTTATATTTCAGTTTTTTATGTTGAGCAGCATCATTAACTTCTTCTTACCCTCTTTGGTGGCTTTGTGGATGTGCATTCCAGGTGCTTTCTTTCCCTTGTTAACTCAAGCAGCTGTTATTTTTTGTCTGACTGCTTAACTGGTTATTTTTGTCATAATTTTGAGATATAAAAGTGCTATTATTTAACCTCATGGTGGCTAATGTTATATTATGTTTAAGTCTCATGTTTATTTGCTCATCTCAGTTTTTCCTTTTTTTTATTATTATTATTGATTTTTCATATGCATGGTGAAACATTGCAGAATGGCCAGAGCTGGCCTGGTAGGAAGATTTGCACTTTCTCTATCTTTGTACTATGCACTGCCCTATTGATTCTAAACCCAATAATATATTACTTGAACCCATCTATAAAAAAAATCTTAATCCTTAACCGTTCACTTTGTGTGTATGTAAATAACACAAAAAAGGTATCGACTCTTGAAAAAGACAAAAAAAAAAAAAAAAAAAAAAAAAGTTTGTGGCGAAAAAGAGCATCCATTCTGATGCCATGGTTACTCCAGCAGATGACTTCAGAAAAATCTGTCCCCCAACCATCTGTTCTTGTGGCTTTGCCATTCAAGCTTGGAGTGTCATTAACAGAAATAAACGTTGTGTTCTCTGCTCTCTCTATCTATCTCTCGTCTGGATGCATAGACTGAAAATTAAATAATGAAATTGTAAAAAAATGGCTTGTTAAAAGATCATACAATTACCTCTGATTAGTTGTAAGCGTAAACTGTTTCTTTTTCTGAATGAAAGGAGTGCTTTTTATTTTCTTACTTAGGTTACATTGGTGGCGAAAGAAGTCTGTATGAAAATCAGTTCTTTGCTGACACAAGTTCCATTTGTTATAAATGAATTCTATTAAAAAATGTCAGTGTTATGCATCGGCGTTTCACTTGTTTCCCTCCACCTCACTTTGACTCAAAAAAGACTGATGAAGCTATTTTACCCCCTACTGGTCTGGGTCCAACACATTATCCACAGTTCTCTCATGAAAGGGGAAATTGAGCCTCACCACATTTGAATAGATTCCCATCGCTCTGGTTTTCCTGTCACTGATGTCAGCTACAATGAATCATAAGGAGAACCTCTGACAGATGGAGTGCAATGTTTGTAGAGCTGCCTTGTTTTTAACACAGATTTTGTTCACCCTGGTTACAAAGTGGTGTGGTAATGCAACTCAGAAATAAAGCCACGACTGCATTACACTTAATGCCATTGCGCTATTTAAACACTGCAGGGTTTTTTCTCTTTTGCTGTTTGTTCTTCTTATTAATTGCTTATCAGTTTTTTTAACCCTAACCCTTAGCACATGAATAATACCAGTAAAATTTAAAGGTATGTCACAATAAAAGGCCATAACAATAACATCAAATGATATGTAATGTAACTGGCAAATCGATGTGAACATGATTCAATTTATTGGCTACATGTGTTTTAATTTAAAGTAGATATATATTCAGCTAGAGTATGCCTTATAGAAGTAACATGATGCAGTTCATACAGATGGGTGGTCAAAGCTGCACCTCTATCATTGGTAACTTCATATATATCAATACTGCACATTTATACATAAATACTGCATCTAAATATTAGAGCTCCACCTTTATATTTACTAAAGGTTTGTCTACAAAGCCGTGCATCTCACATGTCTGAGAGCACATAGGCTACTTTTCTTCTCTCACACATAAACACATTCCACTTGAACTTGACATGTGTAGCTGTGACTCGTGGCATATTTTTATATTTCTATAGCAGCAATTTCACAAAAGGTCTATATGTGAGTTTTCCTGCCAATAACTAATGCAAAAATATACATAAATAAACTAACTGCACATTTCGTGGTTACTGCACTATGACCTATTTCTTTTAAGTGTGCTCTCCAGAATCTACACGTGATTGACCCATACATTCAGGAGGAAAATGCGATTAATGACCGGGTTATATATTACTGAAATAATCTGTAATATATGACTGCAAGAACAAAAATAAATAAATACATTATAATATTTAACAAGGTAATAGTAATACTTTGGAAGTCAATAACTGGTTATTCAGGATTCAGAAAACTATTTATGCACCCAATTAGGAAATATCATTCCACCTGACAGTAACAAATGACAGATGCTGCCAGGTATGGCATTGAAGTTGAGAAAAACATTATTCCCCAGTTTATCCTGAAAAGGTTTTGATGTATGAAAAGCTTTATTATGTGTTAGATTGTACACAATAGCAGATCATAGCAGTGCTGAAATGTAATGTATCAAACACAATGGCATACTGCAAGAACTGCAGACATGATGGGCAACAGTTATTTGTTTGATTTTTTTTTTCCCTTCACAAATTTACTCAAGTACCCCATCCCCACTCCCCCTGACACTGTCACAGTATGTTTTGGCCGTAATCAGCTGGAAAGAGTGTACTAAAGGATCACTATTGCAAATCCCAAGATGGATACTGGAACAGAAGGACTGGTATATAGAGTATCATATTACTGCGTATACAGAATTGTATGTGACATGTAGGAAAATGTTCACAGATTACCGCATGGCAGGAGCAATTATTGTTTCATCTTGTTTCTGACAAACTGACGGAAATGGGCCAAAATGAATTTCTGCATTTCTTAAGCAGTCACACGAGTGCACATGTCATGCTTTACAGTTGACAAGAACACAACAAAATAAGGAACTCCTACTGTCACCATTGGGAGGAGGAAGCAGAGCTAGATAGGCTACACACTCAGAAGACACAATATATCAATCAACAAACAGACAGTAACATCGGAGGAGGACCTAGAACCATCTCAAGAAGAAGCAAATATTACAAAGATTGAAAAATAAGCGTACGACTCGATCAAAAGCCACAAGATTAGAGACGATGGAGAGTTTTTGTCAATGGCCTCTGTTCCTTAAGCGATACAAAGGCCTAAGTAAGTAAGTACTGTCATCATCTTTTATCTTTCACCCGAGACTGCACTTCAGATGCGTAGAGCAGATGTTCCGTCTTTGTCTCTCAGCAGTTTTCGCACAATTATGAAACCAGCCAGCCAATCACAAAACAACACACAAGCCATTCCTCACTTATCCCCTTTTCCCCCCCTTAAAGAAACGACAGCTTGCTTCACTCCCCTAGTGCTTTATTTTCCACATCCTAAATTTGATGGAACATGTCCAAATGAAGGCTGGGGAGCGGTGCGGCTTTGTTTTTTTCCAACATTAGTGGGTGGAATTCAAGAGTGAGACATTTCTTTTTTTATTCTATCAATTTTGAAAAGAATAATACCTTCTGTAGCCAATTTAACTGAAGCAAAAAATAATTACGTAAGTGTGTATTCAAAGAATGTTTTTTATACTGTACAGGGCAGGTTACTTTGATCAAGTAGTCTGACTCAGAGGCATCCACCAACCATTGTGATCTTCAATAATTATCTGTTACCACTTCACCAAATCAGGTTATGACTCTTATTCTCACTCTAATTTCTGACTGATAAAACACTGTTGATAGTTAGATGCTGTATTCATCCATCCTTATATTAACATTGGTGTGAATAGCTAAAATGGAAACACATTTTTTTGCCTTTATTTTTCAGACAATTAATGATGCAGATTCACGTTAGTGGCAAATCATTTTTTTCAAGGACAAACAATAATGTAACCGATTGATTTTAGATGTCTATTATAGTCAAAAAAAGTCCAACTCATGGTTCCTTACTTCACACAAAAACCTCTTCTGTAGGGGTGGCGATCTAACGATTTGGCTCTGAATTAATTCTCCATCTAATGAATAGAAAACGGTATTTCAGTTTGCTACTCCAGTGCACCCATTCACTCATTCTCCTGAATAACAACAACTGAATGTGTGCATAACAACATGCAATAAGCCAACTGGTCTTGATGAGGATCACTGTCAGATTGAACATAAAAGGCTTTTTTTGATTCAAAAGAAAATTAAAAAATGACTCTGCATGTAATTTACTGATCACTACCGCTGACTAAATGTCTTAGAAACTTAAATTGGTCTATGGGTTCATTGTGTGGCTAGTAAGATTGTGTCTAACAGGGAAAACAACAGCCTCAGCTTGTAAGAGGGAACATTAGTACTAGAAAATGCATCATTATCCACTGTACAGGCACTGCAATGACATTAAACAGTCAGTGGACCAGTTCTTTTTCCACATCCGGTCAGTGTTGGCAGCTTGTTTGTTACTGCTGGAGTTTGGTGCTCCACTTCATTAACTGTCTGTGATGGAATATAAAGTATGCACAAAAAATTTGATGACCTTGCAAATCGAGTAATTAGGTTATTAAATCTAAAATACGACCAAAAAACCTTTATTGAGGATGAACTACTATAATTCTAGTGCATGTGTGCTTGTTCACCATCCAAGTTGTGCATTGTACTCTTAAAAATTGCATTTCTATCAACGGACTGTTATTGATCACATCCAAATCCAAATGTATTGTTTTTGGAAAGTGTTCATTCTTCTGCATACTTACTGCAAACTGTTGCACTACCATGTCTTATTTATTGCCTCTACATACAATTTGTTATTGCACGAACTTGCACACTCAACAAATAGTTTTATTGAAAATCGTTGAAGTAGTTTCCGTTGAGTTTGTTAGATAATAGCAGGGGAACAAGTCTTGTCCTCTAAAATTGAAACATTTGCTACACAATTACATTTTCAGGTGCTGCGCAGTAAAACAAATGCCCTCATTACTGAGTTAACTGAGGCCAGTCTAGATTTATCTTTAACATATACTGGGCTGTGACAGTTTAAAGCTTGCCATGTCAAGTGCAAAACCTTAGTTGTGATTTCATATACTTGTTAGGGGCAGAGCTCACAGTCTTGTCGCCAATTCACTGTCACAGCTGGCTGCCAGCAAAGCTAATATTAAGCTTGAGAGCTAAGCAGCTGAGTAAACAGACATTGTACTTCCTGGATCCTTGGCTTGACTGGACTAAAGGCACAATGCACAATAAGTGGAGCGACTGTGTGCTGCAAATGAAATGGACAGCTATGGGTCTGCGAGCAGCATAGCCCAAGGGCCTTTTGCCGGCAGAATGGTAAAGGCTGCGGTGCGGCAGAGAGACAGGCACCATGCCCTGCAGCGGGCCGATGATGATGATCCATATGGGGATCCTCAATCGAGCGGGCTCCCAGTTCAGCGATGAAGAACCCAGATAAGAGCTGACACTGCTGCCAACGCTACATTGACTTTGTCTGCACATCGCATTTGAGCTCCATCATAAGCAAAAGAAATGGTTTGACCTTAAGATATCTACCACTGCGACATCACGGGGAAGGAGAGGATGAGGCTGTTAAAAAAAATGTTGTTATCGGTTTGTCTGTGTACACGTTAGTTTATCTTTGATCTCCCCATTACTACAGGTTAGCTCTGTGAAAATGGGTTAAAAAAGAGGTTTGTTCCAAGTGAACGACCAAGTAAAACAAGAGGAAGGGTGGAGGATAGGGAGGTAATAATTGCTGAAAATGGAGAGGGATAGGGGAGAGACTACTTCAGTGAAAAGGATGACTGGAGAAACGACAGAGTTAGCGAGAGAGGGGTAAAGCGGGAATCCAGAACGAGCCAACAGTTGCCGCAGTGTAAAAACCCTCTGAAGGTTAATTTCTCCAGCTCAGCATCTTGCCAATATCCCTGTGATCAGAACCTCTGTAGGCCAGCCATCTGCTTCCCCTTCTCTCTCTCTCTCTCTCTCTCTCTCTGCCTCTGCACTCCTCATTCGTAGTTGGCTTCATCTGGGAGTGGACATGCATCAGGGCACTTTTAGGAGCTACTGTCTGAATGTGAATGTGAGGGGAAACAAGGTATTTTGGTATTTCATTTTTAAACAAAAATCTAAAGTTTCTACATATGTGGAGATGGAAATGAGAGATTTGCAGTTGGAGAATGTCAATATACCCCAGTGAATGAATGATTAAACTGATAAGTACTGTTAAATATATGCTCACATTGTCTAGTCATTTCGAGATGTTTACTTTTTCATTCATATTTTTCCCCACTTATATTAAACTGTAAGTGAATTCAATATTCCTAGGTCATTTTTAATACTATATGACCAAAAATCACACCGCCGCCATCACCATTGACATTTTTAGATCCAACTGACAATAAAAGAAAAATAAACAACATATAGGCTAGTTGAAGCAAATTGGAAGTTCACAGCACACATCAATTATCCTGTCAACCGTTTAAAAAAAATAAGAAAGAAAGAAGGAAAGAAATATAATTTAAGAGCTCCCCGACAGGTTTTTGTTGCAACCTAAAGCAACAATACACCTTCAATTCAGTGCTCAGCTGCAATCTTTTCATACACTGCCACTTCACCAAGGGGATAAGTACTAAGGGTATATTTTGTCGTGACCTCAGAGGACACAGTGTCAATTATTCTGGGTATAGCTCTGTGGAGGACTTCATTCTCTAATCAAAATAAATGGCCAGGGCAGCAGAAAGTGAATGGAGCTAAGCCCCCAATATTCCTTCGAGACAGGAAGGGGGTCTGGGCCACAAACAAATCCATTACCACAAGGTAAATAGGACGCATCAGCACTCTTGGCCCATTTGAATGGTTCTAGCCCCGTGTCCACCCCTGCACAGGATTCTTCCGTTTTAGACGCAGGAGCTGATAGCAAGAGTTTCTTTTTTTTTTTTCATTGCAAACTACCCTGCAGTCAATCTTACATAATACATTCTGATGATAAAACTCTTCTGCGTATGGCAGCTGCGCTAACTGAAAGTGGCTGTGACTAACTCACTGTAATGGGAAAATTCAGCTTCCTGAATATAATAGGAAAAACATGGAGGAAGTGTAAGTTCAAACTTTAATGCAATGCTGTAGCCTAATGTGGTCTTAAGCAATTCACACAGGGGTTGGAGGTGCTGGTGAGGGGGGGAAATAATTAAAATGAGCTGTCATGAAATTAAATGTTTTTTTCCCCCCTCTTCTTCTTCTTCACCAGCTGGTAGTCATTTCACTGTCAGGGTGTGTATAATTTCAGCTGATAGTGGAGACACTTCTGCTCTAAGGCACTTTTTTTTTTAGTTATTTATTTTTTTACAGCAAGAGTGCTTTTAGCGGGCTCCTCATACACAACAAGGCTTTCATAATGTCCATTCGTGCTTTTGACATCACATTAAACTGCATTGTGGTTAATATGAAGCTGGTGTGTTATTCTACAGAAGTTTAGAGTCAGTCGGTTATATACCCAACAGCAGCTAACAAAAAAGCAATAATTGTCAAAGTTAAGGTTCTACAAATGGAGAAAATTAAGAATCTCCATGTGAAAATCTTTAACTGGAGTGAGGATTTTAAGTCACAACACAATTTAAGTTTAAAAATCCCCTCCAGAAATGTTTTAACATGTACAAAAATACTCTACTTATATAATTGTGTCTGATATGGTTGTTCTAACAAAAGGTTAAATTACCTCATAGAAATCCTTAAAATAGCAAATATCTTTATAAAAAAAGAGGTCTCACTTCACCAAAAAAGACATTTATACATATACAGTGGGTTAGTGTTAGGGTTACACTTTAAACTCAGGTTTAGAATGAGCACAGAACCCCCTGCCCCCACCCACCCCCACCCCTATCCATTCTGCAGATGAATGTGAAGACAACCGGGGAGAGCCTAACGTTACACATACTTATCTCTCCATGGTGATGCTCAAACATTCAAGTGAAGTAATAAGGAGCAAAGAATATGTTATTATATTATATTTTGACCATGCTGAATAGTGGACAAAATGCATTTCATTTTACAGTACAGAGTCAAGACTCCTTGTGTCCATCTGCTGTCACAGTAGTAGTGTAGTTGTAGTTGTAGCTCTTTTGCCCTACACTGGGGAGGTTGTTAAAGCCTATCTGCTATTGAAGGCCGAGGCTAGAGTGCTGGCCCTCAACACAGTCTGTGGCAGATTCCATTTTCATTACGAGGCGAAGACTCCCACCTGAAACTACCGAAGCACAGAAATTGTTGTCATTTAAAAAACATTTAGCGGCACCGTCATCTACTAGCCTATGGTTTATGTGTGAGGTGATCAATGTATTGTGACAGAAAAAAAGTGGTAACTCTTTTTAGTGCGGGCTAAGGATCGCGGGGGATGCTGCTACTCTTTTCAGATGTTGCAAGGAAACAGAAGATAAGGTAGAAGATGGAGAATGAAATTACACTGAAAAATTGCTTTCATTGATACATCTATTCTTGGAAAATACAGATATGAAAGCCACAACAATACATATCAAACAATCAAAAACATGCTTAAAAATAGTTATCTTAAAATAAGCTATTCTTTTTCCTTGTGTAATACATTAAAATAAGGTTGAACAGATTCCCCTGAGATCTAGTAAAGCAGAAAAGAGGGGATGGTTGACTGCTAATGCTCAGGGCCATACAAGAGCATTTAACTAGCAGAGATTAAATACTGTATTCCCACTGGTGGCCTAGATGTCCTAGTGTACTGCCTCAGGGAGGAGAGATACCAGAGAGGGAGCTATGGAGGGAGTAAAGGAAAGAGAGGTGGGGGTGGAGTGTCCATGTAGTGCTGACAGCTTTGGTCACTTGAGAGTACAGAGTGACAAGTGATACAAAACAAAAACAGCCTCCCTGCCTCCATTGTTTTTTCAGTGTTTGAGTAGCACTACAAGGTTGTGAAAAGTGAATTAACTTTAGATGGAATTCTAACCAAATTACAACAGAATCCAATCCTGGCGGGTAATGGTGTTGTTTTGCTGTTATGTAGATTGAGTTTATGAAAAAAAGAAGAAAACTGTAGAAAACAGGACACTCTCTGACTTGAGTTCAACTTTATTTATTTTTTTTTTAAAACATTCAACGTGAAGGTGCAGCAGCTGGGTTCACCACTCAATTTATTCCCTCCTGCAAACTTGTCTCTCATTTTCTCGCTGTTGTGATACAGATCATACCTACGGTAGACATGGCAGCGATCAGTCTAACTCAGACGGACACATTTGTGGAATTTCGTCCCATTGCTCCTGATCCTTCTGTGACATTTTCTCAGGCCATGGCTTGTTAGCATTCATAACATCACAGCCGTAACCTCTGGCATTCAAGATATAAATACTTTATGTTATGCATCACTCAAATCAGTCACGGAAAATCCAGCTGCCAAGTTTAGTCTACTACTTCTGGCAAAAAGTGACGTGCAATCAGCAGTTATTTAATCAAATCACCAAAATCCACAACCCCCATCTTTAAACTGACTTAACTTGAAAGATAATTCATCCTGGAATACAATTTATTAGGTGACTTGAAAGCAACAATTTTGGACCTCCAGGAATGAGATTTGTTGTTTTTCATTTATTCTCATGAAGTTCAGTTTCAAACAACACATGTCTTGACCCCTTGCAATCAAGTTTAACTTAAGCTGCACAAACAAAAACTGATGATGTATGGGTTTATCTTCCACTGGCAGGGAACTTGATCAAGACATCCCACCTTGGTAATTGACACTATATTATTCTCACAGTTCTTTTCTGAATGCCTCACAGCAACTGAAACATCTAAGAACCCCAACCAGGACAGTGGACACATCTTTAGGAACACCACTGAGCGTGTTTACTATATCAATAGCTTGCACTGTAGGTTTCCCTCATGTCTTGTACGTGCCTGTGGAATATATGAATGCAGGCAAAGCACAGCAGGGTTACTTTGTCTTTTTTTTTTTTGGCCCACCATCTTCCTTCCTTCCCTCCCCCTCTCTCTCTCTTCCTCCCCCACTTCCTCTCTCTGCTTCCATGCATCTATCCTCTGTGTTTCTGCCTGGAAGTGGAACCGATCGTTCTGGATTCTCTCTTCCATCACTGAAAAAGCCTCTCTACTTGTGATGCAGAGCAGAGCAAAAAAGCACAGGAATATGGCATGTCTCCAGCACGTTGGTTCAGAGAGGAGGAGTGCAGCATTTTGTATGCAGGCAGGATTAGCCTAATTGAAGTGTCAGCCTGAGAAAATTGTGGATGCGTGCGGGTTAATGTCTGGGTATAGCAGAAGCTTCACTCATCTCAGTGATGATGAGGAATTTGGCCATCATTGCAGGCCTCATTTGCTTGTGTGCGCATGTGTGTGTGTGCGTGTGTGTGTGTGGACGCCACCCCATGGTGATACTAATTGTAAAACCTACCCATCTAGTATATTTATGGTGCTGAGACAGCAAGGTGGAAACTGTTGGCCATATCATTACTTTACACCATTAGCCCATTACATTAGGAATTCACAATTAAAAACAGCAGTAGTCTTGATTAATTCAATTTATATGAAAACTTGCCAACAAACTGGTGAGACTTTTGATATATACTTTACATAATACTTTACATTAAGATGGTGTTAGTTGAATTGTATCACTCCTATATTTCTACCTCCTATCCCTCTCTCTGTTTCTATCACTGCAATGGTCACTGTAATTGAAATATAGCAGTGAGACAATGGTAACTGTGAATTAATGCTGAATCTAAGAGAGGGAAATAAAGGGTTAGGGTTAGGGTTACAAGTCGAATTGAAGCCTGTTGACGGAGCACATTTTCCCCAAGAAAGTATTGCCTTGTCAATGCATGGAAAAATGACCTTAAGCAGGTCTCACTCAACATGTTCACACAGGTCAGGAATAGAGTTATTTGTATCCTGAACAGCAAGACATTGTTTCCCCTCTTCTTGAAACAAATACTAATACCTCATTTTACACAACACTTCCTCTTAAACAACTACATTCAGTCTAAAACCCACAAGTAGCACCTATCTTTATAAGGAAACTGATTAGATACCGGTGTCCTCTATCACAAGAGCTACATTACTATTAATTTACCAGACTGAAACAAAAGTGCATCCCTAAGGGTGCTTGTAGTTGTAAAGCATTTAGCTTGATTTTATTAAAAAACACTTTGAAATTTCAAATAGCAAGGGCCTATTTTAATGAGTTCTGAGTCCTTAACAAGTTCTACAAGGTGTCAATTTTAGCCAGTAACAGTGGATATCACCAGCTGATTTATGTTGATGGCAAATGCCCACTTTTTTACTTGGTCAAACTACAACATTTAAGTTAACTTAAAATATGGTTTACATGACGAAGAAACACCGCTCTGCAGAGTGTGTGTTACCCTTGGTTTCATGATCCAACTCATTGCATCATCTTTACCATTTTCAGGTTAGCATTTAGCTGGATAGTTGAATGAACTGTTGTCTGAATTTTAAATAGGTTAAAAGGCTCAATTTTGTTGAATGTAATACATGTAATTGACATCTCATTTTATTAAGTTTGAAAGCGCGAATTAATTACATTTTTAGTGAACGCTTATTCTTTAGATGCACCTTGTATAGACAAATAACTATCAAAAATGTTACCCTCATTATAACCTGTGTTTTGTAAAACAAGTAATTTATTCATGAAATAAACTAAAAATAGTGACCATTCTGTTATTATTCACTCTGCTATTTGTAACAGTGGTTATACTGTATATAACCAAAGAGTGCAATTTAACACAAAGATACAAAGTGGAAGAATTAATCTAAGCTATAACTCAAGTGTAGATATGATCTCATTCAATACGGGATGGGATTCTCTTGATCAAGCCAATTAACTTAATGTGTGAGAGATGGGATTGGAAACTCTGCTCGTGTCCACTATAGGGTTACTCTATCAGTAGACCACCTTGCACTTTTATATTGCTGAGTCATGTTTCCTGAAGATGAGGTCAGCTTTAAATGCTGCCGTGGTGATACTGCACCAATGGTGATTTCACAGAGTGGGGCAGCTGTCAAGGTAAAGACCTTTGTGGGTCCTTTTGCACCTCATGTTGCCTCGCCCCAGTGTCAAAGGAAATCCAACAACAGCAATTGAGACTTATGAATATAATAACCTTATATGACAGAATGCTACTGACACAAACACATGATGCTAAATGGCTAGATATGATGCTGTACAGAAGGTATTCCTACTTCTATCGTGACTCATTCTATGTTATTTTGTAACCTACATGCAGGAACATTTCACTGCAATATGTATATTGTCATTTAACCATAATTTATAGCAAAGCTAATACAAATCTCCACTGATGACATACTAAAAATCGAGCACATCTAGCAACCCAATCCGAAAGCATCAAGCCCACTTTGCAATAAGTAAACACCTAATTTACAGTTAATTTACACTGATGAGGAAGAGTGGGCGAGCAACTGGTAGATACACAGTACAACTGTAGCCAGTGTCTATCGAAGAGAGCCCAGCTCAGAGTTGGCAGAGGCACGCGTGGGATGGATTAGTGTCTTCTTGTTTATTGCGCTTTAATAGGATTTGATTTTATAGATTTTTTTGGCAATTCCTCCTCCTCCGAACATGCCATCTGAGGGCTGAGAGATATATAATATGGATTAAGAAATGCCTTCTTTGAGAAAAACGTGTCGGTTGCTTTGCATTGCTTCAGGAAGATATTATCCTGCCTTTTAAGTGTTTATAAGTAGATGTATATTCAAGTTATAAATATATAATATTTGTAGAAAAAAACTGAAACATTCATGTTAACATGAAAAGCCAGCTGAATAATACAAAGAATTATCAGATGGACTTGCGAGAAGTGAATTATTGCCAACAATGGGAACTTGAAAGTGATGTCATGTCATCTTAGCTCAACACTGTGAAGATTACAGTAGCAATTCCACCCAGATATTGGATTAAGCTACTCCCAGAACAGATGAGCCAGTTAAGTGTTTCCAGAAGTATCCAATGAAGTACCATAGGAGCTGTAGAGGAGTCAGACTTAGTAAAGCTGTGCTGAAAAAGTTTCACTGAATACCCAATGGCATCTGTCACAGTTGGAGTTAGGGCAACTATTTCATACTTAAAAATAAACTGTTCTTCTCCAGGGTACACCCTGTAGCTGTCATTACAAAGTACTACTCAGAACATATCAGGATATATATTTATAGCAAACTGTTTGTAAAGATTGAGGTCACTGCGATGAAGTCAATACAATTACTAACTACATGTGTGACTAAAATCACCTTCAGGGTGTTAACAGCATTACATCTTGCCACCTTTTAGGTAACGGCTGACTAGACATGGAGAAGGCTGTAATAGATAGACATTATGTGTCTTAACTTATTCAGAATTCATTGTGTGTCATTTGTGTGTACAGTTAAAAAAAAGTCAGAGATCATCATATTGCCAACATGAAAGCAACTATGTGACATCTGGGTTGAAAGTGAGTGTTATTATAATTTCATATAATGTTAAATGTCTACATAGCTTGAATATCAGTGAAATGCCTTCAGTTTATCTCTAACCAAACAACATGACCAGGCTCCAGGACTCTCACTTACAATTAAATGTCAATATTTTACAACATCATTTTTCTCAGGAGTTGAAAGTCAAACATTATCAGGATGCACACATTTAAACAGCACTGTAATTCTAGACCGCAAACTACACATAGGAAACATATTAAGGGAAGGAGACATTGGCTTTGTTATTTGAAGTGGAAAGCTTTCACCCCTTAACTTGACAGTCATTTCATTGCAGCCATTAAACCTTGAAGAGCCTCAAGTTGTTAACATGACAGAGACAAAGACAAACAAGTGCCACAGTCTAAATGGCACACTCCCTTCATGAGACAAGCAGGGAATACAACAAAATATTTTTTTTCCTAGTGTGATATAATATCAAATGTAAAAAAGATTGGGGTTGCCAACCAAGTTTGGACAGAGCAAAGATATAATTGGGCTTTGGGTGTCGTCCAACCTCCATAAGCCTCCCGATGCAACCCATTAGAGATATATTCCCCCCATTTTGGCCTTACTCTTTAATATAACAAGGCAGTAAGAGAGCTTCCTTTTGACTAAAGACTTTCAAACTTTTGTCATATTTTTTACCTTATCTGTATTAATTCCACTGACAGCCTGCAGATAAATTCAGAGCTGTCTCAGAGCTACAATGACAGCTCCCGGAAATCCTTTGTGGCAAAGAAACTTTTTTCCCCTCATCACCGTGGGATAGGGCTCAAAAACCCTTATGAACTTAAACCTGCCTTTTGTATGCAGATTACTGAGTAAAGATTTACCGATGATGTGCCTAAGCAATATCCCACCATCACTACAATTAGATGCAGAGCCAAAAATGCCTTACTGTACTGTAAAGTAATTACTGACATGTGAACGCATATGTCCTTTATATGAGTGGTTAGTAGAGTTTAGTCGAGTAGAAACAGTCAGCTGCATTTAGAGAGAAAATAAATGGAAGCTTCTCAGTTCATTTGCTACAGTGTCTCCCAGCCCCAGAGCAGGAAACCCATCCTCCATGTAACATGTCAAATATGTGCTCAGGAGTCATCACAAACCTTGTCACATTCGTTCCTCCCCTCTGACTTTCAGAAACTTTTGAAATATCTCAAGAACTTAACCAGGTTGTACTTTTTTTTATGGAGGATATTTATATTCTTATACTGTCGCTTTCCTTTTTTTATTCTGTCATTTAATTTTTTTTTTTTTTTTGGCAATTGACATTTAACCAGATATGCCCATGTACTGTAACTATGGCATCAGCTCATGCAGTGTAATAGGAGTGGTCACAAAACAATATAAGGAAAGGCTGATACTACAAGTGCCATAATTGCACAAATGCTGAGACATAAACTCATGACCCTCCCAATGCACCAGTGGCTCTAATGGGCAGCCTTGTCACTCCTCCTGTAACTCAAATAATACTCCACCATCCCTGCCCATCCATCTGCTCTTCTCCCCACTGTATTGTCCTCTTTCTTTAACTGTCTTGGCAGCAATTTGTTTTCCGTAAGGCTCTCCGTTGAAAAAAAAAAAGGGAATGGAGGAAACAAAAAAAAAAAACACAGTTCACTAATGAATACAGTGAGTTGGTTGAGTTTTGTCAGCCATGTCAACATATTGCTCTGTATATTAAGTTCAAGTCAAACACAGATTTAACAGATATAAGGTTATACAGTAGTGACAGCTTCAAACCAGTGATGGAGAAGATTTTCATTATAAATTAGGAGATTAAGTCCCTTTCTTTTAATGACCTACTACTAGGTGGAGAGATTGTGTAATGTGCCATCATTTCATAACGATTCATGCTTTTTTTTTTTTTCTCATATTGGTAGGGAATCACACAGGCGTCAGAGAAGATCAATAAGAGCTCTGATAGCTTTGTGGATGCATATGTACAGGAAACTCATCAAACCACTTGGAGTAAGAACAAGCCCAAATCAATCAAACAAGCTAAATCTTTAAATGTAAATGGATCATGGGAACACTTAAGGACTCTGCACAAGCTTGAACATTTTGTAGACTATATGTTATCTTGAGGTTCAATCATAAAGATGACATCAAGACTTAAATGAGTACTGCATGAAATATTGTGCCTGATGTGAAGGCATCCAACAAAACACACGAGGGGTAAATCAGCCCCTTCATCACATCGACTATGTTGTCTTGATTTGTTGAAGGCATACAAATAAACATCACTGTACTCCCATGAGTGTAAATGAGATCAGATAAACCAGTGCGACTGATATGACAGCAGTTTAAAAAAAACAAAAACAAAAACAAAACCTAATTAAAAAGCTCTAAGTGTAAGTATCAGTATTATACTCTGAGCAATATTAAATTATCTACTACTAAGATGATGCTGAATTTGGCATTTATGACATAAGCTCTTTGTTTATTCAGACTCACTGCAGACTCCTGCAAATTGAATGATGTATTGAATTGTAGTATACTTTTAACACCTGCTCTATCTCACAACTTAAGTGTTGATTGATGAAGTATCTAAAGAAAATATATTCGAAGCCTGTGACTTTTATTGCTTTGGTTGTTGTCCAAGCATATGGTCACCATTCATCTCAAAGGAAATACAGGAAATCCTGGTTTTCATTCAAAAATGGGCTGAGAACAGCTGCTGTATACGCAATTGGAACCAGAAAAGTAAACTGAACGTGAGGACAATTTCATTGCAGAAACCAGGCGTTTTGCCGTATGATGTCATGGTCACGTCCAAATCTAAAGCTAGCATGTATGTAAAAAGCCAAGGGTCTGTCATCTCTCAGGGTTATTTGGGATGACACGTGCTTAAAAACATACCATGAGCCCTCTGTCGGGGAATGGAGACTGGGGGGGGGGGGGGGGGGCGAAAGTAGGGGTGAGTTGTGCTGGAAGCTGGAGCACCAAGCAAGAGAGAAACCACTGTCCTACCAGCAAGTAACAAAAACATCACAACAATAGTCAGAATAAAGGGGAAGACCTACACACTGTATGGGTCAAGGTATCTAGCTCAATATCACAAAATCAAATTACCACTATAGACCTTTTTGGTCACGTCTCTGTTGTTTGCAGGGAACATTAAGTTTGTTTCATTTTGTTTTCAAGGACGTAGCCCACAAGTACAGCAGGTTATAACTACACAACCCAATTGACATATCACTTGAGCAGACTGAGGTTTCTATAAAGAGAAATGTTCCACATCCCAACCAGCAAACGTACAATATAACACAATAGACACAATTGTGGCATGTTGTCAATATCGGTTCTATTTACCGTGAAGTTTTTCACCAGTCATGGAAGACCCACTGAATGAGCTGCATGATAGTTGCTGCACTAACAGGGGTACCCTTTGGTCAGGTGGTATGGGCTCAACCTTATTATCTATATTATACTTTTTAGCACACAAAAACAAAAATAATCCACAAACTATGGGTCGCAATTTTAATTGTGCGAGCCTGCTGTTTGCTTAACTGAATCACTTTGTCTTATGAAGCAGACTCAAACAAAGCATTCAGTACTGTAGTTTGCAATGGCGCCTATAGAAGAAAGAGGATTTTGTGGATTGTTTCCAGCGAAATCCCACTATTTTCAACTTCATTAAGTACGATACGAGAGGGATTTCATCTGATCGATAAACCTGAGAGATGTTTATCCCTAAGTGTGTACTTTTTATTATGGTTAATACGCGTAGGAATCTCCACTTTATTCTCGCACTATGTGTAATCTCTCTAGGTTTGAGAGGACAAAAACATGAGCTCTGAAACTCACATACACACAAAGAAAGGTAAGAAATGAAAACATTTATATGCATTGTTACTTTCACATTTCTAGATCCCCAGGATTTTATACTTAACATAGATTCATATGCTTCACCTTTGTACTGTGTGAGATTTGTGTTATGCAATATGTGCTGAATAAGTGAAGATAACATTTCTTTGCATTTGTAAGTGAGGCATAAATACTTAAATGGTCACATGCACAAGTTACATTGTTTTCAATTATTTATCATGTTTGGTGTCTCGCGTATATGGAACAGAAATATGATTTAACTGTGATACTCCTGAAAGCATGGAGGATACTTTTAATCAATACAGCCAAGAAATTACTCACTCTTCTCTGCCTCATCCAATCCAATGCTTGTTGATTGTTCTGGCATAATCACTTTCATTCAGGAATCTGTTTTAATTTGCAAGTGCCAGTATCACACAAAAAGTTATTTTAGGTAGACAGACAAATTATGAAGTGCACATGAAGAGACTAGACCTGGTTAACATCAATGTGGCGGACACCAAATTAATTGTACTGGATATTAATTATCACAAAAGGCCTGTGTGGTATATAACACTGTTCAAATCCACATAAGTACTGCTCAGCAAGATTTAAAAAATGAAGTCCAACAGACTAGACTGCACACCTACTTTGTGGGGGAGGATTATGAATATCATGTAAAGATGAAAGGTAGGAAACTGTGGATGTCTGGCCTACACAATCAAAAGAAGGACAAGTGGGAAGCCAGAACATCAACATGTGTTCTTTTTGCATATCATCAGATTGCAAACATTAACCATTGTTTGTACATAAGAGAGAGTTGGATTGTCTTGCAGGGATTGAAAAAAAAAAAAAAATCACATTAAAAATCTCATTAAAATCGGGTAATCATGCTTTGCCTCAGGACTAGGGAGGGGGGGGGGGGGGGGGGGTTCGGGAAAGGAAACGCTTACAAGTTGAATCAGCCCGGGGAAGAATACATCTGCTTTTGCTGCATGCCTTAATGCTCCAGAGTATTATTAATGTTGAGAGGAAATAGATCCCATGTGGCACGGTGAAAAAAAAAAAAAGGATGTTGCCTCTTCTCATCCTGCATTAGGTCATCAACTGATTTACTACTGTGGCTACGTCGTGGTACAGTGAGAGCACTATGGAGCATTGTATTCCCACACTGAATGAGGCAGGTGGCTTGGGGAAATAAACCTAGTGTGGGAGAGCGGTCATTCAAAGTATCATTCTGACGTGTGCTCCAAATATTCCTCTGAACAGCTTTTGTTCCGTAGAGAGTAATGGTTGCACTGGATGTGAATGGTATTACATTTCATACATCACACCATAAAACTGGACTCTTTAAAAAAGGGAGGCAAGGCCAGACTGGATTGCTTGGTTCTTTTTTCTACTGCTTTGCATTTGGAGACGTTGAAATGCCACCCATCAAGAACCTTGAGGTTACTTTAGCAAAAAATCAAAGCTTAAGTCATGTAATTCAACATGGATTTCCTTTATGTGGTCTAATCTTGACTGGTCTGAAATATCAAACTATTTCCATACATGTACAGATTTTTGTTGGAAAATGTACATAGTATAGTAATATTCATCTTATTCATAGCTGCAAGTGAAGAAACTCTCAGATCTCAGCTAACCCAACATAATCAGTGTCATTTCACATCTCATATGGCAGGGGTCAAAGAGTTAAATTAAGAAAAATAAAAAGAGAGCACTCAAAGCATGTTCCACATTAAACAGATTTCCTTCATGTTCCCTACTTATTTCTGCTGGTCCACATTTCAAGCCTTCCTATTTGCTTTGGCCTCCTAGAGGTCATGGCTTCAAACACAGTACACATAACAGGCACCATATGTTCTTCTGTAGCTTTTTACTTTCACCTTCTAAGTAATTTAACAAGGCCATAATTAGTAGGACGTGTGTGGGCAGGAAGCCTCATGTTAAGATGTATATAACTGTATATTGCATGATTTCAGACAGCAGATTCTGCAATTCTCAAGCAAATGTATCAGCGATGGCTGGCTAGTTAATGAGAAATCTATGAAAAATATGTATCTCATAATTAGCATCCTCCGCAGTTGATGATCCATACAGAAGATGTAGAAATAAAGGAACTGCATTGTTTTTGCACTGCAGGATAGAGCTGGTTGGCCCTTAGTAGAGTATTATAAGATAACATGTAACATCAGACTTGTATTTTTGCTCTAATAAAACCCTGTTTAGATGTTTCCTCTTGTTGCTCTAAACTCTGTTACAGTATCATTCAGGACTAGCTACCACACAGTGGTTGCGTCAGTCCAGCAACAAGGCTTTTTCCAACATACCTCACACACTAATGTAGTTCTCCAATAATATGCCTTTTTGATCTGGGCCGCATCACTACTATATATGACTACTCTACAGTAGGTAGTAAACTAGTTAGCCAGATATTCAAACTTTTGAAGGTTGTGCAAGAAATCCTACAAATTTAATTACCAAATATGTCATTTGAGCATTTTCTTATTTGGAGGTGGTCAAAGTGTGGTTTGGTTTAGGCACAAGAAACACTTTGTTAGGTTTAGGAAAATGTTGGGTTAAGGTTAAAATGATCACTTTGCTATGGTTAATAGGGCAATCTTTGTCATCATGGCAACAATAATAGCCATGGAGTTAACACTAGAACCTCCACGGGTAATGTACATTGCAATGTTTTAATAAAATATTCATGTCTTTGACGTTTCCGAAAATAAATCTTGTGTAGCACTTCCTATTGTTAACAATAGTAAAGATGAATCCATATTAAAAACACATTGCATTCAAACCAAAAAGCTCCACCACATCAAATGTACTAATTAATTTATAATAATATGATAATTTATTTCCACAGTTTTTTTAAATATTCAAAGTTGCAAGACAACAGTATTCACTCGAGTGTGTGATTCAACAACTTTGTCAAGTCATAATTAAATTATAGGAAAAACAGAGGAGGATGACCTACTGTACAATAAAACCTTTGCATAGCACCTGAATTGCAGGAAAGCTGCCTGTGGAATATGCACGGTCAAGGTGTTGAATGTCTGTTCAAAATATGTGTTTAAATGAAGATGATTTAGCCTACTCACATATATTGATTGTGTGTTAAATGTATTTTTAATTGATCATTCATTCATTTTTATTTTGCCATGTTAACATTTATTATGTATGGGCTAGTCTGATTATCCCAGTGCCTTCCCTTATTTAAAGTGTAATCCCATTGAGTGGAAAACCAAAAGGGAAATATATAGGCTTATTGCATTATGGTATAATAAAAAAAAAGAAAAAGTGATGTTCTCTTATTCACACATTGGTGAGATTTTTTAATTAATAATTGATAAGGTGAAATTGTTCGTTTGACTTTGTCACGTCGATTGTGTGCACCCGTAAGTGTGGTGGTTGTTTATTGTTATTATTATGGCTCATTATTGTCCATATGGAGTACTTAGGCCACTTTGGTAATTGATCTCATTATGTGATGAATGACATTTTATAATATAATATCACATCATCCAAATATGCAAATATATCTGCCAATGGGTAAGCCATTGTATGTATGCGTCATAATTACTATGGCTGCTAGACTGAATCTGTCACTCATACTTAACTATTGGTGTTTTTAGCCAACTGTCATAATGATCTAATGTCTCATTTTTCTTCGGAGGACAGACTCACATTATGGTCGAGCAAAGAACAAACTTTTTATCCATTCGTTATTGTTTTTGTGGATTTGGTTTTGGAAGGTTTTGGAGGTTAAAACCACCCTCATAACTCTTTGAATACCAAATATCTAAAGCCCCATCCATGCTCACCGCCTGAGCATGCGGAGAAATCAAGAGCTAGTCAGACCTATCGTGCCTAGTTACAGTTGCTAAGCTATGATTGGACGATTGCTGTTGTCAGCCAGCACTCAACTGGATAAAAAAAGAAATTATAAACTAATCAGCTCTGTTGAATTCTCCTACCTTTTTACACAAGACAAAACACACTCAATAAAAGACAATAAAGGAAAGAGTTAGCTTATAAGGTTGAATGTTTATTTGTAACTGATTTTCACTGACTGTCTGCATCATTTATGCGTGCAGAAAAGGTCAGGTGATATCAATCAGCGCTCTCCCAATTCCAAAGGTCTCCTTCGTCAAGCCACAGAGAAAAATTATCCTCTGCCTGCCTTTTAGCGCCTGACAACTGACATTAATTACAGTACTTACGCTTCCTTTTAATTATGCCCAATTATGTGGCATATGTAATAATGGTCCACACATGCCAAACGCCAAGTGTTGAGATGATAGGTAGATTGATAGTTGGATGGATAGGCAGAACATCCTTTTTGTGCTTGGCCCAAAATTAACACAGCAATTACAGCATTTTTATAGCTCACACAGGAAAGGATAACTTTGATATCTCTACCATTACCTCCCAATAGGAGGTGAAAAAAACCCATGCGTAAATCAACCATGCCTTCTTCTACAGTGGAGTATCACACAAGTCCACTGTACACTCTGGAGACATTAAGAAGGATGTGGGGACCTAAAACTGTGGAATTTTATAAGTTTGGATTTATATTCTCATTGCTGCAGAGGGGGCTACTATGAAGGCATGATTGATTCCTCCTCCTCATTACCGAGCTATTCAAACTCTACTATAGATTTTCGGCCCCTCATAATGATGCAAATGGGGAAAGAAACAAAACAGAAACAGATCTGATGGAGCTAGAAATGCATTGTTGGTCACGTGGAATTGCAAGCTCATTCATGTAAAGAAAGGGGATCTTGTTTTGCTATGGCTGACTTAGTGACACAAAAATAACCAATGTCCATGTGTAGGCTATTGCCTTCAACTGTTTATATTGGTTTGATCACAGTTAAACAGCAGTGACATTGTTTCATCATGAGCTCTCACGCCATTGAAATGACTGTTTTAGTGGTTTCTTTCAAGGTTGCTTAGTAGGCATCAACACAACACAAAGAACATTTAGCAGTAAACATAATGGGTGATTTTTGGGAGGTCGCTCAACGAGTTTTGATAAGTGATGAGAGTTACATGGATTAATGCTTTAGTGAGCGGTTTCAGTCATCTCCACGGTAACCAGACACTATCCTCCAGCTGGATTCTTTACTTGCATTAAAATATCCCTACCAGAACTAATTAAACAAGGATGTTACAAGTTATCTAAAGCTACAGAGCAAAATCTTTGATGAGGAATTCAGTGAAAATATGATGGTGTCCACAACATACTGTATGGTGTATATCTGCTGTGAGTATACTCTTACATTCCACATATATTCAATCATATCTCCTTGGATCGTCTGAGAGCTTTTTTTCCCTTTCTTTTCTCTACCTATGTTGTTCCATATGGGTGAGGGATGCAAATTGCAAACCTACAGTATGATAGTAATAATAATAATAACAGAAACATCTCTATCAAACCATACTTATCAAAAGTGTCCAGTGTGGAGTGACCAAACATAAATCAGCCTTTGCACAAGATCAACAACAAGACTTTCTGCTACACTAAATTCAGCAGCTCAACAATATTGGATGTCAACTTCAAAGTGAGAGAGACCCATTTTTTCCATGAATCATCCTTTCTGGAATAACACTTGTAAACCTTAATACCCCAGCAGAGTGGAATAGTACTTATATGTAACCATAAATTCTCAAAACACCCACAGTGATTTCTTAATGCTACATAAGCATCAGAAATTCATTGTGGAACTATTAAGTATAGGTTTTTTTTTTTGACCGAAAGGGAAGTTATGAACTAACTGGAGAAATTATGTCACTTGAAAACTGTAATTGCCCCTAACATCTCTGAAAATGTACTTGAGATTCAGCCTCTTTTTCAGAGAAAAGCAGTCATTCAATGACAGAAACAGCTGTGGGAATGATCAGATCTGAATGAGGTTGCTTTTCAACATTATAAGCATACTGGCTTACTGTTTCACAAAGAAACTAAAATAGACATATACCATCCTAAATATAACACTAATGTGATAAAGATACACAGGCATATTATCTTGCTCTCATTGCATTACGTCTGAAATTTTCAATTATTTTGCTTTTCAAATTCCCATTTTTGTCCCCCTAGTTTTACAGTCTTCATTTTCTAAAGCAAATCCCTCTGAATATTGACCTCATACTGTTCAGCTACCGCAAGTGAGATGGAAGAAGATATAGACGTTAGCGGAAATGTCAATTTGCTCTTGTCAGTCGTCTTTGATTATTATAGAGGACGAACAGCAGTGAGAAGGGCTTTGACAGTTTTGCTGACGTCATTCACCTTGGCTTCAGACAACATACAATCAGCCTTGCCCTGTTTGTAGAAGGGCCTGCAAGACCTGCTCAGGGGTGAAAAAGGTACCTCAACTTTTTCAGCTTTTTGGCTAAACAATTTATTTTATTTCTGAAACTCAACTTACACTCTTGAAGAAAACACACAATCTTTATTGAAATTGAGTTGTAACAGATACCTAATGAACAAGTTAAATAATCATTAAATAATATTAGCCATAATTCATAATCATCTGTTACATGTTGAGTAAATGGAATTAATACTCCAAGAAGTCCACTGTGAGGAAGGGCAATTTTGTGCATAGATGCATTTAGTGAGATATTTCATTAATCATAACTGTGGTAATTGTGTGATACTGATTTCAGATGATATTTCCAGCCTTACTTAATGCATTGTTTTGAATAGCTTATGGTCATAATCTTTACTTGTAGTCAAACTGCCACTGTTGCAGTATTTTTCACTTTCTCTTTCTGCCTACCGCTTGCTTGCATCTCCCAGCCCTCATTGTTTTGCTTTCTTCTCATTCATTTTTAATGAATTGTTTCAGGTGCAGGCGCGAGAAGAGCAAATCAAGGGGACATTTAGCACTGGGAGAAAGGAGGTGACTATTGAGCCGATAAACCAAAGTAATGAAAACAGGCGCTCCAATCTCAATGCTCTCCGCAGGACGTTTGTCTTTTTCTCATAAGCGGCGCACCATCTCAGTAGCTCGGCCTCTCGTGAGCCATAAGAGTGTCAGACTCCAAGATTGTAAAGGGTGAAACTTGGACCTATTGTGTGAATGAATTCCCACATTTCTTGTGTTCAGTTCTGCCAATGTATTGCATCATGTCTGGTGAACATTTGGGTTTTTGTGGGTGCTAGTGTGTATACTTTGTGGGTGGTCTAAAATTAGACTATTTGTGTGAGATGGAACACATAGCAAATTCACCATGAGGTCATTAGTGATGAAAGGTTTAGGTGTGTGAAACTATTGAATCGGCAGCAGCAGGACACATTTGGCAGCTTAGAAGACATAGCGTGCCATCATTCATTTTCTCACATAGAAAACCCCATAAATAGGGAAGGACTGACATAACAGTATGGCTCTCCAGATCGTGGTTACTGTACAAACAATGTGATTATGTTGACATCATAGCACTTTGGTTATATGAGGGGCTATTACTGCCTGACCACACCGTCCTCTGACTTGGCCAGTGGTAGGGACACACTTACGTAATGGGAAAAACTGTGTGGGATCAAACTTGCATCCAGGGCTGCTTTGGCAACAAGGAAAAAAAGTGGATAATTCTGTGCCAGGGTGGCACACTGAAACAAAAGCACTGCTTCTCAGAGTACCATTGTGTATGGAGCATTTCAGAAATTGCCTAGTAGCTGTAGTTGTTTTGAAAATGAGACCAGACATTTAACATTAGACTGTTAGTTGTAAATTGTAGATTCCATCGCTACCCTGATATACTGAATAACTACCACTTCACAAAATAATGGCAATGACATTAAGTGAACTTGATAGAAGGAAATTAAATAGGACATAGGTGATAAAATGCACAATTACAAACTACAGGATTTTATCAGAAGCGTACAACTGTGCTTACTTGTAAGTCAAGAGGAAAAATGAAGCATCCATTCTGGTTTAAAAGTTCTTTTCTAAGAGTATACACATGCCCACAACATAACAATGCAGTATGTGAAACCCCTCACTGATTATAATTATCATAATTCCACCTAATTGTCTACCTGGATTGCATGAATTATGTTATTTTTTGAAGATGGTGTGGGCTGTATACCTACAGACTGTCAACGTGATAGGCGCCAACACACTTCTTTTTGTTTTTTTGCCGAACTCCTTTGTTGCTTTGTTTTTTCTTCACGGATAAACTTTTTCTTCACTCAAACTAGACATCAGCACTTAAGAAATCCCTCTTTGCCTAAGTCGTAGAGGAAGTGACATTACACTATAAATGCTGATGACAATGTGAATCATAAAAAGATCACTAAAAACCTTTTGGGGAGACACTATCCAATTCTCTGGAAATGGGATATCTCACCGCCTACGAACAAATATGAATCACAAAACTGAGGTGTAATGATGTCAATTCCAAGAGTTTGTAGCAAATGGCAGTCCACCTGCTGTGAAAAGACAATCTTGTCAGCAGGGGGCCAAGATCCACAATGCACTATGTTATGAGCTCACTTAATAAAACACATTTTATGATGAACGTTTGATATAAAAAATGGTAATGTATAATCAACACTTTATGAGACTGATGGCATTTGCCAATCAACTGCAAATGAACTGAATCTATTTAGTCCTTTTTCACCACGAGCGTAAGATTTAATCTATTTAATGTCAAGCTGGAAAACATTGTGAGTCGTGTCAGTAGTTACTGGTCATGCTCCTTTGTCTTTAATGGTTCATGAGTTTAAAATGACAAATAAATCTGGGAATGTGCATTATTTCAATGATCTGGAGAAAAAAAAGTTTATTTTTAAAAGGGACTTAACCCATATTATGCCCTTTTTGTGTATTTTTCTTTGTCGCTGTCATTTCACAAGACTGTAAATTGAATGGACTTGAAACTTTGCACACTAATTGTAAATGAGAACCTCATGAAATAGTCTCAAGTGGCTACAGGCTAACAGTATAAATTAACTTCCTTTAACCCATTTTTTGCACTTATATTTCACACACTTTTAAAATGATTAATGTGAACTGAATCATGATACACATAGACCTGTCATAACAACTTTTGTTGGTGGGTATGTTGAAATAATTGCATTTTTAGATCAGCTTGATTGTGAATTCCTCACTCAGGACATGCGTATCGAGGAATGGTAGCAACTACATACTGAGCCAATGTGACATAAGTTTAAATGTAATTGTTTGTTAGCTATAGCAGCAAGAGAGGTCTGATCTGTCAACAAACAAAATGACAGTGCTGTATAATGAATAATGAGCTTAAATTACATACACTGATACCTATTGATATTTTTTGGATCTTTGTATTCAGTACTGAGCTGTACCTGTAGCAAGGTAGAATCTTTGTAGCACCAATATATTTTGCTAAGGAAACGCATAGCATGTATTGTGCATATGATATGTGCGTCTTTTCTTTTTGATATGAACCTAGTTAACTAATTAAAATCCTATGTGGTTTGTTGCATCACACTTCACACCACAACAGAACAGTTCTACAAACCTGAATTAGTTTCCTGTGTTGGCAGAAAGACACATTTTCCTATTTTGAATCTTATTTCTTTAGATGACCTGTCTGACGTGGCTTCTGAACCACTTCATGGCTAAAAATGAGTACTGATTCAACCAGTCGTTTATTTAACTGGCCCCTGTGCTTTAAATAGACCAGAACCACCTCTGCAAAAGTGAGTCAAATATACAGCTCAGTTCTCCAGCTAAATTATATTGTAGTTTCTTCATTATTCTGTTGAGTTAGACTGCATTTTTGTGTATAGGTAAAAGTGGCATTTTAATGGTTTAGTGCTGGATAACACTGCCTAGCTTTTCTGACACACTGTACACAACCCTAATATTTAGGCTGTGCCTGGAGTGCCTCATTATAAACTGCAGAGAGAATGTGACATCCATGTTGTCAAAATTTACTTGCAGGGAGAGCACTTAAATCAATTATTTGACAGCAATATTTGTTGAGCAGAGGAGCAAACAAACAGCTGCACCACTACAGAGTGACACCCACAGAGCCTGAAGTTTCACATGAACAGCATACCATTAATCCGGGTGGCTCATATTGATGTCAGACATTATTTGTTTCAGATACAGAATTGGGTGTATTTGTCAGCTGTCACATCAAGTCAAGTCTTTTTATTTATTTATGTCACTGCAGCCAGGTATTTAAAAGCATATTCGCCATCTAACGGTGTTGTATAACCTTTCAGCTGAGGAGGGGGGAAAAAAAGGAAAAAAAAAGTTGAGCACAGAGGGACTAATGCTCTTCTGTGACTGTGATAAAGCTTTCAACTCAGTGGTGTTTTCTTTCTTTTCTGTTGCCGTGGCGCTTAATGCAACAAAACATCAAGACTCCTGAAAACTAAAAATGAGCTGTACAGTGGTTGATTTGCTCTCAATCAAGCCAGGCTGTAGCCTCTGTACACCAAAGGCAGCTTAATCACTGTTTTTGTATATAAAGTGTGTATCTTTACAGCTAATTTGCATCTCTGCCATCTCCATGAGGTTTTGGAGATTCTGCCTAAGGGGTGTGTTAATTATGTCTAATTTTACACTCCGTCTTTTAGAGAGGAACCCAATCTGGTGTCTGGCCCCCTTAGCTTCCTTAACCTGCCATTTACCACTCATCACTACAAAGTAAACAGCCTGAACAATAGATAATCAGAGAGGGGAATGATGAGGAGAGTGTGGCAGATGCGGCTCTGCATTGCAGATATCTGCTGCCTCTGCTTCAAATCAATCGGCAATTAGCACCATTTCACCGCAGCTGTTATGAAGCGATTTATTTCACTGGAGTGATCCCCTTTTCTGAGCGCCCCGAATGTAATTGCAGAACCCTCCAAGGCCTTGCTGAAAGAAAGAGAGAGAGAGAGACAGCGCGGGTAGGAGGGAGAGAGATGGATGGTAGGAGAAATAGTGCATGAGAAAGGCAAAGGATGAAACTGATGGAGAGAGAGAGCAGAAAGCAATGACTGAATTATCTGAGTTCAACAGCACAGGAGGCTGCTGCTCTGAATTGTAGTTGACGTTTCAACAGCTGAGCGCCTTTTCAGAGCTCAGTCTTGATAGCGTTCTTTGAGCGTATGAAGAAAAAAAAACAAAACAAAAAAAAAAAAGGAACGCTAATTCCATGCTTCTTCATCCACTTTCAGACAGTGCAAGTTAAATTCGGGAAGACATGCTTTTATGTTCAATGGAATATTGTTCTTCTGAAATACCAATGGAATATATTTCCAATGAAACACCAGGCTATAGTTTCTCATGAATGTCTCTAGTAATGCAGTGACTTGTTTTAATAGCATCAGTTGTGTATACCGCATGCAGTCACTCAATCATCTTTAAGTCCACATATTCAATGTGGGGAGCTGGACGGGACATTGCTTAACCTAAAAACACAAGGAAATGTGTTATTTGATATAATTTACCTCATTTGAGGGAAGAAAAACTGTCACCCTGCCTAAACACCCTTATCCACGATGAATGTGTCCAACTTGGGCTAGGAGTTTTCTGTGTTCTTATGGCATAGGTTTTGATTTATAGCTCAGCATTTGATTTCATCCGTTGAACGCCCCACGGCAACAACTACACTGATGTATCGTACAAAAACGGGCCTGTGATATCCTGTTGTGATTTAAGTCTCCACGGTAACTGCAGTTTCCTTCTTTCATTCACTTTGAGCGACAGATATTCATTCATGCACTGTGATAGAAAGTAGTGATCACAGTGAGTGGAAGGCTTGGATTGAAAAGATAAGTCTTCTTTTCTAACTTGCTTCAAGGTGTCTTCACTCTCAACTACTGCTGCTACGGAACCACACATGTGTTGTAGGAAACACAAGAAGCCCAAGCTGGACAATCACACTTCTTGCAGTTCCCACTTGGTATCTTTGTAGCTGTTGTAGCTCCGTCATCTCGTCATGTCAGCTGAAGTGTAGCTATGAAGCATCAGCGGGTAACCATTTTATTGTCCTGGATGATATCATCCCTAATTACAGAAATATAAATGAAGCTTTAGTTCAAGAGAAATCTATCAAAAGTTGCCCAGCTGTGCTAACTGAAGGAGTTGAAGATTTAATGTAGATTTCATCTAACGTGGGAACAACCCGGAGACAAACCAATCACGCTTGCTTTGATTCTCTCTGGAAAACGAACCACAGCTGTTTTCTACTCACACACAACTATGTAAAAGCACTTCAAACAACTGTGGGAACAATCTCTCCATTCAATATCATAATGATAACAAGCTAACAGGATGGAAAACAATACGTGGAACCACAGCACTGTAATGGTACCATGAGAAAATAACTGTCCAAGTAGAACTCTGTGTGTAAAAATCATACTCAATTCACATCATGAAATAAGGGTCATGAAATACAAGAGGGAGCGCCTGCTACTCAGAACGTGTATGTGTGAGTGTTAAGTTTATGTCAGCATACAAAACAAGAGTGCACTTGTAACTTTGTGGCAACAGTTTTGGAAAGGCTCTATTCTGCTTTGACATGACAAAGCCCTTGAGCACAAAGGGAGGTCCATTAAGAAATGGTTTGTTGTTGCAGAACATAACTGACCTTCAACAGAGCTCTTACATCAAAACCCATCAAACACCTCTGGGATGAATTGGGACGCCCACAGTGAGCAAGACCTTATCACCCTGCATTATTGCCTGGCTTGGCTAATGTTTTTTTTTTTTTTTTTTGGTGGTTGAATGGGAGCAAATCTCTGCAGCCAAGTTCTAAAATCTTGTAAAAGTATCTCCAGTGCTCCAGAGCAGTGGAGGCTGTTACAGCAGTACTTTAATTGCCATGGTTTTGGAATGAGATTTTCAACAATTACATACAGTATAATGCCCTGGGTGTAAATGAATGAGCTGTTAAAGAATACACAGTATGCATGCTCTCATCCCACTGTTTTTTGTGTGTGTGTGTGTGTGTGGAACTACATTTTTCAAGTCAATAGATCCATAAATCATGTAGCGTCTTTTTCCTACAGATAAAAAGCCAAGTCCTTACCTCAGACAGCACGCAGAGGTACAATTTCATCAGAAAAAAATCACACTGTGCCAGAGCAGTTAGCGTCCACAACCTGCAATTATGTTTGACCATACGTCATATTATCGCTTTAGTCTTCATGGAAGGAATTTGGTATCCATGCAAATGCTTTTAAAATACAATAGTGTGAGATATGAATGTAATGCAAGGCTGGATATAGCATTGAATAGAATACATAATGGTCCAAGAGTTGATTTCTCAGAAGAACAATTTGTTCCTGTGGAGTTCCAACAATGTCAGATTTCTTTTAATATTTTATTTTGTAAGAGAGGAAATGAACCATAAATGCAAATTATCAATCTTACACATGCGATTTAAGCTCAAGCCATGTATAAAGTAAACAGTTCAGGCATGGTTTCAGTTTTATGAGCATGTTTTGGGACCAAACTTTTACTGAGATTGACATGCCCTCACATGCAAACAACGAGGCAGCTGTGAACATCTCCACTGAATCATCACCTCGATTACAGTTCTCTGAGTGATAGCCAAGTGTCTTTAAAGCTTTTTCCCTGCATGTCAGGAATGTACTTTGCATGCATGTGTATGTACGTGTCTTGGAAGGGATCATTGTTAATAAAAAATATACATGTCTTGTAGCCGTCTCTCTTCCACCATCAGCCTGTCCCATATTTAAGTCGTCTTTGAAACTCAAACCCTTATCAGCTTGTTCCTAAAAAAGTATAAGATGAAGTGGTTACAAGAAATGTTGAAAACACATCAGCTGATTGCCAAATCGAGTAAAGTACTAATTAAACAAAATCTTACTTTGTCCTTTTTTTTTCCCTCTACTCATAATACTTCACACAAGAAACACATTCTGTTAAATCATTAATAATAATAATAAGGAACAAAGTGTAACGCTTGCTTTACTGGTTTAAAAATGACATTTTTGACAATCTTTCAGAGGTGTTTATACAATTTAATATTTAATGATGGTCTTTTTTTTTATTTGATGTTGAAGTGTGACATCTTGAAAATCTTGAAAGGTTTGTGTATTCTTAAGTTTGTATATCATCCTTTTATAGTGGTGATGTGGTTAATTCTGATATGTTTTATTGTAGTCTTTACTACACAACTGGCAATAAAAGGGCTGTTTTCAACTGGCTCTTGCTGTTTTCCTCTTCCAAGTCCACTTAAGATGACAAAAGTAGCCGTCTGCAAAGATGTATGGCCTCAAATTATGTCCCAAGTTTTTCCCTAGCTGTTGCTGATTGCACTTGGGGAGGAAAGTGATAGCAAGTTGTGAGAAAGCAAAGTGGCTGGGCTTTATGACCTATTGCCTTGTCTGCCATCCGCAGGGATCAATTAGTCTTCCTTGTGTAATAGCTGAGAGCAGAAAAAGCACAAAAATATATACTTTCTGTTGAGTAATAACAGGGTTTCTACTTGCTTCTAGTGTCTAGGCAGCATTGCAGTGGTCTGTGCATGTCAGACATGCGGCTCATAATACAAGTACATACAGCACTGTGCACAAATATAAAAAAAAGAAAAAAAGTGGGTCTAGCCTTGTTGAAATATTAATAATCTAATTGTAAAGCTTTTCATTATCACTATATTTCACTGTATTTATCTCTAGCTCACCGACACTGACACTGATGATGTACATCCCCAGCTGTCCTGTCAGGACTGCTGTGATTGACTTCGGGAGGAATGGAGTGGAGGCTGTTGAGTTGACACCATCAAAGCACCATATTTATTGGATCACAGCCAAGAGGTAACTATGTATCTTTCTAGTCAGACAGTCCTTTCCTGTGCTATATGTGTGAACATCACAAAGTCCATCTTGTGAGCTAAATAATCAATGGTTTCTTTTCTGGCAGCCTCTAGGCTATCTGGCAGAGGACACAGAGAGGGAAATATTGCGTGTTTGCTTCAGAAAAAAAAAAAAAAAAAAAGCAGAGGGGGTGGAGGGGGGGGGGACTGTTGGTGTAGTGTTTTTGATCCTTGAGGGAAAGTGAGGATAGAACCATTTTCCTCCCTTTGCCAACTTTTTCTCCCCTGGGTGACAACTTGTCACCGGCATCAGGAGGACAAATGTTAATTGAGAGTGACACCCTGATATGTTCTTTTGAAAAGGACCATTGCGCAGGGAAATAAATGTACTTCATCAATCTTTATAATGTTTTTCAACTTACAGACTGTTTTGGCAGTTGAAACAAAGCATTTAGAGATATTCTATCAAAAATGTACCCAGCTGGTAGCGCATAAAAAACTTTTCGGATTTTTTTTTTTTTCCAAAACATACAAAGGTAAGATTAAATGAAGTAATCTAAACATATCTACTGCTACCATATTTTCCTTTTACATTTTTAGGACATGGTTAAGAGCAGCTCAAGTAAAAAGTGCTGAAAAGAGAAAACTAAATTACATTGCTTAATATAGTAGTTCCTGCTTAATCATATAGCTGTATACCCACTGTATTTCCTGAAACCCCCTCCCCACCCATCCATGCTCTCACCACTAACAGTGCCTTAAATCTCCAGAATAAATCGAAGCATTTGACCACTGGGCATAGTAGTAGTGGACTTCCTGTTTCCCAGACTTCCCAAGAAATATCTCGCCTGAGGGTGCCTTTAAAATAAGCACATGCTCATATTAGATTTGCAAAGGTTTGCCATTAGATTAAAACATTATATTGGGAAGATCGGAGTTCACATACCTACACTAATATCATGTAACCGCCTCAAGTGGCTTGTGACTAAGCCAGGGATTTCATTAGTATATGTTACCCTCTCACACAGCCTCAAAGTGACCTCAAAACTACAGGATAAAATCAAAGTTCAACCACAACTAATGATTTGTTTTGACTATGCTAAGCGGCTAAAGATCATATAAAAAAGAAATACTGCTCATTGGCTACAGTCCATAAGTGAATATTATATGGTTACATGTTCATAAATGACCAGGATTGTACATGCCATATACAGTACTGCACACAATTCTTAGGGCACCATTGGATTTGTTGTTTTAGTAATGCTATAATGACCATATATAAATACAGGAAATGTATATGCAGTATTAAAAAATCATAAAAGAAAAATCAGACAAAAACAGCTTCTATAGGCTAAAGTGGCTAGCATTTAGTGTGACCTCCCCTTATAATTGACCAATAGCAGGAACCTTGCTCTCTTAAACCAAAATGGAATGGAACCCTCATTAGTATCATTGCTAACATCTGTATTTATCCTACAATTTCATGTCAAAATGACTGCTGTGAAAAATGTCAATTACACTATGTTTGTGCAAGACATGCCTGAGCATTACATACACATGTTGTTTAACTCATTGGAAGCTTGCTAATATGTATAAGACCAACTTTTAGTAATATTAGTCCATTCAAAATGCCAAAGATCACAGAATTTGACACAAATAATAATAAATGGTGTTTTTTAATTTTGCATGCATATTTCCTGTATTTTCTGTTTTTGTAGCTAAAGAAAAAGACTGGAAAGTAAATATGGATGGTCATTCAAACTTTATTATTGTATTGTATTTTGTACACTACAACACTATTGTTCTACCTAAAATGTGAATAACGTCATGGTAGCCATATTGGTTTCCTTACCTTTCATATAAGTCAGTTGGAAAAGTTTGGATTTTAGATTATATCATTGTTTTTTATGTTATTTTGATTTGAATTAAATGGGCCAAATAACATTGCTGTGGTCCTGTCCACAAAATGTATTTCATTAATCACTTTTAAGTTTAACATTTTAGTGTAACCCTTTTGACAACCTGATATAGTATTAATGTAATTTATGAGTCATAATATCTTTTTCATGACAACAGCTGTGCACCTCTAAATATTTATTTGTTCATACATTCATTCATATTTCTTTCTGTCATGAGCATGTCCTGTGGTGTCAGAAACATTTAAATATGTTAACTGACAGTGCTCACATCAAGTTCTTTTCTTCATAACTATTTAAATATTAAATCAAAGTAGATGCTAGCTTAAAGACCTAAAGAGTGTCTTTTAGTTTAAGAGAAATTACATCCACATTTATGTTACTTTTCTCTCTGCTCTACTGAAATTGCTTTTTTTGGGGCGCTGCTACAGTACACGTTACATAATTATATTAATAGCCTCCTCCTCAACCACCTGCTGGTCACTGCTTCTAATTACTTTGGCCTTGGTGACCACCACTGCAGCTTACCTCCGTTGAATCTACCATTTACATGAGCTGACCCCCTTCGTTTGCCATCAATGAATCTTCAGTCCTGTGATATATTATGCTTTAGTAAAGCTTTGTGAGCAGCCGGCTGCAAAAACCCACCCTCTGTGTGTATGAAAAGTAAATATCTCATGAGGTCACAGGAAAATAGTGAAGATGAACGTTACTGCCAGTGACCTTTATTTGGCCTGTTCTAGAAAATGCAAAACAGAGACCACATTTGTGACAGATAATGACAAACATTTAACAAGCTAAGTAATGGCAAGTTCTGCTCAGCAATGTCGGTACCAAAAACTGAGTATCATTTGAATGAGAATGTCATTACTATTTATTAGCTCAACCGCAGTGTCACTCATGGAAACAAATGGAAAGTCTTAATCTGAATGCCATTATTTTGACAAAAGCTGTTTGTGAAGAAATCAGCAAAGACCACATTTTAGGGTTTCAGGGGCCAAATGATTTTTTGGAATGCTCAGATAAACCTTGCAAATAAAAACTCCATAAATCCTATTCTTTTGGTTGACAACCTGAGCAAATAGCATTGACATTTTGACATACTCAAGTGAGTGCTGTGTTTATGTGCAGATACATTTATTACATTTACGTGCTCTTGTAATACTAAAGGTCCATTTTTATATTGAATGACAAAACATTCAACTCAATCTGTATTTTCCTTCCTCTTCAGGGATTAGTAGATATAAATTAGGAAAAAATAAACAACCACACCACAAAAGTGTCATTACCTACATTCATAACTACTGTACTTTAACATGGAATTAAAACATAGGTGTAATATAATGCTGTATTTTGAGTTAAACTAACATCACTGACCCAAATGCACATTATTTTCCAATTAAGTTTAAGATGAGATAGCGCATGCTGTCAAAAGTATGGAGAGGCAATAAAAAGCAAATGGCTCAAATGTCCTTTTCCAAATGGTGTGCCCAATGAGGCCTTCCTAACCTCAGGCGAATGTTATTATTCCCATCTTATTTATTTGGAATGGAACATCCATTTTTATTTCACATTTGCTCAGAAATCTAGACGAGGCAATCGCATCTCTACTGCTGGGCTCCCATATTGTTAGAAATTACACTTTCAATTTACCACCTCGCAGCCACACTGTAGTCTGCCTCTTTTGTGATGATCGGCGAGGACAATTGAAAAGACAATGGATTTCAGAGGACAGGATGTGTGTTGTGATTGGCATCATAGACATAGCAGCATTTCATAGCAGAAGTTCATGTTTGGGAAATGGAGCAATAAAACACAAGTCGGCATTTCTTTGTTCTCCTAAAAAATATTATTGTGCTTTGATGGGACAATGAGATGTACAGTAAATGTGTGTTTGCTGATTATGACATAATGAACAGATGAATCTAGGTCACTGACAATCTTTCTCACTACTATTCATTACATGTTTAGGATTGAAAGCATGTGCATAGTAATCTTAGTTTGTATGAAAGTATGTGTTTCTTACATAAAATCCTCTAAATCAGCTAACCCTAACCCTAACCCTAACCCTTAGTCCTGTAGTACTGGCCAGAGCATTAATGCAATTAATTACTCATCCACATACACAGTAACCTCGCATTAATCATTTTGTTTGATATTAACACTTAATGAAATTTATCAAAGTGACAAATTAGCATGAAAATATGTCTTGAACCATTGCTTTTAGAGCGCAACAGAGTAAGTAAGGTACAGTAGAAGCTTTTAAACCCAACCAAAATAATATTTAAACATCAAATTTTGCAGTTAAAAATAATGTCAACATGTGGGTTGAGCATAGCTCAGCGGGTAGAGCACCCGCCCCAAGTGTTGAGGCTATAGTCCTCGTTGCAGGTGACCCCGGTTCGAATCCCGAGCCAAGCGGTCTTATCCTGCGTGTCATTCCCCCTCTCTCTGCCTCCTGTTTCCTGTCTATTTCCACTGTCCTGTACATTAAAGGCAAAAAAGCCAAAAAAAATATATATATATACACTTAAAATTAATGTCAACATGTATTTTGGGGGAAAGTGATGTAAACAAACTTGTGCTGTGGCAAATATGGTTTAAAATAAAGCAATTTGATTGGCTGTATGGAAACATCCACAGAGAAGGAGAATTAACTCTATTCTCTGGTGGATTAAAAGTAAAGATAGGGGGCGCCATTGGGGGGAAAAAGTATTTCTCCCCTTTGTTTTCAGATTTTTTTTTCCTCAAAAGAAAAACGAGCAGATACAGTCTAAGATACAGACTAAAATCCACACACTATTTCTCATATATTGTACTTCACTTGTCTCGTTCATTATACATTCAGCATCTCTGCAAATGATGGCTCCTCTTTTGGTTCATCTGCGTCATATGTTCTGCATGAATCTATAAATACCTCCTGTTGCAAAGGGCTAATATTGTGTTTCCATTTTTTTTTGTGTGTCAGTGTTGCTTCTGGAGCTCTTTAAGGACACAATATTAATGGCTCAAAAGCTCCACACAGGTTGTTCTGTCTGACTCTGCTGAAAATGCAATGCACAGTCATCTCAGGGAGGGGGGGGGGTGTATTTGGGTGTTTGAGGGAGGAATCAAGTGAGTCAACCCGCTAAGATTAAAGGGAGCTCATATATTTATTTTGCTGCCACAAGTAACTAAAAGGGAACTGACAGTCCTTGTGTTAGTGTTTGTGTGGACTACTGTGTTTCAGAGGACGTGCAGCTGTCTTTTTGTGAGCGCTGAGTGGGACTAGTGCAGGAGGATATTACTCTGAGACGGTGGATGAGTCTAAAGCCCCACTCGGTCGGGATTTATTTGTCTGGAGGGGGTTGGGTGATTTTAATATTGCATACACTGATCAATAATTTTGATGTCTAAAGCACATGTCTGCAAAGGATTTTTCTCTCCCTGGCTCAGTAGTGATTACATTCCAAATTCTTACCTTCTTGTCAACTTTTTTGGCCTCCTACAATCTAAGTTCCCAGATAGTCACCTTATGCTTTTACATTTTTCCTGACATTTTGCTTGCTATGAAGTTTTATCAGCTCAACATGCAGCTGGAGTTCTTTGTGGCAATTGAAGTAACCCGAAGAAGCGCCAACAAACGATCCTATTTGGGAACCCAGCAGAAGAAATAGGAAAAGTAAAATCAAGGCAAGATCCCGCATCCGCATCACAATTCAACGGCAGAGAAAGCAACTACTGTATGAATTGTGTTGTTGGATAAATGCATACATAAGGTAGTCAAACAAACACCACCCCCTCTTTGTTATTCACACAGTGTTGGGTTGTACTATATTATTTTTGGACCTTGGTCCCCAGTTGTGAAACATCTGCCAATCAGCCAAAAGGCAAATCCCCATCTGGGTGAAGTTAGTGCATTATCATAGAGAGCCAAGCATTTTTCAGTATCTGTCTGCAAAACAGTTGGCCTGCTGAGTTAATTTCAAATGCTTGTTTGTTTGATTAAATGGTAAGTGCTGACTTAATTCATTTTTGGAAATTCTGATGTTGGACATATATTTGTTTTTTTTCAGTAGGTATTAAAAAGATTAAAGACCATGACATTAGCTGTGAGTAACCGGTGTTGCTGCCATAAGGGTCCCTCTGCCAAAGAGGATTCAGCTGAGCAGGTTCCTCCCCCATGTAAAAAGAGCTCTCTTGTTATGTGTTGTGCCTTAAAATGCAGAGCTTCACAGCTGAGTGGGTTCCATCAACGTTCCAGCTACCTAATGAGTGATTGTTTGTGGGCTGATAAAATTAAATTGCAAGCCTCGCTGATTTCAGCAACAGGTGTTTTTCTCTGTCTCATAATAACATGAGAGACAGGGGTTTTCACCACCTACTCAGGATGATAATGTATTCCGGTTTACTGATTCTCTTGGTTCACCATTCCCCTCCCACAAGCAACAAGAGAGGGAGAATATTTAACCAATTATTCTCCACAGAGTGTCACTATGAAAACTAATAACCTAATATCACAATGTTCAAGATTCAAGATCTACTTGTCCTCTCACCACAGAACCTTGATGTTTCTTATTTCTCTCTGTTGTCTTTTAAGTTATCATCCTTGAAATTTCCATTAAAATCAAACCACGAGTTTGACTTCACACACACACAAGAGATTCACAGGAAATGAGGCATGCATGAAACCCAGTGCAACTTTAGTGTATTGTTAACAACCTAAGAGTTTATTATTCACGCTCTTTTCACTATATCAGGATTAGGCTTAAATCACTTCAAATGGAAAGTTCTACTGCAACAGTAGACATAGTTAACAGCCTTTAACATTGACTAAATATTTGAAGAGATGAAGAGTTGCAGTTGAGACCTGAGACTTTTGCATCCTTTGTGTCTACATGTCTTTTCATTGACTGCTGAAAACTAAAGCTAAAAGTTGCTTCAAGTTCTGTCTGAACAAACAGCAAGGAATACAACTTTTAAAGAAGAAATATGTAACACTGACAGCAACTGTTTAAAATGGGTACTGCAGTCCAAATTCTGAATATTGGATAGATACTCAAATCTGATGTGGGTTTTTAGGTTGGTAGGTAGAATCTATCACAATTGATCCAGTTTGTGTGCTTGCTTCCATGACTGCACATGTTAGTGTGCCAATCGTTTCATATCTGGCATGCTGGGAAGTTGAAATGAGTGTCAACCTTCACAGAGAAATACAATAAAATATCCACGACATTACGTGACTCATAATATGTTAAAATGATGTGCCAGCACCACAATCAGGTTTAATGGGCAGTGGTTAGAATAAAATAAAAACAGACATTCTGCACCTGAGTAGAAATTTCAAAAGGAGAACATACCAGCTGTAGTATCATGGTCAGAAGCTGATATTTTAATTAAGCATGTTTCCTTAATCTCTGATAACAGTACATGTATAACATATTAGTCATGTTATGTCTAAACATAGACAATTTGTTGAGTTGGTCATGAGACAAATTATTTTCATATTAGTTTCCAGTGTCATTTTTAATGTCCAGGACTTTACACAGCTAAAAGAGAGAAACTGCTAGGCAACAAACAAAATGTAAATATGGAACTGGCCAGGTCCTGTGATTTTCTGTAATACACTAGTTGGATTCTTCCCCTTAGTATTGAAGTTCAATACCTGGTTTTAATTCTCCAGTCCACTGGGATATCATATTTTTCAGCTTGTTGGCAGAAGTACAAGATATCTTTTTTCCATTCAAATCCACAGCATGATTTTCAGTTGATTCACACCACTACTTCAGAAAACAGTCTTCTGTGGTGGCTGTATTATAACACTGTAGCAAAGTACAAGCAAGTTTCATTTCCTATTTATTATGTTTCACGATATGTGGTGTGGACACACTGTCAACACTTGAAATATATCTATAAAACTTGCTTATTGCTACCTAGGCTGGTGGATCGGCATCAAAAATGTATCTCAGCTACCTTATTCAACAGAATTTAAATTGTTCTTTCAACCAAGACACTTCTTAATGAAATCATATCTGCAAGTACTTAATATGATAATCTCAATTATGATCAATTGTTGGGGTGTGAATATGCCATGACTTCTGTAAACAAAAGTAGTTCTGCTCCGTGGCAGAATTCACTTCCAAGCCTTCAGAGAAATAAAATGTTTTAATAGCCTCTTTTCCTGTTAATGATATTCCGTTCGTTCTTAACACACCATTGCACAGATATTGAAACCATTCATTTCTGTAATAGGGAAAAGGGGCCCACAGAGAACTCAATCTGAATGTTGTATTCTTGACAGTTAGTTTTCTGTGATAACAGTTTTAACATCCTGCACCATCTATTCAGTGGATTTACTGATGTTTTGGATTTTCTAACAGCTTGACGTTTTGGCTTGGTCAATTCCACGTCACCACAGCCATGGCACCACCTCAAATCTGTATCCTCCAATATAATACTGGAAAAAACATTGAAATGTAGCATACAGCTTTGCCAAGTCAAGGATCAGATTTAGCATCACAAGCCAGTTAAATTGCGGTCTTGTCTGTACAGACAGTACTGCAGTGTTGTGTATTTACAGTATGAGTAATATTCACTTAAGAGACCATGATGCTCTTATGACCTCAAGCAGTGTAGTCGTGGCTTGCCTTAAGCAAGAAAACATGAAAACAAATACATTTCTGAATGGTTCATATAAGAATAGCTGCTACCCACATCAATACCTAAGCTCCTTCACTCGAACAAAGCAGTTGCTGTTATTGCAAGATCTGGTGCTGGTTGTAGTGCAGTTGAGCTGGTTGTTCAACAATGTATTTAATGTCATGGTCTTCCATACTAAAATCTAGCCAGGGTGACAGTGATGGAGACACTCAATAAAAGATTACAACTTTATGGTAGCTATCACTCGAACACATTCATACAAATAAATAAGAATTGAAGCATTCTTTTGGGTGAAAATACATAACAAGAAGCAAAGCAGTTCTATATTTCTAAGCATTCATCATATAATCTCGCAAGGTGATGTAAAGTATGAAGTCAGCAGTAGCTTCCCCTGGGACATGTGCTGGATCCAAAAAAGCAGTTAAAGCTAAAACGAGCCAAAGGTGCAAACGGCACCCGAAGGGCTTTATTGAACACAGTGTTTGCGGAGTTAAGTAAAAGGCTTTATTCAGATCGATAGACAACACATTAACCTTTAGCTCTTCAACACAAAGGGATCAATACACTCACACAGTTAACTCACTCCACAAGACTGTGGCAATGTTGTTTAGATGTGAACAATCTTGATGTCTTACTATTTCATTAAACTCCCTCTAAAAAGATGATAGGGGTCAAGCAGGCAACATGATTACAAAGTGTCATTGTTGCTTGGTGTTAAGATTCATCCCATTGACTAGGCAATGATGCTTCCCACTAAATAACCAATAGTCATTGCTAGTCATTGCTATACATATGCAAACCAGATGTACAGCTTTCACTATAAAAACTCAATAGGTAAAGATCTAACATTGAGTCAACATTGTAGTCTTAAAGATTAAGATAAAGAGATGACTGATAAAGCTCAACCAAAAACAAGTGGTTGGGATGTTTTGGTAAAAGACAGTGCTTTAAGTGACCAGTGGGATAGTGACAGTATTTTTTTTAATTTTTTTTTTTATTAAAAGTTAAATCCTCCTGACACTAATGATAAAGAACATTTCAACAAAGTTATAAAACCTTCAGAATATTAATCTGCTGTTGAATCCCTTGGGTATGTCCCAGTGTTCTTCCCCTAACAAATCTGCCAATAGAGACCATTTGAACACACTTATCTTTTTTGTATACAAATTGGTTTGAACCACGAAAAAAGGACAACAGATTGTACTTATCTGGGAATGCTGTGATTATGTGTGCATTTGAGTGACAGGCGCACACTGCCAGCAGATTTTGTCTATTTTAAATTACACTGCACTGCAGAATGTGAAACTGATTTGTCATAACAAAACAATTGTCGACATGTTAGGTTTTGTTTTGTTTAATGCAGCTCTCTGGAGTAATGCTGTTCCTACGTAGGTCTGCAAAGTGTTGTGCCGTTATTGCAGCATTGGATTGGAATGAATATATAATATAGTCAGCCAAACATCACCAAAACAAACAGCCAAAAGGTGGCCACAGTGGAGTAAACAATGCAATCTGTGTACAGACACACCGACTCCAACTCCCTGAAGCACAATAGAAAATGGGAGCACCTTCCAACATGGCTTTTTCAATAATTGCATAAAAGACAAATGAGGTGGGGACTTCCAGACAGTATTCATACATTTCCAGTACAGTGGAAATATCCCATGTGTCTGTTGAAATACACCAATAAGGTAACACCTACAACACCATTGTTTTCATGGTGGTTTTGGCTATACTGTACGCTTCTGCTTAAATGCATTCAAAGCTGTCCGCAATACAGACTGTTCTCTTCAATCCTCATATACAGGAAGCAATCTTGACATGTAATCGCATCAGTTAATTTCACACTTCGCTTGACACTTTCTGATGTAATGGGAGGCCATATTTGCCAGGGTCTTGAGCAGTCAATCCAATCATATTCACCAAGAATATGATGTGAGTGAGTATGTAGAACAGTGCCTGGAATTACTGAATGTGTTGTGGGATTTGATTGTGTTATAATTTTGGACTGTGGCAAGTAGAAGGTAAGGTAGATAAGGTAAGGGCATGGCGTGTGCGTTTGTGATGTGTGTGTACATTTCTTTGAAGACTGTGGTGGGTTAGTGGGATGATCTGCAGGGAATAAACATCCAGAGTAATAGGGCTTTCCTTATCATACAGTCACATGATTTTATAAGTGAAAGGCCAGCTCATCTTCTGGTGGCACTGACTTTGAAGCAGGTCATGGGGATGCTTTTTTTCCCCCTGGTCTATTCCATACCTTTATTACCTTATGCAGTATATAGTTATGTGTATTTTGGCATTTAGCATCCTGGAATGCCAGAGTTAATATAAAGACTAAGCGTATGGAAATCATGCCAAAAGCCACATGCATCTCCTTTAATGGACTTCCTACCTCCTTATCAACTTCAATGAATTGTAATACACATTATATATATTGCACAAATGAAACAATACATTTGAATTATCACTGTTAATGTGATAGTTTAAGAATAACTAATTCCCACAAACGTTACACTCATATAGGTATGGGGTCATATTCACAAAGAGTTGCTCCTAGTGATGAAATTCTAAGAATTATGACGTTTCCCCTTATGGTTAAGACTAGATCCTGGTGAAGATAAAGGTTATTCACAAAGCACCTTAACCCTTAAGAGAGCTCCAAAGGAGTTTTTTAAGCAGTGGAGAAAATGGTAGAAAGACAAAGAGGGAGGAGAAATATCCTTCCAATGATGAGTGGGTAAATGAGACAAGCTCACATCTCCCACCCAACGCAATAATGCTGTAACGCCAGATATGAAAATGATCACAACACTAAAACACTAAGCTGAGCCATTTTCACTTGTTCATATTAAATAGGTTATGTATTTTAAATTACAGCATGGTACAAAAAAATAAATAAAAAATTGGAAGCCAATAAATGAGCCATCAGCTACTTTTAAAGAATCGCTTTCAATTTATTCAACAGAGATGTTCAATAAATAAAATAATATTTATAATAACACCATGTTTTCACAGAGACTAAATGACTAAAAGTGTTTTATATTTGTATATTTTATATATATTTATTTTGATCAACCAATCACAACTTTTTTTAAAGAATGAGTCACACCTCCTCACAAAGTAAAGAGGATTTTCCTAAATCGCTCCTAAGCTACAGCTCCTTGTAGGCTAAGTTAGGAGCTCTATTAGAGCATTCTCACAATGTTTGTGAATGTGGTCCCTGCAGCACATGCACATCAAAATGTGGTGAATACTGTCATTCAGATTTTTTTTTTTTTTATGCGACATTTGGAGGCGACATGACTGCAGACATGCAGGTCAATGCAAAGATGTGAAAGGAGACTAACAGGTGCCAATTTGTGCTGGAATCTGAGGCAAAGTCACATGACGAGCTGAAAAGATTTCAACTCAGATGAACATTTCTATGTATTTAATTTATATGATTCCAAGAAGGTGGAAAAAAGGGGCAGCAAGAAGAGAGGTTAGAGGGGGGACAAACTTGAGTTTTTAGTCAGTGGAAATCAGTCTGTCTGTGCAGTCACACAGTTGCTTGTTGTCACAGCAAACATCTGTCATGGAATTGTCCATTGACTGCTGTCAGCCAAAACTCACAAAAAGAAAAACCACTCCAGTGATCAAAGTTAGGCAAAAATTCACTCTGCTATTTAGCTAAACACAGTTTTCTCATGATGCTGAACTGAATCTACAAAGAGCTACACTATGATGTGCTTCTCCTATGCAGCACTCAGACAATTAATGGGATTTATTGAAATTACTTAATCAGTCTAGATGAATACAAAAAATGATCACAGACATTTTACATCTTCTTTCAATTGAAAGTTACATTTTCAGTGAGGTCATGTTTTTCTTTGTTTCTTGCATTTAAAAAGGTAGCTTGTCATTTTATTGTTTGACAGTCACCAACTTTTGAAAAACAAGACGACAGAGTCTTACTATAGTCAGACTTCAAAAACTTGTCAAAGACACTGTTGCTGGTGAACATGAATTACAACTTTAAATCTGACACCAAGGATAATGAAATGCCTTTCACCTGTACTGTAAAACACCTGAAAATGTAAGTTACTATTTCAAAACGAAATGTTTCACATATCCAGTTTGCCATAAACTGAAAGCTGAATGGAGCCTAACACAAATATGGTAGCATGCAAAAAGATCCAATGTGGGAAAGAACATTAGAAATGACTTCCACAGTTATGGACCATAAACATGAGAGCAAACTCAGATCAATGAGATTCCATTACCATCCTATCTCATTTCCCAGAGCTGAATTGGAAATGGGTTAGAGATGGATCGTGTCATTACCAATTCCAGCGGATCCACGGGAGCCATAGATGAGTGTGTGAGAGTGTGTGTGTGTGTGTGCGTGTGTGTGTCCTATCAGCACCCGCTGCCAATGAATAGGTTTTTAGTGACAAGCAGGAAGGTGAGCAGGAGTTCATGCACTATCACAACCACCATAGTTGTTAATACGCTTGCCTCAGATGCTGAGCTACAGGAGGTTCCCAAAGCAAAGCATTTCTGACAACTCCTTGCTTTGAACTTGTTCTGAACTATGGCACACTTGCAATCGCTTCTGATGGTCAAAATGTCTGATAGTTAAATCAGAGATGGAAGATTATTTGACTGTGGACTGATCAGTTGAGAGATTGTGCCTCCAACATGAGATCATTCTTCCCCCATTATGCTTTTTTGTCTGTTTCATTAAGATTGTTTGTATATCGTTCTTGCCTTTCAGCACAGTGTTGTGACAAGTGAGTAATTATCCTACCAATACCTCATCTAACCCTTGCAAAAACAATGCCTTAAAAACCAGGAAAATAGAAGCATTAAGAAAGTCTAATTTCTTCCTCTCTACCGTCTTTATCTTCCATATTCAAGCACACTGCACCTCCATAATCCCCCTTCGCCAAATATTTTACTTTACAGCCCACAGAAGTCCCACTCAGTAGACATGCCCTAAATAAGTCTTATAAACACTATGTTATAGGCCCATAAAATAGATTATACTAACTCACCATGGCCAGCATCAACTATTGAACCTTATTGATTCAAAAATACATACATTTCATGTTTCAGATCATACACTCAGTTACCAGCTGATGTGAGATCTACTTTGCCAAACTTACATGGGGAATTGATCTGATGAACTGGAAAACTCGATGTGGATAAACTGCAAAAGTGTTTTTCATTATTAAGTAGTTTGCAAGTCCATCCATGCAACACTAAAATTACATTTAGAGGTAAGAAACTAATAGAACAAGAAGGAAATGCCGCTATTATTTTCTGACAATAGAGGTAGAGGCAACAATTGAATCACTAACTTGAATGGAAAGGATAAACTACTACTACAACACACACACACACATTCTTGGTATTGTCTTCAATGCTTTATTGTATAATACTCAAACATTTTAATTATTGTTATTGTTGATTTTCATTTTTTGTTCTTAAAGCTCTTTCGGCTGCATCTTCGCTTTAAAGATGCTATTCATAGTATTATTATTGTTGTCAAAAAGCAACAAAACAAGCAATGCTGAAAATATTATTATACTTACAGATTTAGTTAAACTGACAGGAAGCTTATGACATGTTTGATGTAGCTCTGCTCTGTTCAAACATTGTGCCATTCATTTTCTGGTGATAGAGTGTGCTAGCTTCTAAAAAACAAACAATGCGGTGCAGATTGTGCACTTGAACTTGATCTTGAGTCTGACCCTGCCTGACAACTGAGACATTTTGCAACATAGACACGCTAACACACCTCACAGATACTTATACTGTACTGCTGTTGAAAGCCACTAAACTAAACCGACACGGGGACTTGACTGTGGTTGAACTTGATTCCTCTTTGCTGGGAGCATATGATGTGTAGAGGTTGACTTGTGTAGCACTGTGCAGGACAATACATGATGACTGCAGTTACATGATGTATTTGTGCATTTTGACAACAGGGAGACATGACAGAAGCAGCTGCAGACTCACTTGGAACAAATTGTGCACAAGAACACTGGCTGTTACAAGCCATGAAGAAAGTTGACAAACAGTTATGCCAAATGGCACGTCAATGCCAATTCACCCAGTACACTGCAAGCAAAAAACAATTTGGCATCAAACTTTGGACAGCGAATACAGCCTGAACACATTTCCTTATTACGGATGAGACAACACGCTACTAGAGAAAGACCATGGTGATGCATCTCAGAGATCCAGTTTCACAGGCAACGAGAGGAATGTCATCATGGGCAGTTTCTTTACATCACTCTCTCCCCAGCCAACAAACCAATTGCCAAATAAGACAAGTCTGCTCAAACCATGAGTAAAATGAGAAGGGGGCTGTCGCCCTCTGTAAAAGCCAACATGCTGAGAGAACCATAGTCAACAACAGTGATGACAGCTGGCAAGACAAAAATTACATTGTACACATAAAAGCCAAGAATGAGTGTCTGTATTCTCCACACTGTTGACCCTGTTGTCAGTGAAAACACAGAACTGACAGACTATCACACCAAGTTACAACATGTAGGACTACAGTTCTCTATCTGTCCTACCTGCTTGACCTGGCTCAAATCAAATCAGCACCCTCAGATTATATCAGAAGACACAGTGCCTCTCTAATCCCCATCACCCTGATAGAGACAACATGCAATGTGCCAGATGGGTGTGCACCAGTACACAAAGTGCCTTTCATTTGTATTTCAGAATTGTATAAATATTAGTATTCTGTGTAGAGACGGTGTCCATTGATCAACAGGAAGTAACCATGACTAAATCCTTAATCAGATAAAAAATTCTGATCTGTCTAAATCTTTCCCCAAGGTTTTGATATGAAGAATTATTTTTACACATAATTGTACATTTTTTAATTTATGCTCCTTTCCAACAACTCAGATTGATTGTTAACCCCATGTCTGTGAAAAGCCTGTGGTGCACACCACAAATAATTACATATCTGTTTCAAATGTGAAAGATCATTAAAGCTATAATGAGTGACAATATACTAAACTTGATGCAGCCTTATTTCTCTATGTAGTTGATACTTCAGTTATTCATTCACTTCCAGGCAATCCACCAAACAGCATATATGATTGTTGTATACCAAATACACACACACACACACACACACACACACAAATGAATCCACCATACTATAGCAGTTATGTAACCGACTAGTGACTTTGAACAGTGCATGCTGTATATGTGTAGGCTGCAACATTGTGCATTCTGATGCTCATGCCCTCCAGGAAGATGATAAAGCAGCAATAGAAGTAAAAAAGGGAAGAGGAGAAATTAAATTAAAAACTGCAGTTCTTTTTTTTAATGGCTTAACTGAGACATATTCTCCTTTACCTTGAGTCAATATAACACCAGTAGAGAATGTAAATTTGAGCTGAGATGTCTTCATTTCTAATCACAAGAAGGAGAATTCCCTCCAGCTGATTACATTTAGAAGACGAAGAACAAATTAGCGTAGATGCCATCAGTCACTCGTTTGTGTAATCATAGATTCTCAATATGGAGTTTAGGAACAAGCATGTACGAAGAAAAAAAAAAACATTTGCATGATTAGTTTATTACTTTTTCCAGTAAGTTGTCATATTTTAAGCCCTGGGACCAATGATACCAGTGCCTTGACACTACGTTTGTTGTGATTTGGCACAACATAAATAAAATATATATTTTTATATAATATAAAACAGCAGGAACAGGCCTTATCAGGACAAGTTAGAAAAGTGAATGCAAGAAAAAGCCACAGTTCAAATTTATGAGGGCTCCATAATGCCTCTAACATGGGATAGCCGCAAGGCAGGGGTTATGACACTCTTCCAACTTTGTCCATGTTGGCATTGCAGAACATCCCACAACCAGACACTGAAAGGCTCATGGTTTAATACACAGCAGTGGCTTCAAAAAGCAGTCTCCTGCCAAACATAGCCTGCAGGAGAACAGCTGCTAATAAACACATTAATGCTGTTCCTGCTAGTATGATTCTTCATTATTTACAGTATGCAATGTCAGCTTAAAAGCAGTTTTCACCATCAGTGAATATGCTCCCAAACATGCTTTGACATACAGCACGTTAGCACAGGACCGGCCTGATCTGACCTCCAGCACAACAAGAAAGCCTGGAGAGAGCCTTTAAGAATTTGTAAAGTTTAGCTTGAAAGCCCCTGAGGAATTACGAAACGCTACGTTTTGTTCATCGTCCACGAGGTGTGAAGCCAATTGTTTCCTGCATGCTTTGATTAAATGCCAGCAGCACAGTGCCATTTTGCAGGGGGGTGGTGAAAAACACTAACCTGGAACTAGATTACACCCGTCAATTCTTGGGAGCTACCATCTATGAAGGGGAGGTGATTTACAAGAATATATGTTCACAGTAACACATAAGTGTACAATACTGGGGGAGAGGGGAGAAAAGAGTTACTGAGGGAGGGTGGGAGTATAGGGAAGAAATAAAATCATGTTGGTAAAACATAGGAAGTGGGGTGAGTTTGGAAAGCCCAGATTAGACAAACTACAGACAGTAGTACTTTGATGAGCAGAGCTGCCCGTATTTATGATTAAAAATCGTCCGCTTCTCTCTGCCAATAAGCCCTTATCTGTACTGCATGCATATAAGTCTGATAGGGCCTCTAGCCATAGTGAAAGATAACAAAAATAATTAGCTAACATTCAGCTTTGAGCAGACAGACGTTTTATACTAAAGGAAGAAAAATACATTGGAGGAGCAAGATAGGAAGAGGGGCAGCAGTTTTACTCACAGTTTAAAAAAACATTAAATGTTTCTGTTTATTTGTGCATGTGTTTGTCAAAATGACATTATTTCCCATCAGCATGTGCAGGCAATCACTTTGAGATAAGCAAACAGGGAAAAATCTGCACTTGCACCTTGACGTTCAACTGATGTCAATCTTCAGTGATCTAAAAATGGATGGAAACTCAGCTGGGATTTCTATGTATAGGACTGTTTTTACCCTTTAGATGATATTTAAACTTCAGTGTTGGAAGAGATTAATGCCCGTACATTTGCAGTTGGTTCTTCGCTGTATCATCACAACAGTGGCTAAGTTAAACGGCACTATAAAAACACATTATAATGCATAACTGGGTTTGTTGTTTAATATTGCCTTCTTTTTTTTTGGATTAAAGCACAAATATAAAGGAAGAGATCCAACAGCAATACAACTACAAAGTGTTTTATAGGAGTTTTAACTGAAAACTGATCAGAAGAAAAGCAGCTTGAGAGTCAACACCTAGCTGAAGCTGTCTGAATCTTTGACTATTATGCAGGTGCTAGGATCATATATTGGATATATAGTGTTATTTTGTGTGCTGCCTGAGTTATTAAACCGTTATTACCCAAAAAGACTGAATATATTCTGTATTTTTTTCCTCCCAACTACCTCAAAGTAAAATATGAATCTTATTTACTTACTTCACTTGAGTGAAACTTTCCTCCCTAGTGATGCGCTGACCACTGATGTTCTCTTCTGTGAACACAATGCAAGCAGAGAGGGGGAAAAAAAATATGACTGTGAAGATAAAGCACAAGAAGAGTGGGAGAATGAAAGAGGCAAACAGGGAAGTGTCCCATAAAGGCAATGTCTCATCTTTCTCTATCACCAAAAAGAGGATAGCATATGGGATCCCAACAGGCCCTATTAATATACTACATTATTTAAAACATCTTGGGCAGATTGAATTCGTTAGTAATGGCAGTAAGTATTTCATTAAAAATCATGTCCAACCCAAATGTGAGGAATATAGTTTTTTGTTGCACTTAAAAATGGTTTTGGCTGAGCGCCCAAAGACGTCCCACAGTAATTCCACTTAGGGCCGAAACATGTTAATTACACATCCTAAAAGAAGGATGTCTAAAAGCATAACTCATCTAAATGTACTAGCCTGAGAGTAAAAACGTACTCCATTCTTATTACTAACTCATCATGTAAACAGTTTTTTTTTAATAACAGTAATCTAACAATTTTTGTTAACATCCGTTATCGTCATTGTTTTTGACACTTTCAGCTGCTTCTGGGAGCATTATCTCACATCAGCCGTCTGATAATTTCACATTTTAAGTAGAAGCAACCCTTCAATTTGAACAAAGTCAGTGCATGTGTCTAAGTCATAGTGTGTCATGTGACTATCTGAAAATGAATTGTTAGCCAGGTAAAAAAAGTGCTGAAGTGAGAAGTGTGTGGAATAGTTTTTGAGAAGACTATAATTCAGTGAGGAGGGTTTAGTAACATGACATTACTAAAAATAATAGTAATAACTTGCTTTAATATATGCATTGAAAGAGAATGACCCAGATCCACCATCTTACTTTAGGAGGGTTTTCACCACAACACTCCACAGCTTGTTATTAGTATCATTTGTCTGCCAGTCAGCAGGATTTCTCAAAACATCAACAGGTTTCAAAGGAATCCAGCAGAATAAAAAAGTGACAAGCAGAAGCAAATTTAAAACTACCACAGTATGTCCTCTTTATGTGTCCTCTTTACCCTAACCCTTACCCTAACCCCTAACCCTAACCCTAACCGCCATACTTCCTCCATTTACCATCCACACCATTACACACCACACCAACAAAGGACAGGGATGGCCTAAGTCTGTAGGCCAGTGCACTTTATGTTCTCCAACAACCCCTGAACCCCGACCCCAACCCCAACCCTAACCCCTAACCCCCAACCGCCATACTTCCCCCATTTACCATCCACACCAACAAAGGACAGGGATGGCCTAAGTCTGTAGGCCAGTGCACTTTATGTTCTCCAACAACCCCTGAACCCCAACCCCAACCCTAACCCTAACCCCTAACCTCTAACCCTAACCCTCACTGCCATACTTCCCCCATTTACCATCCACACCATTACACACCACACCAACAATGGACAGGGATAGCGCAAGTATGTAGGCCAGTGCACTTCATGTTCTCCAACAACCTCTGAACCCCAACCCCAACCCTAACCCTAACCCCTAACCCTTAACCCTAACCCTAACCCATAACATAAGTCCAATGTATTAAAGCAACCTTTTTTGGTGGATACCATCCCAGCATGTATCTATATTCAACAAACCCAGTTCTATTTCTCAGTCATAATATTTCTGACCAAATACCTCAAAGTGGATATTGCAACAATATTGTAGGGATGGTGCTTTCAAAAAATATTCACACAATACGATTTTTTGATAATCATCAGTAATGTGGATATAATGACTATGTACTGTATGTAAAGGCAAATAATAGAACAGCTACCGTACAACAGTCTTTTAAGTTCAGAGAATGACATTACATTACTATAATACAGCCTTTAAAACCAGAAAAAGACAGCACTTTTTCCATTATCATGATATCCACAGTTTAAGATGATAGCTAGTCTAATATCCCAAAATTGATATAATATTGATATATTGCCCAGGCCTACTCACACAACCCCCTGCAAGTTGCAAGTACAGTTTTCAATTCTGTATTTGTGATTTGCAGAATGACAAACAGCAGCTTCACATTGGTTCATGTCTGCTTTAACAGCCTTACCATCAATACAAAAACTGTTGGTACCATTACAAGATAGTTAATGGCAAAAATGCAATAAAGCTCAACAGCAGACACTCCACACAGTCTACTGTCTGCAACCAAATTACAGAACAATCAAGTATAACCAAGTGCCGGCAAAACACTACAAATTTGGTACAAACACTGATGGAGTAAACGCAGCGCCCAAAAAAAAGGATGAAGAGACAAAGGCTGATTTCAGGCGAGATTCCTTGAGCACAGTGTGACCGTAATTGGATTAGAAGGCTGGTTGCTACACACAGAATAGGAGAGATGGGGTAAGGAGCTTTTGCCATTTATTCTCTTTTGTGTGTTTGGAGGTGATTATGGCTAATCAATGCTGGCAAGTTTCAGAGGGCTGCCAATGAAAATGAAGTCCTTTCCAAAGTAGTTACCATTCTGCATCTACTCATTCTAATCTGTTTCAGCACAATGTGACCCCCTATCACCTTTTACTTAGCAAATTGTTTTTCCAGACTTCTTTAAAAAGGCAGGTATTCAAGTATAAGTGTGAAAAAGTTATAATTTGGAAAAATGCTCACAATATGATATTTACATTATTAATACGTGTGACATAGTAGACCTGCCTGAATTCTTTTTAGTTATATAACTATCTGAGTTACACCACCCTCAGTGTGACAAATTATCTTTGTCCTTTCCTCTGGAGTGCCAGTGCACCTAATAACCCGGTTCATGATAGCATCTGAGGAGGCTCTACATTTTCTATCTCTGTTACATGAAAATGGCCACCTCTTCACCAGCTCTCAGCCAGCCCTACTTGAGCGAAAGAGGTTGGGGTGGGGGTTAGGTCAGGGTCCTTGATTTGAGTGAACAATATGACATCACGCAAATGAGGTGAGTGGCAGCCCTTAGACCTATTTAAAGGATATAATGTTTAATGAACACTCCCATTGGGACTGTGTTAGGAATCATAACAAATTCTACACTGTAACATGCACTGTTTGAATTGTACACACTGATATTGACTTCAGCTGAGAAGTCATAGTGTAGATTTATACTATATATTATTTTTCATATAAATCTGAATGGAAGTGGTTAAACTATTGTTCCATCCTCAGATAACTTTATATTTTAAGCAGTCAGTCAATTACAATCAATGTATTTGAAGGTTTATTTTTCATATAAAAAGGGCTGTAACTGGGGTTTGTTATTTCCTATATGATAAATCTATGGGTTATTCACATATAGAGCAACAGATACTATAGTTTTACTTATTGTTACACTGGTTTGCTGCCATTTGACCACAACAAACAGAGAAGTCACACACAAAAAAGTCAACTCAGTAACTCCCTGTCTCAAGAAAAAGCTTTGAAGTTAAATCCGTAACTGCTGTAGTGAGTGAGGTATGGTTTGTCTTTTCTTTTTAACACACAATTATATTCCTCTTTGATAAACAAGTGAATGCATTCACCATGACAGTATAGGCCAGCAAGTTCCTTTAATCCTAAATTCTGTTTGTCCACTTCATATAGCTGGCAGGCTCTACAGCTTTCTCATCTAGGCTTTGGTGGCATCACTTAGTGATTTCTGAAATAAGGATTAAAATGCTTTGGATAAAAAAAAGGCATCCGATAAACAGTCTACTGTAGTTTCATTACCATAATATTGTACATTAATGTCTCAGTCAACTAAACATGTTTGAGATTTGAATGAAACTTTGCCAAGAAATCACATCAGCACCACATTAACTGACACCAAAGACCAATTAGATTTTGGTGCATCGACATATATTTTTAACGCATTACCTCACAATGTATGTCATGGAGTCTGGAAGCTATTGCATCATTTGAACAAACTAATTAAGGCAATTGCAGTGTGCGACAATAAAAATACACTCACCCCCAAGCCTGAGGCCCTAGAGGCTCAGACAAATACCAAACTAAATAACCCAGCTTTGTTTTGACTACTCTGTTCTGCTTTAGTTTGCCACAGTCTGGTAAAGTCCCGGGTGCTCATTTCACATCTCTGCCTGGATGTGACAGGGTGAGTCATTACTCAAATCCAATTTGCCTGCAAGCCTTTATGTTGGCTGCTTTGCTCATGTGTCTTTCTGTCAACATATAAAAAGCTATCTCTTTCTATCCCTGGCATGTGACCAGCATGTTTCTCCTTATTCTCCCAACATCAGTTGGCGAGGGGGGCAATGAGTAGACAAGATGCCATTTTTACCGAGGGCAAGAGAAAATGAAGCCATTCATCTCCCACTAGGTCATGAAAAGAGATGGGAAACTCAGAGGGGAAACACTAGTCTGCTTTCCGTTATATTTTCATAGATGGAGCGGCTGTGTGAATGCCTCTCATTAGAACAGTTCCACTCCTTTCCATCCCCTGCCCCTGTGGCACTGACTATGGCCTGTGCTGACTGCTGCCACTACGCCCAGCTGTGAACAGATGGGTGGCACAGAGCCGGCCAATATGTCAGCCCTGATGGTGTATTGCAAGAAATATCAAGATTTTGCTCTGTGGCCTACACAGTTCAGATTCAGCAAATCAAGTAAAGGGATCTGAGGTGTGCTCTTGAAGATGCTATCCATACAATGTGGACAATTCTGACCACTTTGATAAGGCAGTGTTCAATCTGTCTCAAAACTACAATCTCATTTTTTTTTATTGGTTAGGCATTTTAAATACATTTACTCTCCAAGTCATTAAACGGTTACTTTGCTCATGTCATGCACAGTCAATAATTAGCATTGAGCAGAGGCTTCAAGGCAACAATTCATTTTATATTGTGCCTCTTCATCCATAACAAAATATGCTTTGACTATCTGTCCTACATTACTTCCCCTGAGGAGAAACCAGAGCTCCTGTAGGTAACGACGGTGCATAACCCATTCTAAGCCCAGTGAGATTGATGAATACTTGATGGGAACAACTGCTCCTGAAGTATGCTACAGAAAGTTATAAAATTAACAAAAGCAATCACAATGGGTATGTCAGTGAGGGCAAACTAAAACTGTCAACTCTAATTGTTTCCATGCCACTGTATTGGGTGAATTCAGAGGTCTCCTGCTGTAACAGCAAGACTGGTTTTATAGAAGTAAAATATGCTTGTTACAGTCTAAGTTAAACACTTACACTTATTGAAATAATAATGATAAGGATAATGATAATGATAATAATAATAATTTGGGAAAATGCTTAATGTAAAAAACTGTAGTGATGAAGTAGGCCTGACAAACATGATGGACTCTGGAAAGAACAGTGGTATCTAATAGTGTCTAATAGTGAAAGTGTGTATTTGTTCATGGAAAAGGTATTGCTAAAAATTTGAAAAATATTTCATAAAGAGTCAATTTTTGCAAGCTGTATTTAAGTGATCAGTATGTGTATGTGTTCAGTTGTAGTAGACTTTGTAACAGACCCCTAATGTTTTGTCATTTCAACACTCTCCAGGACTTCATTTTTCTAAGCGGTCAAGTGTTGAAGCAGCCAGGGCTGCACAGCTTGTCCCCCCCCCCCTCCCCTCCAAAAAAACAAGATGGACTCTTCTGATAAATGATTAGCTTGATGAGGAATCATGATCTAGATCAAGAGCAGGCTAATGTCAGCAATCTGTGTTGTCCATCTGTCTCATTACCCAACCAACCACCTAACTCACTACACCTAGAGAAAAAGCAAATCTGCTTCCTGCAAAAATGCAGCTGTGAGTGAGTTTCTGCTCAATTTTTGGTTGTTTCCAAGATGCCTGTAAGACCTCAATGCATAATGTATTCACAACCCCCCCACTTCCCCCCAATTTCCTGAAATGATGACCCTAAAGCTTGTATCCTGTTTGTGGCTAAACCTGTTGTGGTAATCACGCCACATGCAAGCAGCTTAAGCGATGAGAAAGCAATTCTCTCAGACTTGACAAATGTATGACATGACTAACTATACTATGATGCAAGTTCAATTCAAAAATGTATTTTTCCAAAATCAGGTGTTGGAGAAGGGTGGTCATCTTATAAACAGGGTTGCCTTATTTCCGGGCCAATATGCTATTTAGGAACCCTTTGTTTTATACTTTTTTTATACTCTCTTTTTTTATGGCGGTTCTCAATGGTTTCAATGGTTTCGCTAATTTGTGTGGTAAGGGGGAACAAATCAATACCACAGCAGCTCTACCTTTACATAGAAGTGAGGAGCAGGTGCTGTATTTGGAGAGCACATAGCATTACATTTTTACAAATTCTGTAATAGAGCTGCTAAGTGGGAAGAGCACCACTGGTTCTGAAAGTAAAAGTACGCTATTCACATTGACAATGCTACATGACCTGAGAGTTGGACCATTTATACGGCTTGTGGGGCATGAAGTAATTCCCAAATTAGTCAATGCAAAAGATTAACAATTGTGTGTCATTAATGTTTGATAAAAAGTCAAGGGATAAGTCTGTGTCCATAAAAACTTCTTAATTGAGCAAAAATCAATTTAATTTTGATTTATAGCTCAGTTTTGGGAGAATTTTGCAACTACAACACTGTTTTTCTTCACAAATCCCATGACAAAGAGCTTTCACAAATTCACTAAAGCTCTGATTCATACCTCCAACTGGGATTTTCCACATAGCAAGAGCACCTGAGGCTCATGGGTATTGTTGTATTTAGACCCATCCACAGGACTTCTCAGGGACAAAGCTGAAATAATTATAACAGGTGGTCATAATATAAACCTTTATGATTATCGTGTTACCCAGGAGGGTTTTATTTCCAGAAATTCATCCTCGCTTGGCAACTCTATATGCAAAATAAACACAAATCCCAGACTTGTATTGATTAACAGCTTATAGTGTAGATAAGGTTAGTATGGATACACACTACACAGCATAATTTCACTGGTGTTCTCTAGCATTGGAAATGACAATCTTGGAACTTCTACAAGAAAATACACGAAGGAGGTTCCAAAAACCTAGATTAGCATAATTTATTATTATGGTAATGAGGCTTCATATTTGGGGAGAATATAACTGTGTCTGTGAGATGGGTGTGTATGGAGTCCCAAAGTGGTCATAGAGAGTAAAATATGCATCAAGGCCACATTTAACTACATGAAATACTTAAAATGCTATTGTGTGAGCATGAGATACATTTCATTCCAATGTTTTGATTAATTTGTGGGCACAAGACACAGCTGGCACAAAGCTCTTTTTTATTTGGGGAATAGTGATAAGTGTTGTTGAATGAGTGGGGTGTGTCGCTCTGCACAATGGGTACACTTGGAATAAGATGTACCCTAGTTGTGTGTTGATAGGCTTCTTAAACGTAGGCTTTAGTTTAGTGAAGAAATTGATGCCAGGCGAAGGTTGATGTCACAGTCTAGTCCTTAATTGTCAGTGCAGAGCTGATGAACTTGGTAGCTCACTGCATCTGGATCCAAAAAACATGCCTTGCATAATCAGGCCTGTGATTTTAAAGAATGTGCTGTGATGTAACCTCATGAAGCCAATTAGCTGTTCATTAAGCTCTACTATCAGGCAAACATGGTGATTAATAACCATAATCTAGAAACAATATTTAACAATTGAGGTGCCATGATAGTGACTGAAGCATTGATGCAGTACATTGGTATCTCTGTACACTCTCTGTGCACATGAAATAGCATTTCAAGAGCTCAATGTAGAATAATTGAGGCCTCTATGTGTATGTAATTCACATATATACATACAGTATATAGGGGCAGAAAAGGGAAGGTAAGAAAATGAGGGTTGTCACCATGGAGAGAAAAAAAAAAGTTTATACCATCATCATGAACATCTCGCCACTAATACCTGTATTTATGTCACACACATATCTGAAAGGTACTTGCCACATACAGGCAATGTAAAGGATAATGGTGAGTGATGTGGTGAAATGGCTCACAAAATGAAGTGCTGCTCACTTGAGCTTTACCATACACTGCACCATCCATTTGAATTATCTGCGGTCTGGTAAACACACCTTGTGTGGCATACAACGTTCATGTGAAAGAACTCAGAATCCTCTGTGCAATATGTGAGCTGACAAGTGTGAGGTGCACCCAGACAGTTTAATTTTTCACCTGTTACATGACAGAGGTCTCAAACTGTCACATGTGCAGGCTTTGTTTGGAGTATTTCTTGGAAAATAAACTGCTAGTATTTTTTTGGGCTTGATAGATCTTACATATACTGTATACACAATCATAGGCATGCACATACTGTGAAAAACTAAATCAAAACAGGCCAAATGGCAAGAAATGATCTCTTGCTTTTAACCAATTACAACCTTATGGTGCCAAGCACAGAGCAATGCCAAAGTGAGGCTGCCTTGTCCCATGCATTAGTCTCTTCAGTTGCATACATTGAACAGAAATTGCTAAATGACATTAGTCGTGCATCACTTTTCCCATGGGTACCTGGCATGTCTGTGCTGAATGTAAGGGACGCCAATACTGCCAAGCCTCTATCCTGGCACCGAGCTGGCCCAGACTGCTGCCGATGGCATTATCACCAGTTTCCCCACCTTCCCTGGCATGTCATGTCTGGCTAATCTCACAGCCAGTTTGTATCTTGGCTTGGCAGAGGCTCATCATGAGGTCTTTGAGCTGGTGCAGGGACAACTTCTATGCCATCAGAGGGAGTACAAAGGGAGTGTCAGCTCTGATCCTGCTGTCAGGGTCATTCATTACAGGTAAAAAGGTACAGGGCTCAAGTATCTCCACTTTTAGACAGGCTTTCCAAGTCATTTTCACAGCTATGAAAATTACCATTTTTGTGATGTGGTGAATGTAAATTATACAGGATTGGAATATACTGTTACACTCACATTGATTGACAGGTCTATGGACACATGTACTAACCAGGAGACAATATCCTAATCAATGACAACACGTACATGCACAGAACATTCAGGTTTTGCCATTATTCTGAGAAATATTCCTACTAAGCTGTTTATATGGCTAATGAAATTGAATATCCCATTAATATTAACGTTTACATGCAGAGAATTTTAAGGGGAATCACAAGATCTCTGCAGGCAGTAAAATAAACCAGCGAGGAGAAAAACATTACTGAGCTACTGTCTGATATGTGACATCGATATGACTGATATTTTCAATGTATAGTTACAGACACATCGCGTACCTAGGTTGCCCCATTATGTTTACTACACTGCTGAGTGTTTTTCAGTGCATCACACAGAGTCGTCACCGACAGTCCATGGCGGCGTGTCAGGATAATAACCAATCCCCTTCATCCCCGTCGTGGAGAAGGCGCACTCTCTCTTTCCAGCCCGCCCTGAACAGCTCTCCACTCTCCTCTCATTCCTCTCCTCTGTCTGCTCCTGTGTGTCATTTTGCCTGCACAGGGGTGCATTACACAACCAGCCCTTCATGTATCTCTATCCCAGCCATGCAAACTGTGGGGTAGTTGGTTTGTTTACAACACACAGCGCTGACCATAAACAGGCGAGAGGCCATGTGTTGCAAACTGCAGTAAAGACCCACTTGAGACATATATTCCAATTGTGCTGTATACATGTCTGAAGAATACACAATAATATCAGCATATCCCACATGCATTAAAGGGCAAAATACTACTGTATATTCAGAATAAGGTAAAATTCAGTACATCCAAACAGAATAAGCAGTTTATATGATCTGTTTCAAATTTGGGATATTATCATAATCAGACCTACAGTGGAATATTAGTGTGCATGCAAACATTTAATGAATAAATACGAGAATAATGTACTGATTAGGTCTTGAGCAGCCTTGTGGCTCAAAGGGATAGTGTTGAGTAGGGACCCACCACGCTGACGGCCAGACCACGGCTGCAAAAATTAAGAATTATTACCTGTGGGAAAGGATTCTGAACCTAAAACCCGGAGGCCATATATTATCCTGATAAGTCATGTCGACCTGAGCCAGCGGACCCATTGTCAAGCCCCACCACCTAATGACGGGAAACTGATAAGCGGGCATACCATGTCATCGGCGATGTAAAACAAAAATAGATTCAATTAATCATATGAATTGCTAACAAAAAAAGAGAAGATGATGGGACAGGCTCCAGCCAGGTATGAGGCCCTAATGAAGAATAATTGGTCAGTGAATCATTAGGATTTGAGTGGAAGGACATGAGATTTGAGTGCCTGGATAAAGAATGGAGAGTGTTGGACTGCCTTAAGGAATAAGACCCATTGTGTGTATTCAGTTTGTTTTTTTGTTTTCTCAATTATCATTTATATCAGTTCTAGATTTTTAATAATCATTTATTTACCCTTAATAATTGTAATACTGTATACTATTCTGTATGTGTGTATGGTGTATTGTACAGCCGCAACTTAAGTAAAAGATGGGCAAGGAGTACTGACATGCATGACTCCATACCTCAGTCTTCACAACCCCTAACCCGCTGTTATTTAAATGTAATAATATTTTAACAGAATGAACAATACCGTTGTTAAACAGACTTTGCTTTATAAATGTTTGTCCAGTGAATTAATAGTGAAAGAATGAGGAAAACTGTGTAGTAATATAGCAAGCTTTATAATAAAAAAAAAATCTAATTTAAGGCACTGAAGAACATCAGATGCTGTACTATCTCAAAGCTTGTTAAAGTGGACTGACTTGCTTGGAGACATTGTCGATGCCCTCTGAAATGTGAAATTAATATCTGTATCTTTGGGCAAGTAGGGAGAAACAAGTCTAATTGCCTGCACACCAAGTCATTTATTTATAGATCAGATTTATGTCCAAAAGACTTTTTCACTCCCAAGCTGATAAAGTGATAATAGTATCCTAGTAGTCTGTTATATAATGGCTAAAATTAAAGCTGCTTGATGGCGCCTCTTAAACTGAAGGTCCATTGTTAACAGTACAGGATGTCACATTGATATTTTTAGATAATAACTGCAATGCAGGTTTGGTTTTTTTTTGTTTGTTGATTGTTTTTTTTTTTAAATTTCCTTCTTGTACTTTTGGCTTTTTTTAAATGTAGATTCGCTGTGAATATTCCACGGTCAATGGCCAACTAATCTTTTCTATCTTTTCTCATTTTTACATGGAGAAACTATGGATAGGATGCACACATAATTAAAAGCAAGAATCATAAGTTAATACAGAAATCCATTTTTAAACAATTTGGTTTTTACAAAAATGTAAATATATGAGTAAAACAACAAGGGGTTAAATACAAGTCTGTTCTCATAAGGTTTTTTGCCTGTTTGTACAAGTTGGTCGCATTTGCTTAAACTGTTACGTCTTATTTGAGGATGTGCCATCTTACCTTTCCCCCCTTTCTTAAGCAAACTACAATGTGGAAGCACCATCCCAGCCTCTTCTTATGTAGACTATTGGAAAATAAAATCACATAAAACACAGATCTCTTACAATATACAATAGGGAGCACGTGTCCTGTGTTATCACCACAAGACAGAAATAGGCTAATAACTTGAGCTAAATTAGGGTCAGAGCATGAAGTACAAGTCATCTGCAGCTGCAGAAAAATCCATTTTGGGGGGTATTTCCTAATTTCATTGTCCTATGCCATGCAATGCCATTCAGTGCACCAGAGAACGAGCTTGTTCCATTACCCAATTTGTATGAAAACTGGGAGGGAACTAGCAGCTGGTTAAATACAAAGTAGAGTCCATAATTTAGACAGTGACACATCTAGGTTGTTTTGGCTCTGGCATATTTGATTCGAAATGAAACAATGACTGAAATGAAATTGCTGACGTGACTAAGTAGTTTTATTGTGTTCAAAGCCCATAGTGGGTGAACAATGATGCAACTGTACCTTCCAACCTCCCTTTTTAGGTAGTCTAGCCAATTTTATAACAATGTAGAAGTATGGTTTGACCTTTGACCCACACAGGCATACTACAGTATATGCACCCCTCACCCAATATTCATGCTCACTCTATGAGAGCTTTGTCCTCCTCCACAGCTCTTCACAGAGGACTGGCAGATACAGACATGACATCATGGGCCCTTTTATTCAGTTGTACCTGTTCAATATGTGTTCAGTTTTGTCTGACTCATTTAGTATTGAATGAGTGACACGCTGTCAGCTCTGGGCACGTTACGCACATACAGTAATCCCAGTGAAGAGCTGTTATATACTCAACCTCTTTGGGACTGAAACTGTACATCTATGGGATCAAACTAGGGCCATAAAGATTTTGTACCTGTAGAAATAATTTGAAGTTACAAGACACAAAACGAAAATCTTGTACAACCACCAAACCCCTGAGTGTACAACCAATCAGCACGTAGCTTATTGACCTGCCAATCAACCCATGCGCCCACCTTGCATCCAATCAAGGCAACGGACTGGTATCATCATGGACCCAATAAGAAGTCTCTGCATCCATTCAAATACAATTATCAATCAAGATCCAGTGTCTTTGATCGCCATATGCTGCAGGAGTGAACATGGCGGAGCGTGGAGGCAGCTCATCTGTATGGAAGCGTATCTGCACCTTTATTCAAGTGGCAATGGATTTTGCAAAATCATCACTTTGTATTTTCTTAGGTTAAACAACACAATGAAATACAACAGCGCTGGATTGCAGTTCCACACGCGTTATCTGCACCACAATTCAAATTGAGAATGCAATCTGTCAGTTCTCTCATCAAGGCGGGTCTTCCTTAACAATACCACGTGACTTCTCAGCTGTGTCCAGGTATTGGGTAATACAGGTAGATGGAAAGCCATGTAACCAAATCAGAGACAGGGAGTGTTGCACCAGTGACGTGCACCAGTCAAATGGAGGATGCCAGAGCGACAAAAGGTGAATGTGGTACATACGGACAATTAAAATGGAGAAGGAGAGAGTGACTGAGAAACATCCAGAGAGAAGGTCAGAAGGACGAAAAATGAAATGACCTGCGGAGGGTGTCAGACGGGGGGGGGGGGGGGGGGGGGGGGGGGGTAACGCCGTTCCATGTATTCCATTACTCCCCAAGCCTGTATATTGTGAGAAAGGAAATGTTCTGATGCACTTTTATGAAATTAGAGGAATTTTAATGACTGAACATGATGTGCAATTTGATGTAAGGCTTACTTATTCCAAAACTCTACCTACAATAATTTCTGTGGAAGATGTTTTTGATAAGGTGTTATGAAGTGGCCAATTAATAAAGGCAATGTCACCCTGATTCTTAAAGAGTCATGACAGTAAGATGTTCTGGTAGACAGTTAAGGCCAATATTACCATGGCACATCTTGTTTTTTTTTTACATTTATAATTATTTGCATCAATTCTATATGTTTACATGGCAATTTATCTTCCATAATGCAATACATGACAGGTTAATAACACAAATCAAACGGTACACCGAGTGCTTTTAGTTTCTCTCAGACATTCTGAACTCTTTGACAGTCCATTAAAAGATGCTGCTGTGTCTCATCATCACTGGAGTGAATCATTGGACATTCTTTTGTCATAACACAACTCCAAGAAACAACTGCTCTACTAGGAAGTCTCCCCACAGATATCACTCAACAGACATCCCTAATGCACCCTGACAGATTCTTTTTTTTTTTTGTAAGTCTTTTAATCCCCTCTGTGCTGTCATCATAAATTAAGTGTTTATCATTAATTAATCCCTCGATATATAAAATCACTTATCTTATTATAAGTCATTTTGCTGGGTAAAGCACCTGTAATGGATATTTTTCACTCTTATCTTTTATTGTTTTAAGATTATGTGCACTGTTCTCTATTAGTGTAAGCCTATACTGTCTTTTGGCATGAATTTGTGTCTTCTTCATCTCATGTTCAACTGCTGGTTGCCAGAATATTTATAAAAGCAATGCTGCTATTTGGTCTTTAACCTTAAAACTCAAATAAAGGCGCAGGTGCAGAAACCCCCCCTAGATAGAGTTCTGAATGGACAAAGGACAACCGTTAGGGTGATGCATTGTGTTATGACGCATGTAACATCATGTACAGGTCACTGAATATTCATTCAGGCATCTCTTTCAGTCCAGCAAACATGGGAGATCAGCATGTGCAAATGTGAACTCTGTTTATTGCAATAAAACAACTTGATGACAACTTGCTCTCTGTGAATTCATCTTTAAATTTCCACAACACTACCCAATTGTTTTATTGTGAAGTAAAATCTCCATATAACAATTTATAATAAGCACCATGATCTCTGCCCCAAAGAGCATTTGTAGTGATGGTGGCAGATGTGTGTTATTACAAATGCAATTTTTAATCTGTCACCAAGCTCTATAGCAACCATGCTTATGTACATTCATTCTCTTTTACTATCTTCCCTGGTTCCCAGATTAAGTTGACACCCTGGTTTGTTTAGTTGGATAATTCTTTTGTTGTGTGGAGTGAGACTATTAGCAAGAAAAAGGAGCTTTGATAGGATGAAGGTTATGACAATAAGTATTCCTGGTTTATAATAAGCATCTTTGTTTTTCCAGTATCTTTCACTGTTGCTGTTACTTATTATTAGGTTTCCTATGACTTATATTAATGACAATATTAATGTTTTGTCTGTCGCTCTCCGCTTCAATCCAAACCCTTGGTCTTCTCTTGCTTCACATGCATTTGTATATTACCGCCATTATTTTTTTCTAATAATGATGGTATTGTCGTCAACAGCAGTAACTTTGTGTGCATGGCCTACACGTGTTCCAGCAACATGATTGGCATTGTTTATATGTTGAATTAGGGGGCTGATGGCAAAAATATATACCCAGAGTTGCTTCACACTGCTCTCCACATCAAAAGATTCAGTTAAAAACCGACTGACATGTACACGAACACTTGATTTCTGGGCTTCTCCAAACCCCTACATCCTGTCGAGAGAATTATTTCAAGTTCAAAGCCTTCCTAATGGAGCATGAGTAGCATTTTAGCAGACAAATCTAACAGACACATCACACATTATTAAATGTATCATAAATCATACAGCAGACATCAAGTGTTACAAACATCCCTCATTTTCTAATTAATTTTCTTAACCTCTCTTGCCCTACATAGGATCATAAAGAAGGGGCTAGAGATAACAGAACTGACCTGATGTTTCACACTTTTATATAAAACTTTAAACCAGTTTGTCATAAAAAGCATGTAAAATCACTAAAGTGGAAGATTACAAAGTAGCATGGTGGATTTTTGTGTCATTTAATTTAAAGCATATGTATATATCATAAATACAGTAAGTGATACTGCCATTCAGTGTCTTACAATATCTGTCAGTCCTAACCTGACTGAGACACTCAGCTGGTTGCATCTCAGCAGTGAAATGAGATGAGGGTAGCTGCATCTCTCCCCCTACTCAAAGTACTAGATTCAGTCACACTGGACAGGCTCTATAACTAAGTCTTTGTTCAAATTGAAATTTCTTAGGACTGTATCACTTATTGTAATCAATTCAAAAATACTTTAAATATTACTTCTGGTAATTTCCATTGAGTTGTACTAATATGCAACACATGTGATTGTGACATTACAGTATGTGATGCAAAGCCAACAACCTTGCTGTGACTGTGAAAATTGAGTGTAGCCATGTTTTATGTACTGTACATTATACTGTAAACTGATAAGCTACCATGCCTACCTCACCATGCTGTCAACACAATCACAAATTAATACAAATCCAATTAAAATAGTTATAAAATAATTAAGATTTTTTGGAACTACCATGAGCCACATACTTGTTTCTGCCACAGTCTGTTCTGCTCTTCTCCTGCTGCTGGTAACTTTCCATTCACCACACATCCCTGCTCTACTCCTCTACTCCTGCTAATCAGCCACACCCACCTCATCAGTTAACTCTGTTCACCTGGGCACTCAGCTGCAGCTCATCAGTAAATCACCTGGACTCCCAGCTGCACCCCATCTATAATCAAGCCTGTATATATATACTCCTGTTGTCCACTCACTCTTGGCCAGATTATATACCTGTTCAGTTACCTTGTGAACTGTATAATAAAGATCATTTAAAACTGGTAACTGGTTCTATGCTGCAATTGGGTCCTGCTACTTCCTCCACCCGTTACAGTTTCATGTGTGCACTGTACAAAGATAGAACCATCTCTTCCAGTCATCCAATAAATTAAAAGACGGTGTTTAAATCCAAAGCTGATTTAAGCATTTACGTTCTTTCATGTACAGATGCTATAATGTATTTAATCCACTCAGGACTCAACGTGCTTTGGATTTTTTTTACTTCTTGTTTACAATTGTTTGTACTGATATTATCTTGTCATGCTTTGATTAGACATCTGGCATTAAACGATGGGGCCTCTCTGGATCACTATGTTCTTTCTTACAGAAGAATAAAGCCAGGCTGTGCATGTAATCACTGATTAATTGGAACAAGAGGTTCAAGAACAAGTGAACCCAGATGCAGAGACAGCTGAAGAGACTGGAATTAAGTAAAAAAAAAATATTGCAGAGCAGAAGTTGGGGTGCAGGCTAGCAAAGTTTGAGTTGAGGGCTGATAGCCATGAGATGAGGGCTGGGGCAAAGGGCAGGTTGGGACTGAGCAAGCAGGTTCAGAGTGAGATCCAGAGCGGTAAAAAGGGTAAAAGGTAGGATTTGACCAGAAAAGGGTCAGGAAACAGGGGTGATACATATCCTTAGTTTTTAAAAAATTAACGTACAAATCAGTTAAATCAGATTTTTAATTAGTACCATCACTAAAATCCTTCAGCCTTTGCTAAACAAATATCTGTGGGCATTTGTCTGTGTTTACCTGAGGCATCACTGGCCTCAAAGACACTTGTCCATTTAAAAAAAAAAACACACACAGCACTGAAACATCACTCCTACATGCTTTCTTCTATCTCCCATTAGCCTGTGAGACTCATGACAGCTCAAATGGAATTTTTATGCCTTTAGAAAGGAGGTAAGTCTTAATGGCACAGTCTTCTATAATGTAAAGGTTTCCAGCACTGACAATGTATTAGTCTGGCACATGTGTCAGATCTCACAATCTTATTCAAAAGGACGAGACTCTTTCACCACCCACCACCCACCACCCACCACCACCATTTCACTTTTTATCTACTTGCTGATAAATATAATTAATACACAGTAACACTTGAAGTAAACTTTTAATACCTTAATATATTTGAACACCAAAATACACTATATTTGCAATGTTTACACTAATTTATTCCACGCCTCATCAAAGCATTTAAATTAGAGTAAAATGTACTTGTATTATTTAGGTGCATAATAAACAATTTAAGTAATTTACTTCATATATTAGATTTGCATATTAACTGACTGTAGAGTTGCACAAGAGAAGTTTTGCCCTCCAGAAGTATATACTTTTAAGCAGCTGATAATGTGTGCTATTGGTCTTTGGTTTTTGGTTTTTATCATTTTTCTCTACTCCCACCTTGTTAACTTCACTTTTGTTCTCTTGAATCCTCCTTTTATTCCTCAGCTACAGTTCATATGTTGCTCCTCGACCTCATTTCATTCACTCTTTTCCCTCTGTCTTACCCTTTCCTCCTGTTTCCCTTTTTTCTTTACACTTTCACTATCTTGCTTCCACAGAGGGCACAAAAGCACAATGTTCTGGGTGCTTGCAAAGCATGAGGCTTCCAAGCCCATACATCCAGCCAGCCAATATGTTTGCTCTGACAATGTCTGTACACAAAGTACACTTGTGACTGCTTGCTTGAGTTGTCAAATACAAATTACTGGCCAGCAGGAGTCTGAGCTGTGCTGCAATTCTGAAAAAAAAACTAATTCATGTGGCTTTATTTTGTTTGCATGACATGGTAAGACGAGAGAAAAAGCTTTTTAAAGGAATTTAGGGATAAGGAAATGGTGCTTTAAACAGTTTGTTTCAACACACCATGACAAGTGCAGCTGTTCTGGTACAATGCCAAACATGACATCATGGACTTTAACACTTTACAAACAGTATTGCTCTGTCTTCAGTAGATGTAAGCCTAACACAAGCCGAAAGCAGTGAATCAGGTATCAATACGAATAAAAACTTACATTCTCTTAACTGCTGACAAAACCTCCTGAAACATCAAGTACATATTTGTATATATATACTATGTGTCACAATAGTAGCCATTCTACTAAAGCCCACGAGTGAGAGCTGCTGCCCCTGCCATCAAAGCAAAACAGCAAAAATGCAAATGATCTAAAAAAAACCTTTGTTGCAGAGCAGAGAAGGCGTCAGAAGTTTCAATACTACCTGAGGAGATAACGTACTTGAAGAAACACTTGCAGACGCATCACACACAAAAAATACAAGAAAGTTGTGAAAGTGGCAAGCTCCAAGAACCAAGAACAGAGGAAAGTACCAGAACAACAAACATGACTAGAAGCAATGAAGTAGTGCAAGAAATACCATCCTGAATTAAACAAAGCAAATGCAATCATGGTACAGACAGTGTGGAATTTGTTGTGCTGAACTTCTTTATGTCAGTTTTGACTCTTAATTGAATGTGTTGGGCTGCTCCATGGATGTAGCTAATAAACACATTTGTAAATATTAGTTTTGGTATCAGACTAATAAATATTAAAGAATACATGTTTTATCTGTAAAAGCAATCAGCTAATGCATGAATCTTTCTTGTAAAAGCATGCAATGAAAAATAAGTACACTTTTCCTTCAACTACTAATCACACCAGGCTTGTCTTGGAACACAAACAGGAAAATGCTATACCTTCTGAACTCAATGTGTCAATCTGGTCACATCAGCAGTCCCTAAACAGGCAAGCGCTTTCTGAGAATATAAAACTGCATTAATTCATGCATTTTTTATAAATATTGGGCTTGTGCCAGAAAACAATGTGCCCTTGAAAGAAAACTACATTATTGAATGGGCACTCTCATGATCAACTACCCTTCAGTGAGCAGAGTTTTTCAGTCATTTACAGTTGTTTAAGGAAATCCTAGATTGGTTGTAAATATTTTATATGTCATACTGTAAGGGTTTTACTGGGCACAATTCTATAGCAGTTTTTCATTTTAACTCATATTGAAAAAACACAACTTAATATTTGGTGGATAATGAGCTGAATATCTTAACCCTCCTGTTGTCCTCGAGTCAAGGATGGAAGAAAAGAAGGAAGGAAAGAGAAGGAAGGAAGGAAGGAAGGAAGGAAGGAAGGAAGGAAGGAAAGAAGGAAGGGAGGGATGAAGGAAGGAAAGATGGTAGGGAGGAAGGAAGAAGGAAGGAAGGAGGGATGGAAAGAAAGAGAAGGAGGAAGGAAGGATGGAAGGAAGGAAGGGAGGAAGAAGGAAGGAAGGTAGGGGGAGGAAAGAAAGAGAGAAGGAGGGAGGAAGGAAGGAAGGATTCAAGGAAGGAAGAATGGGGATGGAGGAAGGAAGGAGGAAAGGAAGGAAGGAAAGAAGTAAGAAGGGAGGAAAGAAGGAACCGTCAAAACAGACAGAGTCAATTTGACCCGGGAGGACGACACAAAGGTTCAAAGGTGCTTGAGTTTATACTATTTTTGGTAAAAACAACTGACAGAAATAAGCTGCTCTGCTATTAAAACACATCATCAGACAAGTGAAGATATGTTTGTAATTAGTGCTGGTTTTCTCTATGTTAACATTATTCACATATCATCTAAATTGGTCACTGATCAGACAGTCATGTGAAAGGCACCTTTCCTTTTTTTTGCTATTCACCATCTTGTTCATTTCACAGGCTGTTAATTATTACTGCGATTAATTAAATAACTTTTCTTCTTTTTCTATGGTCCCAAGTCAGTCTACAAAAACTGTGCAGTTGCCATGACCAACGGTACTGTACGTGTGACACAACGGCATGAGAGACGTCTATAGGAGTGGCACAGGGGGATGGCTTTGTGTGCTCCTGACGAGCCCACGGTTGGATTTGCATGACAGAGATCTGCTGTGGTCGACAAAGTTTACACTCCGTTTCGTCAATTAAACTCGCCATGGGGACGGTACACCGCTCTGCCGTTTATTACAAGTCCATCTGCAAGACGATTAGCTAGACAGACACAAGCACGTCTATCTCAGGACCAACAAATGATTCTAAGTATTGGCTTTTTAATAACTGTGTTAGTTCTGGACCAGGAGATCTGATTTGACAATTTCACAAAACATCTGTATGCATCAACGAACTTACTTCTTTGTACAGATGTAAGAACTAAAGCTGAAGAGCAAAATTTGACGACCCTGTGAAAAATATCAATATTAACATCACTTTATCATACTTTGCCACTATTGTTGTCCTTAAAAGAGCTTTAAAATCTAAAAGGACTCAAAGGCCATAACAGAACTTCTAAAACTCTGAGCGATAACTCAACCTCCAGGCCTGTGTCCTCTCTGCGTCTTATTGAGCAGGTATTGGCAGCTGTTCAGAGGAGTTAGGCCCTTCAGGTGCATGCGCTCCAATTGTGTTTCATTCCTCTCCATTAATTCGTCATCAATATGGATCCATCTTTTGTTGATGGTGGCACAGTTGCACCTTTCCTTGCCCTGCTGCACTGCCCTATACAGCCCTGCTTGAATAAAAATGAGGACAATTTCTTCCATCGCAAGCAGTCATTGTGCCATTTGTTGAGTAAAACACACAGGTCCATTATTGGAGTGTCATGAAGCTGTGTGTTTGCAATGCGACAAATCACTGCAGGCTGTCACCCAGGCAGTTTTGTGGCATTACTCTCAGTAGAGAGGAACGCCGTTAATGCTGACAAACACTGGAGAACGAGGGTCATTTACCACACATCCATTAAGCAGGTGCCAATACTCCACCAGCAGCAGAGACGTCTCTCACTCACAGAGGGATGCGTTTGCATACTGCTGCCCAGCATGAAATTTCTTTGGTTTGGTTTGTTGAATCCACATGTCCACAAATAATATTAGCGACAACAGGTCAAATCTGTAAACGTACTTTTATTTCTTTTATTTAATTTACCAAAACTGAAGTGACAATTATTCAGCCCAAGGCAACTTCACAGCCCTTGTGTCATTTCCCTGCTACATTAGACACTGATCAAACCAACAGACCGCACATTGTTTGGTTTTAGTCAAAATGACCAGGGAAGCCTTTCGTGGTTGCCATACACAGTGTTTTCTTTGGAGGATGCAAGAAAGATCACATATTTCCAATCCCTGTCATAGCTCTTGCTCAGGGCAATAGTTAAAGCTCATTAAAAAGTCTAATCAAAACACAGCAATAGCATAACATGAAAAGTTAATTTGTCTTTTTCTTTTTTTTTGATGAGCAAGAGACCATAACAATATGAACCCTCTTGGCCCCAATGAAATATTAAAGATATGATCGCAGACGACTTCTGAATAACAGCTCACCTAATTTGAATTCTAAGAAAAATGTAATTTAAGACTTTGGACTGAAAACTCGTTTTTTTTCTCTCTCTATAATTATTGATATTGCCTGAAGGCACTTCCTTTGTTGGATTTCTAATTTACGTAAATGACAGAAAATTATTTTCACTTTTGTCCCAACCCATAGGAAGTCAGGTGTGGAGACACTGATTTCCTAAGACAAGTGATGCCAAGCGTTTGTCACAAATGCAACTGATACAACTGAATTTCAAATCTGTTATGGAAACGATATCTAGAATATATTTCCTCCAAAACATTTTATTAGGGCTGATATGATGGATGGGTGAGACATTTCAATTCTGACATGAAATATGAATCACTGGAATTGACATTTGCTGACCTGTTCCCATGTGCAGAGTATAAAAGGTCCTCTTTGAATAGACATATTGAATCTCATAAATATGACATAGGAGCACCTATGACCAATTTTGAAGACAGCACAGAGCACTGAAATAAAACTAACATTGCTAATCTGCACATTTCATGCATCATTAAAACATCAGTTCACAGTAGTGGAGAGAAGGTCATTTCAAAGTAGCATGCTGCTACAAATGGTGTGTAATCAGCCAATGAATGATCTGTTTTGAGCCTCGAAATTTCACATTTGAGGTAAGCTGTACACACCTAAGATTAAAAAGGTTTGTGTGTGAGTGTGTTTTACTGTACATACTGCTACGTAGCTTTCATCTCACAGCCATGTCACCAATGACTCACATCAACATTATGACCACTGGTCAAAGAGTTGTTATGATTCTTATAAAATTCCCCATGAATCAACTCATATAGACTATTGTGGTCATTGTGGTAACAATGATACACCACAATAGCATGCAACAAACCATGCATGACAGCCACTTAAAATACATATATAAACACAAAAGTTCAAACATTTTCTCCATGGAGACAGTAATTATAGGATATAACTCAAAATCACTGGCACCCATAACAGCTATGAATGAAAACAGACTGTTTATATCAGACAGTGGGAATGATTTTCTGGCTGTGTGACCATTAAAGGAAACAAAGCACCAGTGGAAATATTATTATGTGAATTGCATCCAATGTTTCCCCATGGATACGTTCAAATAGTTAGGTCATATGATTTATGTTTCGGGAATATGTTGTAACCGCAAAGGGTTGCAGTCACACCAAGCTGAAGTGTGTGTCAAAGGGTTAAGAGTTCATTGTATTCTATTGTTCAACTACTCATATTTATGTAATATTTCCTCAAAAAAGCAAGGGTATAAACATATGCAACAACATAAACACTCAAAACATTTCATACAATACATCTTTCCTTTAAGGTTCTAATATTTTGAATAGTGTGCTTTAATGTTATTTATATGGAGAGAAGAGGACAGCCAGTGTGACAGGAGGTTTTGGACAAGCTTTCAAGAGGCTCTCTTCAACATCAGCATGAATAAAATACTGACATTCAAATGCAGTTTTGCACCACGGCACAACTTTTGAGGCACTGAGGAAATGGACGTAAAATGACACACTCAATGTGGCTCTATTTGCAAAGCTCACTGATAAACACTGTTATTTATGTGAAATTTTTTGGCTCTTCCATTTATCCATTCTGAAGACTGACAACTCAAAAATGTTCTGAGTTCAGCCGGTCACAAGCCAAGCTGGTGCATTATTTCAGATCAACAATTTTTGCAGCCTTTCCAGTAAGACATGACAACAGGAGTTTGGATGGAAGCAACAAGTACATCAGCTATAGAACAATACATCTCATCACAATACAGTTAAATGCTAGTTATTAGCAGGAGAATCACTGCAGATTTTCTACAGACCCTGAACTATGAGGCACTCTCTCCTTCCCTCCCTCCCTCCCTCCATCCATCTCTTGTCGCCTCTTAACCGTTATCTGTCTATAAAGGCATAAAATGTTCATTCATCAACACAGACCACACCATCAACTCAGATGTGAATACATAGTTTATTAAATATGAAATGTATGAGTATTGACTGGCAGATGGGAATGGTGAGGCAGGATGACGGCTGCAGTATAGGCAAGGACAGCCCCTAAGGGGATTCAATGAGAGATGATAGGGGAAAATGGAGGGAGGGTGGGGCACAGAAAACAAGAAAATAAAAAAAAAGACAACAAAATCATCTTCGTGGCACATGTCCGTTAGAGGTCCTCACTCAAGTGCTTTGCCTGAAAGTTGCTGCCTTCATATCATATTGCTCATATTACTGGATTCTTTGACTAAAGCCATTGACAAAATTTCAGATTACCCCAAGATTATAACCACTGCATTTAAAAGACTAGTGCAGTGTTACTATATTGTTGGTTTGATGTGTTTGAATGCTCATTGTTACAATTACACAACAAAAGTTCACGTTCTGTCTGCCACTTGTTGTCCGTAGCTGGTTGTGCTTTGCATGTGTGGGATTCTGAAACGTCCATAAATTCGGACCTATCGCTCGTTTCAATTTGAGACCTTGCAGTCAGAATTGTTTGTTTATTCAAAGTCTAAAGACAGTCCAAAGTAGCCTAGTTTCATACATTTTTTTGAGGGTCTGAAGTGTATTTGACATTTTAGCTGCCAAAGCTCTTTATAGCCTCTCTAACTCCTGCGCTGTGCTCAGTGTGCTGTGTGAAAGGGGGAGTGGCCAGCGGCTAGAGCAGCAACAGCAAATGTGTGCTTCTTTTACCCATATATTTATCTATATCTTTTACATTTCTTATCCAAAAAACATCAAACTTGGCACTGCACTTACTCATGCCGGTAGCAAGACACCTGTCATGTTTGAAATCAATTGGATGAACGGTTCGAGAGATATGCAAATACAACAAACTGACAACCGGGCAAACAGACATACTATACATACTAGATATGTAAAATGTAGTAGTCACAAGAGTTATTTGTGCAACGGTTGTTAATTCATTTAGTTGCTATTATGTTGCTACAGACATGATTTTGTATATTTGAATTTTGTAGACTATTTCATGATAATGTGATATTGTTTTGTAAATAACATTTTCAACAAACATGAATATAACCATAATCATAACCACATAACGTACAACATCAGTTTCACACCACAATTTGTAAAAAAAAAAAAAAAAAATATCTATTGTGTCTATTGGGGACCCAATCAGTTTTTTCTGGGACCGTCTCACCAGCGGGTCCCAGGGACTCACAACACTGAAAACCTATCAACATTACTGTATATCTCTTAAAACATGTCTGAAAGGGATCTTACATTTTTTATTACATTATATCAAGTTATTACATCATATACACTCAGCACAGTGGGACAGCAGCACTTTGGTTTTGACATCATTGGGCATCATCCTGTGTTAATCCAACCCGGCCACTCAACCACTGTGCTATGCATATCACTATAATGAATTATGAATTTCACAATAACTGTCTTTAACTGTGGAGCTGCAGAATAACAGAATTTAGTTTCCGGAAAACATGATTCATTCTACGAGGGCTCGAAGTCAAAGAAAAGACCAGTATGCGATGACTTACACAGCAAAAGCAAACTAATGGCTCCAATGCTGCAGTTACAAAAGCGCAAAATTAAGTAAGCCCACAGTCCAGGAAAAAAACCCTTTTAAAAGTTCCATATTCTCACAAGTTCTGAAGTAGTAGCTTATTCATATGGAAATAGACATGTTTATTGTGATGAATTTTGAGCTTTATATAGTTAAGTGGGGGAGGAACATCAGGTGGGCTCTTGCAAACACTACAATTAAAAACAGCGAGGAAAATTTCCATGGCATAAGCATATCATTAACTCTCAGGAAAGTAGAAACAATGTAGTCTCCAGGGTGGCATCCAAAGATAGGCCTCAAATCCACTGCATGTAGGTGGTTGCTCCAGCGGGCTCCTCAAGCTAATAATCCACACAGTGTTTACTGCATTCTTAATAAAAAGGTATCCAATTCCATATTATTTGTCATTTCAATATAATCTCTTCTAAAATATTGGAAGATTTCAAAATATAATATGAGAGTTTGCTCAAGAGGAATAGGTGAATATTATTCCTCTCTTTCTGTCTATTCTCATGTAAAAGGCTATTAAGCTGGTCAAAAGAGTCATTTTTACTATAACTGTTTTAAACACTGTCATTTTACAATTGTAAGAACACATTTTCAGTGAATATCAGGAAGTGTAGATCGTGCCCATAGCCCATCATAACTGCCATCTCAAATTATCTGAAACTTTACCTATTCTTGACATGTATGGTGCTACAGACATGGTCCTATCTTTTTTTTGTTCACACTGCATTTGGAAAATGTTGTACATCGCTCCCTTGCAGAAGGTTTTGTTCATAACCTATAATTTCAGATAGAGATTTTGCTAACTGATGTAATGTGAAAGGATCACAGTCTTGAGCTACACCTCAGGCCAAGAATTCATCATCCTTTTATTACCCTTCGTTTTATCTCCTGATAAATCTCATTTCTGAATCCTCTACTCCTTCCAAGCCCAAAAGCCAGACACAAATATGCTTAAGAAACATTTACAGATTTAGCATAAGCCCACAGCTCAAATAGTGCAACGAATGGGTTCAATAAGGAAACCAATGAAAGGCAGTTCCTAGAATTTTAACATGATCCAATGTAAACAAGACCTATTCATTATGGCAAATACAGCCATATCAGTCTCTGTCCTGTGGCCACTAGGTTCAAGTTATACAATTTGAGGCTAGATCTGTAGAAAAAGGAGAAAGGGAGGAATGCTCAAATTATTTATGGTTTATTCCAAAGGTCACAAATTGTCAGTTTTCCTAAAGTCATTGAAAAATCTCTCTTAAGTTGCTCACTGCAAGCCTGGCAACCAGGCAAAATAAGAGTGGAGTCCTGGGAAAGTGGTGAGAGTGTGGTATTGGCAGTGGAACTCTAAGTTTTGTGAAAGAGGATTCACTCCTGGGAAAGGTGGTTTGGAAGAAAAAAAAAAAAAAAAAAAAAAAGTATAATGGCACCTCCGTAGGTTTTCACACATAGTGAACCGCTAAGTGTCGAGTGATTATGTGGGATGTATGTGTGATGTAAAACTGTAATCACAGCCAAAATTAGGTTTTCAGAAATGGCAGCATGGATGTCAACGACCCTTCTGCTTCTGGTTGACAGTTTTGACAGAATCATTGCTGCATTTTAAATTAAAACTGGAGTGACGATGATGCTGTGATTACACCCTGTACTTTATTAATGAAACATGGTTTAGTAGTGGTCACACACATATTTCAATTGCTTTATTTGAATCTGCCAATTACCTAGAGCGAATTTCCTGACTTACTCTATCTTCAACCATCACCACCACAAACCTAAACCCAAACCTAACAGTAACCACCAGCCCCTAAAATTGAATTAGACCTGTCTTTTCCCTCTTTATTTTTTATTTATAATTTTATATTTAGTCTCCATAATGTGACTTGGTGTAAAACATATCGTCCCCACAATGTGACTGATCTGACTATGACTGAGCTGCTATTTAAGGTGATTCTCCATTCGCCTCCAACAGAGAAAGGGGTGATCAGTAATGCTGTTCTACATCTGTTTAAGTCATCAATGACTTAAGAGCACAAAGTTGCAGTACATTGAGGAATGTTGGTATAGTTTTCAGATATTTATAATAACTAAAACCACAGACCATGGCTAATCTGTAGATTACAGTTGAATACTACAGGTCTAGACAGTAAGATGCTGATAAGACTTGACCTGAGGTATAGAAGAAACAGTTGACAGTAAGGACACCAATAGCGAGGATGTTTTGTTGAACACTCTCAGCCGCCTACCCTCTATATGTGCCATGCAGCAGTTGTTGGTTGTCAGCTGAACAATCTATGTACGATGTAAGATACATCTGAGGAAAAAAATCTGATGCAATTTGCCAATAATTCCATGGGGTCCAGTTGTTGTCTTACAGGATCAACCTCAAATGAAGAAATGAGTTAAATACATGACATATTTGGTCAGCTGTGGGTTCAGACATTCATGTTGTGTTTGTTTCATGTTAAACAATGTTGTGTTCCCGGTCAAAAATGATCATTCCATTAAGACTCATCATAAAAACTGTAATACTACATATATTATCACTATTTGTTATGTTAGATCTTTTTATCAACTTCAGTTCTTGTGGACATTACAGGTTTTGAACTTTTATTTGTTATTTATGGCACTGATCTGACCTTACATATCTTGAATTTGAGTTCTAAAAAACATCATTTCTGGATTATTTTGACTATAAGAAATAATCAGATGAAACATAATACACTGTTTATCACAGACTACTTTGGGTCAAAGTTACCAACGACATTTGTTTTGGAATCATTTTAAAATGAATTAAAACACCAGTCATGTTCCCGGTCAACTTTTGACTGGGAACATTTTATTGTGTAGAAAGGAAATTATCCCAAAACTATACTTGACAATTTCACAATATTCCAAGATCAATGTCTTAATACATTACAATGTTCATCAGTCTATCAGATGTGTTTTTGCCTTATAACAGAAAACAACTGAAAAATGATCAAATCAGGCTTCTAAACTTGGCGGAGTGGGTTTACTCAAACTTCAATGGTGTTTTTTCTCATGCACATGTTGGGCAATATGTGCAGGTTGTTACATTATGCTTGTTTTCTTGGCACACACAGACTGCATCTCTTCCTTGTGTCACATCTCTTGCAGCATGTGATCTTGCTTCTTCCTACCAGACTCTGCATCCCATAAATTGCTGGTAGAGTCATTTCTGGATCTGTACACACCAGCCAAAATCAAAACACCCATGTATGCTTTCATGTCTGTCTGGGTTACCTCCTTCCAATTGTCTCTGTAAATCTGTTTCCCCTCTAAGTTGGTCATGTTTTCCACCATGGTTTCAATGAACTCAGTCAGGAACAGTTCAAAGCAGGATTTGATGTAATCAATTCGGGATAGGGCATATTTTGTATGTCCTTGGGTCATCCTGATGACATTTTCAGCTGAAAGTCTACCTTGATTCTCAGGTGGGGATGAAGACCAGGATAAGTTCCCATTCTTTGACTTGAATGTGACAGTAGCCTCAGCATGGCCATCCTCTTCATCACTGGATTCCTCCCCATCAGTTATTTTTTGGTCTGGATTCTGTGTCATCTTCATCTTCTGACACTTCCTCCTCTAATCCATCCTCACTGTCAGTTTCCTGGCCTCTCTCCTCCTCACCAGTGTGGTGATCAAATATATAATCAAGAGCTTCACTTACAGTATATCGATCTGCCATGGTGCTGTCACATAATGAACTGTGAGCAAGGCCTCAAAAAAGCATTATATAGGCTACCAAAGCTAAGAGAAAAGTTCAATATTATTGAAACAATGTTGCAACTGTCTGTGAACACTGCCCACAGGAGAGAGACTCTACCGGGCAAAGGTTCCCATACTGGTTGCCAGGGAACCCAATGTGTGTGTGTGTGTGTGTGTGTGTGTGTGTGTGTGTGTGTGTGTGTGTGTGTGTGTGTGTGTGTGTGTGTGTCCATCTGACAAATGAGTATGTACCTGAGCTCAGTTTTTACACTAATTGTAGTCTCCCCCATTCATTTCTAATGACTGGAAATCCTCTTTGTAGACAAAGTCATGGAATCTTAAGTCAGTCTGATCAAACTAACTAAAATTTTCAGAGATAAAACTTTTAAATCGGTCAGATTTGACCAGAACGTAAGGGTTAAGGAATTCTATGGTTTGGGTGGAAATAACTGTGCAAAGTTGATGTAATTGTTTTCATTGTTTGCTAAAAAAAAGGGATGCCCGAAATATGAGCAGAAGTGTTTGTTGTGCATCATAGCACATTGCTATGATAATGTCAGTGTTATTATACACTCAAGATTAAACCTGAACAATCTCTCTGGACATGATAAATGATTAAATACCTACAGTAGCAAGATGTAAACTGTTCACCTGTTTAAAAATAAAAGCCTGGTAACAAGTCTAATTGTTCTTTGTTTTTTAGAGAGTGGCACAATGTGAATGCCACAATTGCTTATATTCAGGTAACACAGAGGGTTTTTTTGTAGTTTAATTGCTGAGGCAGAAAAAGTGTCTCACAGCAAGAAGTTAAGTGGACTCAAATTACAGCCCTGGTACTTTTAGTTACAGTTTCCACACTTAAAGTTCAGGTAAAACTGCTGACGGACAAATGTGAACACCTGAAGGGGAGATCAAGGAGGCATAATATAAGGTTGTTCGGGGTGCTGGAGGGGACTGAAGGCACACACCCGAAATAATTTGTTGCCCATCTGTTAAAAGGGCAAGTTCGGCCTGGACGAGGTACCCCTGCTCGACCAAGTGCATCACACCTTTCAGCCTAAACCCAGTGAAGGTGAAACACCCTGGCCTTTTTCTTATTAGAGTCCCTTTTTTTGTGAAAAAAATGACATTATGTGTCAGGCCACAGAGGATTCCCAGACTTCTCCTCTCCTCTACCAAGTTGTTTTTCCTCCATCGCCTGACTACAGTTTCTCGGTGACTAAGAAACCTGCTGCTTTCATGGACATTATGCGTCAGCTACATTCTTGTCCCGGGGTTAAGTTTGGTTTGAGTGTCCCAGCGGTTCTCATGATTACTTTGCCCAGTGGAGCCAGACACACTTTTGAAGACCTGGCTGCTGTAATGGACTTTGTGAAAGCAAACTATTAAAACTGTGGTCTCTTCTGGAGGTACAGTCTAAAGACGTTTGGCTGACTGGCCCAGCAGGCTAACTGGCTAGTTCACAAGCATCCATTTGGTAAGCTATTTTACTTTAATGCTAAATATTGATTGAATACTACAGCAATCAGTGAGTGAACTCAAATTTAACTGGAACTGTAATAGCTGAAATCAACCTATTAAACATAGTAAGGGGGGATTAGCTCAGCCCTGTGTTAGATCACTCACCCACTAAACCCCTTACACCTTTGTAGCCTTCTACGACTATTCTATTCTATTCTATTATCTGATCATGTTCCAATAATGTACATAAAGAGGAGAATAACAAACATCCTCCCCCGGCATCTCAACACACGTTTATTGTCAAGACAGAAAAGCGACCCCACATGTGTCTAGAGTGAAACAACATCTTCATTCCTGAAAGTTACAAAATGTCAGTATGTCTTTTGAAAATATCGTACATTTCACAAGTCTGCCAAATAATGCATCCACACTGTAACTCTAGTGTACTGTAACTGTAACTTCAGCTTCTTGAGATCTATGAATCAAATGGTTTTAACAGCCCATATTGTGGGCTGTTTTGGCTCAACACAAAAAGTCTGAATACAAAAAGTACAAAAAAAAAAGAAAAGAAATTCAACCGTTTGATAGCTTTATATATGTAAGTTTACTAGGCCACTGCAGGTTAAACAAGTACCCACTGAAATACAATAATAAACAAATCATTAAAATGCACTTGAATGTTCATCCTCTCTTTAATTTTTTTTTTTTTTTTTTTTTTTTTTTTTTAAATCAATGCCCCATCAAGTTATTTGATCCTGTGATCTCAATTCCCTCTGGACTGTTTGGTTTCATGTGTGCATATTTCCACTGATGTTAATGAGGGATACAGTCTGGGTTCAATCCTGTACAGATGCTGATCTGTGTTTGTCTGTGTGTATATTTGAAGAAAACAAAACAAAGAGCATGACCTCATGTTAAATGTTGGGGCTTTCACTGAGAGCATAACTTGACTCAGAAATGACCTTACTATTCTTCACCTCAGCTGAACTGTGTGGGAGGAAGAATGAATGACTCACACATGCATGGTAGTTTTGATTGGTGGTTAAGCTAGACTGGGTGGTTTCCCTTTTTCTTCATAATGGTTTTACATTAATCCAACAGAGCGTAGGAAAAATACTTTTCTTGTCTGAAAACATAAACATATGAAGTGGAACATCAATCATCGTGTTTATGGAACAGACATCAGCTTCGATCTGCCTCGCTTCACAGGTACTGCACTGGTAAAAACTGAAATGGGGCCACTCAACTAAAGGCGTGCACACAATAAGAAAGTATAATCATGTAAAAAGCACTGTGATTACTTAGCAATCACATGTTGATCTGTGTCTTTGTGGTCAGTCTGAGGATAGAAACTGTTGATCCATACAGGAAAATCAAAGCCAATGTAATGGTGGGGCACTATACTTAAAAATGGCCACCATGATGGTTTTTCACTTTCTCAGAGTTTTTAAAAGTTTTAAAAGTTGGTACACTTCAGGTTTGTGTTTTTGGTCTGCTATGAAACTGAATCATTGATAAATTTAATTCCAGGTCTTTATAATTTAGTCAAGTTGGTAAAGCTCATGTTATAGATATGTTTTTTCCACCTTAACATACTACAGCTAACTGGAGGATAACAATCTTGCTAAATGCACACCTCGCTAGTGTGAACACATTCATTTTGAGACTGATGCCTTTTAGCCACGCAAAAAACAAATCCTTACGCATAACCTATCTTCTTCTATCTTTATTCAAGAGCGTGGTCTTTCAATTTGAGAGCATCAGTTACTGACTTATCATTCAAATTGTTGTTATTCTTCCTCAAAATCCCTTCGCTAGTAGCCTCTGCTTGCATGCAGATTTGCTCTGCTTCTACTCAAACTGTATGCTTGCACAGATTTCCTGCTCCAGCATGAGCTCTGCTACTCAAACTGCTACTGTGTGCTTGGAAAAACGTCTGCTCTTATATCTGCTCTGATCTGATCTTGGATTTTTTGTGTCAAAATTCCCCAACCAATAGAATGCCAAGTGTACTAATAATAAAGAAATACATATATTTCATACAATAAATGCAGCTCAAAATGCTTTACAACAAAAATAATATTACATGCACAAGTGCTTCATATACAATGATTTGTGTAGGGAGGTGTAGTGTTGACCAGTACAATGCAACTAACAACAAAACATTATAGCAATGTTTATTTGATGCATTCTAGCATGATTCATGCTACTGTGCAGTAAATGTTAAATGAGAGAATCACTCAATCTTAATCCTGCTTGAATTTAGTTTTAAATAAAATTGTATTCACATTCAATGTCATATCTTTCAATGTCATACCTTTCAATATGCCAAGTGAAACTACAACTTTTTCTCCCTCTTCCATGTCAATGCAACTTTAACACATTTTTCAAACAGTGGCAAGTCAAGGTCCCTTACGAAGATTAAAAGATTTATTATAATAGATGAATAAAGTGGTGTAGATAAAAACACAGTAAGTTAAACTTGTTTCCAAACCCAAATAAAAGCATGCATGAACAGTATTGCTTTGAGTCCTGATTCAAATATTGCGTCACCAAGTTTAGCCTTGGTACTACCAACAGCCCACTCCCACTTGACCTAAGAGGCCTGCCAGTAGTCTACTCCTTAATGTCTGTAATGTAATTGGTCCCACTCCATGTATTGATTTACAAACAAGCAGCATTGCTTTATATTCACTTCTGAGGCTGACAGGAAGCCAGTGTAGTGGCTTAAGAATCAGAGTGACATGGTCTGACTTTTCCCTGTAAGAATTCAAGCAGCTGCATTTTTGAATAAAGTCGAATCTTTTTGATGGTCTTTTTGGGGAGCCTTGTCAAAAGACCATTACAGTAGTCAACCCTGCTACATATAAAAGCATAAAAAAAAAATTTCCTGGCTGGCTTTTGACATAAAGTCCCCTTGACTGTGGCTGTATTTCTGAGATGATAAAAAGCTGATTTTGTTACAGCTTTCATGTGGCCATTTAGACTGAAAACCAGGGTCAACTATAACACCAGTCTAATATTTTGGGAAATTTAGTTTAGTTTATCTTATAAAAATATGATGTGCACAGATGAAACATCCACTCTGGTTGGTAATTGCACAATGCCCTGTATTATCACATTGTCATACAAAAGTGCAACTCTACAATTTTGGGAGAACCACTGCAATATGTAGTAACTTATTACTCAATGCTGGGAAATGTATTACGTATTGCGTTCAGGTTGTTTATTACAAAAATTGTCTCAAGTTTCTATATTATGTGGTGCTATTACATTGTTATGGTAAATGGCACACAATATACAACCTGCCCACTGTTTTAAAAATGCAGTAGCTCATTGAAGTTTATCGTTTTTATCCTGTCATGGTAAAATGGTAAATGGACTGTACTTATATAGCAACCTTTCTAGCCTTTGTGACCACTCAAAGCACTTTACATTACATACACTGATGGCAGGGGCTACCACGCAGGGTGCCAACCTGCTCACCAGGGGGAATTTAACCATTCATTCATTCATTCACATTCATACACCGTTGGCACAGCAACGGGAGCAATTTGGGGTATCTTGCCCAAGGACACACATCGACATGTGGACTGGAGGAGTCTGAAATCGAACTGTCCGCTAATCTTCCAATTGGAGGACGACCGCTCTACCTCCTGAGCCACAGCCGCCCCTGTCTTAATGTATTAGCTAGTTACTTTAGCTATTGGTACTTTTCCTGTTCCTAAACAATGAAATACACACTACAAAAAGAAACGCAGTGGCATCTTTTTTGTTGTTACAGTATTTGCCTAAAAACATTGTTTATGTAACATATAACACTTGAAAGCCAGATATATTATCATGGATGTATTCTTGTGCTGCAAATATGACTATCACTTCAATTTGACGAAGTAATACCACCAATAAAATATAAAAACTTACTTGAGGTCCAAGCTGGTTAGCAATTACTGTACTAGACTCCCACGTCTGAGTCATCAAGAAGACATTGTTTGCTCTTTGATTACTATTATATGTAGCTATTATATTAAAAGAAAAAGTGTTGCCACCAGTTTCTACATGGCCTTGGACAGCAGGAGTGGATGAGGCTGGTTAAAAAGTAACCACCAGTACAGGACACTCCAAAAAGAATGATTTCATTGCTCAACACTACACCTGGCACTCTGGTGGTTTGGGAATTTCAGTTCAGGGTTGTTGCACAAAGAATCCCAGAACAGCGCACAGAAGTAGCCTTAATGTGAGGAGAAGCAAGAAATCTGTGCAAACAACAATACATCTAAGCAGAAGCAGTGCAAATTGAAGTGTGAGAAGGGGTTATCTGAGTGCAAGAGCAGGGTTTTGGGGAAAGAATTGCAAAAAAAACTGAATACAAAATCAATAAATCATGCTCTAAAATTGGTAGACCACGCTCTTGAATAAAGATAGACACAAAGCCCCCATAGCATACACTGTTCAAAATTTCCCATCTGGGTTTCAAAAAAACAAGTAATGAGTCAACATACTGCACATCCACTGTTACTCATCCAATATGCAATTTACACCAAGCAGAAAAATCAAATATCTTGAATAATCACAAATTTCAATATTGAGAGGCACTCAACCTGTCTGCCACAGTACGCTGACATTCACACACAGAGTGCACATTATAACCTGAGGATTCATCTAGTGGGTGGGTGGGTTGGTTTGATTTGTTAAACTATAATCACCCTATGACATTTTAGATCGACTTATTGTTTCTTTAAAAACAAATGTCGGAATTAAATAATAGTAATTAAATCATTAAAAATGTTGAAACAAAAAACAAAAATTTCAGAATGAAGAAAGACATTTGACAAGAGGACAGATTTAAAGAGCTGGGGTTGGGAGTGTCTGTTTATATGTACGGTAGTGGTGGTGGTAGAGCAATAACAAGTGATGAGGTAAAAGAGGAAAAACAACACAGACAAGGCTGTTTGACATAGATAAATTCTGCTTATTCAGAGTAACCGAGGAGTGCAAAGCAAAAATAATAGGGCCATTTGTGGGATGGAAGGTTGCCAGATCTTTCTCTGTTGAGCTGATGCAAAGCCAAAAAAAATGCATTTGAGGAAGCTGACTTCCATACGCCAATATGGAAATTTCTCAGTTTGTTTTTTTGTAATTCTTTTTTTTTTTTTAATCTGGCTTCCAATGTTGACATCAAGTGCATAACTAGGTTCTTTTACTGTGCATTCAAAAAGTGCTGTCATAAAGCAATCAATAAATCTATACATTCCTCTCTGTTCAGCCACCGTTTATGATTGATTTCCCTGCTGATGTTATTGATTCATGTACACCTCTATACCCACACCTCTTTCTAATTGCATGTGAATCAAATCATGCGTAGATCATTGTTAAGTCAAGTTGGACCTTCATAGGTCACTGACAAAGATATATATGAAATAATTTCCTTGCAAAGGACCCTCATAAAAATCCATCACACCAAAGGGACCAAGAAGATCCCCTTGAACCAATGTTAACAGCCTTACTTGTCAGGTTTGAAAACATGCAGTCGGTCATGCTGGACTGAAAAAAAATTCTGACGTCCTGTTTTGTAATTGATGGTGGTATAAATGTCGATTGGAGGGCCATAATCTGGGTTGATCATTATGTAGCAGCTTTCTTGTTTGGTGCTTTATTTTAACTCCAGATACTAGCTGGGCTTCTGTTTGACAGAACTAAGATCAATTGTGACAGCTTACTGTAGTCTGGCAGACCAAAATGGATGATGCCTGCCTTAGTGTCACTGGCCCCATCTCAGCACAGAGGTCAGCTACAGTGGCAATGAAAAAAAAAATAGTGGCAGTCTAGTTTATCCATCTCATAACTGACTACCATTTCGCCCATGATCAGCACAATTTTTGCAATCATTGTCACAACATACGAACCACAGTGCAGGGCGTTTAATCCATTTTGTCTTTACAAACTAATTTCTCCGTTTTCTGAATGTCAGAAAACCGAGCTTTATTTATACATCGCAGATGGTTAGGAGAATATGAAATAAGCCATGTCTTGCCATGTCTTCTATGCAATATGGTCACACAGCTGTGGATCTCGGTTCCATTGTGAGTAAAATCCAAATTTTGCTGTCCAGTTGGCTGCAAAGTGCTAGCCTGCAGCATAATTCTTTCGCTGGAAAGCCAAAATGCAAAAGAATGTTCTACATAGATTATGTTAGAAGCCTGTTGGATTTTTAACAATTAAATCCAGTTTAAAGCTGATGAACTAACAACGAGGCATCATCTTTTTTCCATAACTGCTCCATGGACACCTGCAGGTTGACTGAACTCTAATCTCCAGTCAGGATGCAAGAGACGCAATCTTCACCCCTGAAATTGCTGTAATGTCTTTAGTCTCAGAATTAAATTGATACCCCTTTAATGCAATTTATCTAATCAGCTCCAAGCTGTTTACAAAAGTGTGTCTTACTCATTTTAAGTTGTCAGAAGACTGCTGATGGCTTTTAATGCACCAAGCTAGACATGTGTGCTTATTCCTGCTGTTGCACTCATTCACAGTTGGTCTTCTAAGCTCATCAGCTAAATACCAGAGTTGTGAGAAACCCCCATTTTTGTTGGCCTGTGAGTATAGCAAACCAGCCGAGAAACTATGAGAAAATTTGTTTTTAGAAATCCAAACTGCCAGCAAGTGAAATACAGAAAGAGAGAAATCCAGAGATAAATCACACAAGGATGAACTCTCGCAAATATAAAATGAGGCACGGACTGCATAGAGAAAGAGGGGAAGTTCTCTCTCTCTAAGGCTCATTACACCCCTCATAGCATGCCAAGTGCTGACCTAGCAGCATCCCAGCCCCCTATCCTCCTCTTGCCCTTCAACCCCCTCCCCCAGCAGGTGAGGGAGTCACATGCTGTTAGGCACACCCTCCGTCAACCCTTTGGTCTGTGACACCCATAAAGCAATGCGGGATGGTTGTGCTCCGAGAGTCTTTAAAGCAGCCAATGGGTACTCTAATGGATGGCTACACTATTTAGCTTAATTCATGCTCTGTTCAAACCTTACAGGGAGGATTTGACCTCTCTTAGGTTAAATAATGGTCCCATCGTAGATGTGTTGGTCGGGGGGCAAGGAGGAGATAAATGCACTGTGACATTCAGCTCACTCCAGCGTCCCCTGATGTGTGATTTGAGAGCAGTCTATTAGGCATACGCTTTGCTTAAACACGGGTAGAGTTATTAGACAAGGCAGCAATGACTGGGGGCTGTGGATGAGGCAGGATTTGAGGAGAGAAACTGATGCAGGCAGAGGTTGATAGCCATTTATCAAAGCAAATCTAAAAAAAAAGGAATGCAAGCAATACCATGACACATTTGAGGGCACAGCTTGCATTATGTTAAAAATGTACAAACAATGAAAATGAAAGTAAATCCAAAGTACAGGAATTCATTTGTGGAATGTTACCAACGAGGTAACAAAAGGCAGAAATAAGAAATCACCATGCCATGACAAACACTATTCACACAAATAAGGATTTATTGTAGTACTGAAATTATAAAATGATTAATCAATAAGTCAATCAACAAAAATGTATCAAAAAACAACATGGCTGACTGATCCTTAAAACCATTTATCAAACAAGCTAGCTAAATTCCAACCTTTCAAAAATGAGCATTTGCTGCTTTTCTCTCTGCTCTCAGTTTCTCACCGTTTTATGGCAGTAAATAGTAATTTAATCTCAGATGTTTAGTAGAGTTCTGTCTGAAGCCTAGGTCTGTGAAACACCAACCACAACACAGGCTGAACGGTTCAGCAGGCAAACAGTCACTGAACAACCGCAGCACTTGGGATAACCACATCAGTTTGTGTTTTTTTTTTGGGGGGGTTTTAATTTTCTTTGTCTTCAGTGACATGCAATGTGTAATGACTTTTTGAGCACCACTGGCATGGAAAGAACTGTGATAATTTGACAAAATGACCTCATTATGTGAAGCATGTTATCTTCTGAGAATAATGTCATGAATTCCTGAAGCTCATGATATGTTGGTAGAAAAAGAGAGAGTGTAAGTGTACTCAATGACTGCCACAGAGCACACCAACACTCTCTTGTCCTTCACTATTTCTTCATCCCAACCTCACACTAAAACTACATTAAAAATATGAGGGGGAAAACTTGGAAGATTGAATCTCAATGCGGTACAAACAATAGTGTTGTGTGCTTGCTTATGACATATTACAACACTAACTGCACAATCTTATTGGGTTATAAAACAGTGATGAACCATAACTACAGTGGTTTCCCAGCATACCCTCCAGAAAGTCTTTATTACAACAGCAAACATGTCACATTGTTGTGCCCCAATGCCCCCTGTGATTTAAATACATGGCAAAAAGTAAAGGGAGATTATCCGCATTATTAACCCTGGGGTTCAACATAACCCATGACCTGAGGCCATGTAGAGCAAGTATCAACAGTTATAATGATCTGCAGTGTTTGTCAAATAATATGTTGTAAAGACTGAATGAGCAAAACTCCCTTTCCTCTCTCACCCCCATCTCTACTGAACCAACAAGTTGGGAAAAGTCATGTCTGAGTAAATGGCTCTTCAACAGACAGCACTGTGATTTCAAGGACGCATTCAACATTGTTATGGCTGATTGGACCTGCTCATCTGTCAGAGATTGAAAACAGACCTAAAAAAGGTAAAGTGTTGTAAAAGTTGGGTGATTTTTTTAATTTACTACTTCAATTTTTGCTAGTTCGCCAAAATGTTCTCAAAGCAAATTACACTATTTTAAAAACACACAACACCATTTTACTGGTAACAAGGTAAAATATGGTCAAAAATGATGAAATTAAGTTTTGTGTTTAAAGTAAGTGTGACTAGGTTTTATTAATGGTGCCTAATGGTAGTTCAGGAAAGTAATTTTGTTGCTTCACTTCTTCCATCATGTATCAACAACCAACCTGGCACAAAAGGCGGCCCATATATATATTAATTCAGTCTGCATACAACACCACAGACATTTAAGTCCTTCTGCCTCCACAGCCTCCTTCTCTATTAGCATTTAGTTGTTTCTGAATTCCAAAAGTTTCTTTAATATGCGTTCATTTTCATTTAATGTTAAGTAGCCATTGTCTGGTGGGAGGGGTTGTGAATTCAAGGAAAGTATGTCATGCTTGCGTGCTCAGATTTGTTCCACAGCATCAACATGAGCACACACACAAAATAAACTATAATGTGTGTTGTTGAAATGAATGGGTAAAATATCAACTTGTCTAGACTGAACTGAATTGATTGTTGTTTTTTTTAACAGCCACCAGTACTTTGTTGTTCAGAATATATCCTTGATATTAACTAACTCTTGATTACAATTAGTTTGTTGCTAATTGCGACAAACTTAAATTATAAAGCTCTTGTGCTCATTTTTACTTGAAATAATTACTCTGGCACTCTATGCTACAAACTGTCAAGAATTTAGCTCTGCAAAACCTGTTAAACAGAGAGGGGAGCGATTAAGTGAACGACCCATGAGTGCCAAATTATATGTTATTCATCACGCTACTCTTATTCATCTCCAGAAAGTGTTCATTTTCTCTCCGAGGGGGTCAAGAAGACTGTGTTGCTTTAGACACAGGTTAGCATGGAGATGTGTATAAGGGTCAGGACAAGTTCGGCCATGCTGTCTCTTCCTATCCTTCTCTCTGTGAACATCCTAACATCCGCCCCCATCTGCATATTCCTAGAGTGACAAAACTAGTTAGCTGAGTAATAAATCAAACCTCGGCTGCCCAATTTGGTTTCCTAATGTAATTAATAAGTGCTAAAAGCATTTAACCGGCCATAATTTGCGGATGCCACTTTGAAGTGGCTATTTAAAGGAAAACTTTGTGTCAAAGAAAAATATTATGTTGGCACTGATATCTTTGCAAGAAGTTGTATGCAACAGCAATGTAAGCACAATCAAGATATGATGTGTATGGAAACTTCTAATCTGTGAAGCTGAAAACTGAAATCTAAAAATGTGGACCTACATTGAGTTCTATAAACATTGTCTAATTGTTGCTGATGCAAAGTATCTGAAAGTATGTGAGCATCTACAGTTAAATTAAATCCATAATAGTAACAGCACAAGAGAGTCTTTCATGTCGTGTTTTCCATCAAAGGGGTGAGGGATTATTTGATGTAGGGACTCAAATTTTAACCAATTGTCTTGATCGGTAGTCTGCCACTGTCATTAATAATTTCTGACATGAAAAAACATTTTAACAACTGGCATGACCGATGTTAAGAATTTAAGGAACAGATTATGTAAATATGAGTGACATAAATTATGAATCAAATTACAAAATAATGACTATTTAAACTTGCAAAATTGCACAATTGGCAAACATAATCCAAATAATTAAACACGGCAGACAGTGCAACTTTCACCTTCTTTCGAGGACATATATAAAATCAGACTAGATGTCATGGACAAAAAATAAATAAATTGCAAAAATGTGACCCATATGTCCTGGTGAAACACAAATACCGTTGCTCCAATTGCATCAGTCCAGAAAATACTTGACATTTATACCATCACTAAAATGCATTAATAGTCAGAGCAGGGGAGTGTCACTTATACAGTTGAAGTTTCATGTTGATTTTGTAGGACCATTGTGTAATTAAAGTATTTCTGTCCCAACCATTAGCACCAGAGCTCATGGATGTACTATAAATATCAGATACAAAAATGGCGTCTACTCAATCCTATCCCACCTGGTGCATGAACCGAATAAGTTTCCAGCTCCCAGGGTTTACTTCTGGGGGTTTGCAGCCCACTGAATATGTTCAATAGCATTTTGCCCGCTGGCCCCACCTGCGAATAGCAGCTCAGCCTAGACTTTACATTTTAAGATTTTAAAATCACTTTTCTGGGCTCAAAGAAAGTTTAGCATAGCTCCATGGATTATATATTCATAAAAAAGACTTATAATTGACTCCAATGCTAGTTTAGCATTAGCAAGAGATAGGCAGATATAGCTAAATCGGACAACCACCTGACAACAACTCTGGAATTTTCACAACTTCATGCTTCAGCGTTTGTCAGCACGGCTGAAACAGTGAGCAAAGTGAGCTACACTTTTTCGTCTTTGGACAGAAAGGATGTGCATTTATTTTACAATTTGTGTAGCCCTTACAGGTAATCAGTAAACATAACCATAAGTCAATCACATTATAATAAGTAAGCAGTTCCACCTAGTGGAACACCTGGGTACTACTCCAGATATGCAGTTTATGATCAATGCACGCCCTTCTCAATTAAATCATTGACATTCCTAATTTGGTGTGAATTTTTTAAAACAAGACAAAAACATTGAATTAAGTGGAGACACATCACTTGCATCATAATATGCTAAATATTGGTTGGAAATTATTTGTTCACAATTAGATGAGACAATGATAAAAAAAAAATCCTGATAATCACTAATCTATCACAGATTACACTTTGAAAGTTACTTTCCTGATCTTGACCTTTTTGTTAATTACTTTACTTTCGGGTTTCATCATTATCTACATATCTACACATTCCAGTTCAACCTATCAAAAGGATGGACTCTCAGAAAGTATTTATCACTTAAATCTCTATGACTTGGGACCCGGTCCTTGCAGTCATTTCCAGACTTGCTTAATCCCCATCTTCACTTTCTCTCTACAGCCAACCACTGAGGATAGTGCAGACAGAAGTGAACAGAGGGAAGGCAAGAGGGAGGAAGCAGAGAGGAGAGACTGCTGAAGAGTAGAGCTTGTCATGAGTGGATTTATGGCTAGGGAGACAGCGGCGGGAGGCGGGCGAATTGATGGGTGACACATAATCAGCCTCCTTATCGCAACCCCGCAAAACTGGATTGCATCCAGAGGCTTGTGATCCGTCCGGATTTGGCTAATGTCTCCCACTCCTCTCCTGAGCCCCGACAGCTCTGCCTTATCAGGGTCTGGCCTGGGCTTCTTTTCCTCTCCTCTGACTACTATCCCTCCATCCCTTCATCCACTGCTTCCTCCTCCATGTCGTTTGTATCTTGGCATTGTGTCAGGTGAAGTGGCAACTAAGGGTTTTGTTGACCAGGTCTGTCCATCCACCTTGCTTCCTCATGGTCTCTCATTCCCTGGTCTCTCTTATTCTCTCTTTCTCAGCAGTGCTTCCTTAAATACCGCCACAAAGTTTCCACAAGATAAATCCTCAAATGTCCTTCTCAGATCAGTACTGCTTGTTTACAGTACTGTTGGCAGAAATAGAACTAAACCTCCAAACGTGTCACTGTTGTTGGAAACAACTAAATGAGTCATGTAAACTGTTCTTTGCATTTGTAATGCAACATGCCAGTTTTCTCTTTCTTTTTTTCATTTTTTATTTGTCAGGGATGTTTATTGTTTCATGACTGGAGTTACAAAAGCAACAGCTCAAGGAAGGAGTAAATCACAGCTTTCAGAGTGGTTGGGTTCAAAGTTTCACAAAGTGGTTTTGGGTAAAATGAAGCTATGCCATAACAATTTGGTTCACTCACACGAGCTGAGCACCGCACTCAACGAGGTCTCACGACAGCTATGTCTCTTTTGAAATACACTACAGGAAGGTTTGGCATGGGTGGTGAAATAGCAATGAAAGATATCTTACAGTTACTATTTCATAATCCCTAAAAATCTATAATTTTCCGTCATTTACGTCAATCATTGGCATGTGCTGGGTCAAAAGAGGCTTTGCGGTCATCAGAAGGCTCACCAAATCTTGACTGTAAGACACTGTCTCCCGTTGAGATAGTAGTAGGCAGTGTTTCTATTCCTTTTGGGGAAAACTGAAGGCACACTGACAGTGTTGCTATAGCAGCTGAGGTCAGATTTGTGTTCCTGTCTCTCTGAACGGAGTAGAGGTAACTGTGGTCAGAGGTTGAATATTGTGAACCCTGTGGGATGGAGGACAAAGGCCCTGAGCTTCATCAAGGCACTGTTTTCATCTCTAGACCAGTTGACTAAATTCTATATCCTGCCTACTCTCTCCACTGACGTACAGACTGCATTTTTAAAAATCATCAACGATACAGACTTTCAGAAAAAATACAGGCAATATCCTTTTCATGAATGTTGTATTTCGTGTAGGTGTCACCCTCTACAAGCTGTCGCTGCAGCCTACACCTGCTCCAGTATATCCTCCCCCTCTGTGATATCCTCCTGTGGTGGCTGCAGCCCCACAGGTTCCATGGTGTCCTGCCACCAAGAACCAGCAACCAGTGTGCACTTGGTTCAACTGTGCCATCCTCTGCTTCTCAAGCTATGGGAGAAATGTCCCACCAATTTTTGCAAGGCAATGCAGCTTTTTGTAGAAAAAAAAACATGAAAACACTTGAAAAATTAAACCCACTAGTTATCATTATAGCCTAATTACAAAATATAACAATTAGATAATAATTACAAAATAATTATTCAGGGACTGCATAATTAACCACAATTATTATAAAGAGATTATGAGACAAACTTCCATAATGTGAACTTAGGTAGCCTTGTGGTTTAAATTGTTGGCATGAGCTTAAAATAAATAGCATACATACACACGTGCTTGTAGGTCAGACAACACTAAAATGCTGCCCAAATAATTGGGGAATTATACAGACCCCCCCTTTACCATTATGTGCAATTATTTCTTCTATTTCTGGTTATTATTATTATTATTTCTGGTAAGTATAGTGTAATGCATAGCATATACTCTACCTTTTTTTCCCCTCCACTTTACATAGTGTGTTCAACTGGCAACACACATGGTGCAGTCAGATAGAGAACTAAAGAAAACATGAAAATAACCAAACCTGAAGCTGACCCAAGGATGCTGACTTTGCGAATGTCAATTTTAACTTTGATATAAAGTAAGAAAAAACAAGCTTTGTGGCATTCTCTGCAACTTTGTGTGTTGGCAGGCAAAATGCAAACACAGTAATGAGCTTAATTGCTTTGCTTCAAAGCTAACATGATGCTGTGTTGCCAGGCTGGTGGATTAAAAACATTTATGGCATTGCTTGAATGAACCTCCTCTCATAAAAGACAATTTAGAAAGATCAGGCTAGTTAACACACCAAAACACTTTAAATACCAGACAAGACCTACAATGATGCACTGTATCCTAACACTGATAATATAACAGAATGAAGAAATAGTTTCAACTGAATCACACCACACAAACTTATATTCACCTATCAACTAATTTAGAAACAAAGTCAGTCTTCCAATAACAATATGAAGTGACATACAAAACCTGCTGTATAATAGGACTCATTGAGCATACCAATAGTCCCCTTTAATATCACACGCATTGCCTGATACACTGGAAAGTGCTGACATAAAGTTTCAGCACACGTCACGGACCATTTAGGCATTGTACAATACACACTGCACATTATTTTTTTATTTATTTTTTTTACAGCTACAGTATCATCCACTTTAGCTGACTGATCAATAAGCTTTAAGACAAAACATTCAAAATAATAAGGACTTTTCAAAATGCATATATATACGCATTATGTTTTAATAGCCACTAAAAAGGCTTCAGCAAAAAGACAAATTGTATGTGAAGTTAAATATTCATCTCTTTTCATGCTTACAGATGTTCAATTGTTTGGTTTTATATAGTTCCTGCAATAGATTAAAATGCCAACACAGTGTGCATGACTATGCAAATATCTGCCCATCCAAAAGAATACAAAGTAATGATACTGATTGCAGTTGCCATTCTGAATGACACAAACCAAGCCAGCCAATGCTGACATAATACAATAAGCTCATTACACAGGAAATATTACATTTACATATAAATTGAGTTAAGTCACAACTTACTCGGCTGTTGCTTAAGATTATTATTGTTTTATCAGGGCAGAAGTTGGGCGTTTTTTTGTCGCTTTAAAAAAGCATTGTTGACATTGCATTGAAATAAGGACAAAAAGGACTATTATTTCTTTGGAGAGTATCAAAAGTAGTGCTAAGCAAAGTCCATTTGGTGAATGTCCTTTCAGTGAAGTTAATATGCAGCATCATTATTTCTAAGTATGAATGAAGCAACACGAGGACAAAATATTTTTCCATATACTTTCAATTGATTTTTTTCTATTCTAAGTAAATTCTACATTAATAATACAACAACAACACATGACATCTTTACACACACACACACACACACACACACACACACGATCAGTCCACCAAATTCACATATACAAGACCAAGAGCCAAACAAGAACATCAACAGCGACTGCACAACGGTGCTTTGAGCTACATGCTAACATCAACATAATATGCTGATGTCTAGCAGGTCTAATGTGTTAGCATGCAACCATTAGCTAATTAGCACCAAACACAAAATACAGATAAGGCTCATGGAATGGAAATGTCACCAGTGGTGGACAGTAACGAAGTACAAGTAATTCGTTACTGTACTTAAGTAACTTTTTAGCGGATCTGTACTTTACTTGAGTATCATTGTTTTGTGAGACTTTATACTTTGACTCAACTACATTTGGAAGAGGAAAATCTTACTTTTTACTCAACTACTTTCCAAAAACCTGTCGTTCCTTTCAATGTTCCTTTCCACAACATGCATGCCTGACCAGCTGCTGTGACAGGTCCAAATGAACGTGCACCGCAAGTGTACCAATCAGAACACATCGTGTGTCGAGCAGTTTTGGCCCGGCCCCCTACCTGGCTACTTGTCCCAACTTGCCTTCTCCTCCATCCATATCTCTATTAGCATTCATTTGACAAAGTTTCGCTGTCCAGTAGCCTGCCCTGCCAACACATGGAAGTTAAAGAAATATGTGTCTAGTGTGGTTTTCCCCCTCCCTATTAATTCCTAATCAGGTGATTTCCATTTAGTATGATGTGCTTATGATAATTTCAAAAGATATCAATACCAGATATCACAAATGGAAAACATTTTGTTTTCAGGGTGGTGTTAGTGGGCTTTTTAACCTTAAATGACTTGATTCAGTGTATAAAGGACATACCAAGACATTGGAACTACATTACACCAAATTACTTTTACTTTTGATACTTAAGTACATTTGAAGCCAAGTACTTTTATACTTTTACTCAAGTCGACATTTAAAGGGAGCACTTTCACTTTTACTGGAGTAATATTTTACACTAGGTATCTCAACTTCTACTCAAGTACGTGGTCTGTGTACTTCGTCCACCACTGAATGTCACACACCACTTGAAATGGCCAATAACCCTATTGATAGCAGCAAATTAAATTAGAGAAAGGCCTAATCCTAACCCATCTCAACAAACTGTAGCCAAGGTAAAATATTCACAGCTAGCATTACATCATCTCAAGTATTTATTTCTGCTCTTCTTTCTTAATCCAAGAATAATACATTCTGGGTTATGTACACCTTAGTCCCCTAAAAACCAATAACTTCCAGAGACTTCACTGCACAAACAGTGACAATTGGAGGGGGCGGGGGAGGGGGGAGGGGGGGGTGCATTGGAATACATTTTCTGCCATTATGAGTCTCTGACTACTGGGTCTTCTATAATGACTATGAAAAGTGGCCATTTAACAAAAGGTTGCTCTGTGACTGTGTTCGCTGTCCCTCAGTCAGTCATTCTCCACATACTCCTCCTCTTGTAGGGCTGCAATTTTCCCAAGATGCAACAGCGGAATGACAAATGGTTGCTTAAAAAGCAGTTTAAGAGGATTACTGTCTGCATCTGTGCTGTATGTGTGTGTGTGTGTATGAGTATGTGTATGTGTGTGTATGTCTGAATATATGAGAGCATGAATGAGAGAAAATAGAGTGCAAATAACGTCAGCCCACCACCACTGATGTATTGTTTGTGGAACGACATGAGGGAAACATTTACTTTGGCAAGTTAGCTGAAGGAAGAGGGAACATGACGATTTACTTCCTCACCTTAAAGACATGATGCCCCCTGTGGGCTTGCTACAAATTTTCATGGCAGAAAAAAGGACCAAGGCATCCATGGAGACCACTAAACTGTATTTTCCAGTCTGTGTAAATACACTGTTTCAAAGTTGACCAACTCAAAGCTCGGGAAGCTCTGCCAGGATAAAGGGGCAGCTTTTTTTTTTTTGGCTTTTTTTGGCACCTTTTGAGCCACCACTCAAAAGCAGTGTTTGAAGCATGTCTTGAAATATCACGACATGCTTCAAACAGAGCATTATCATCTGCCTTGAACCAAGTATTCCTTATGTGTTCTTGAAAGGAGCATTTACATTGAGAGGCTTATTATTTGTAATTCCCTCTAATGTTACCACTGTTTTTTAAAAACAGCGTACATGTTTGCCAAGAGCTGAAAATGATTGAATTCTGTTGTTTCACAGAGTTGGACGACGGTTTTTCATTTTCTTGAATGAGTGCCCCACAACAGTCATTTGTTATCACACAGCACCATCCCATATTGATCACTTGGAGTGGTCAGGCTGTCTGATGCCACTTTGTCCCAGCCATCAACTACAGAGAGATTCAGCATCTACTACAGATCAACTGAAAAAAAATCTGCACAAAAGCACACATCATGTGTATGAGACTTTTATGTCAAAACACAGCGCTAACTATTGACCACAATGATGGACACATTCTACCGCTAGTCTTGACAAAATGTATCTTGGACAAAAACAGTCACTAAAAAGGGCAACCGAAATTCAAAACACTTCACATGTACCCCACACATAGTTTAATGTGATTATGGATGTTTGATCTCGAACGTGGGAACTGCTAGCATGTATGATAAATAACAGGTCTGTCTGGTCATTAGAGAGCAGTTGAGTTGTTCGTGCGGTTTGCTTGGCAAGTGTACCCTGAGGTTTGGAAGCTGCCGTAATGTATGTGGTCGGCAGGTCAGATGTATCTGGCAGCTCATAGTTTGACTGTTCCACTGCCCGCAGACTTAAAGTGTGTTCTTTAAACTAACATAATATTTTTACTAGACTGCCTTCAAATGAAGGGAAAGTTAGCATTGGACTCTTCACTGACATGACAACCATAAGTTTACCACATTCTACAGCAAGAGGAGGTGAATCTTTGATACACATTTCTAAACTGTATGTTATATACTACAAATATGTATAACAGGACTAAACTCAAGTCAATGAACATCACAATGACATCATAATGAACATAGGTATGTAAAAGGAAAAATAAACAACTTACATTTGTTTTTAGTTTTCAATTGCTTTTCTTGGGATTATTAATGTGGAAAGCAGATTTTTAACATTATGTGATCATATATTAATTCAACTGAAAGCCAGAAACTATAAAATCTCCTTAAAGTTCAATGTAATATGTGATGTGTGTATGTTATTCTGGCTTGAAAGCATTGCGAGTGTGTTACTTCTGCTAATGATGGAATGTGACAACAGAAATGGGTTGATTTGGGAGCTGTCTAAGGAAAGATGCTTGCTTAAAAGGTTAGAAATCCCACCTTTCATAATGCTGTATTCATCCCGATTTACATATAGACCAACACATTCACCTGTAAGGGAGCCTGGAATGTAATTTATAGCTAAACCATCTGAATGAACATACTAAATCCATACAAAAGCCTTGACTAAATTGTGATTAAAAAAATATAGCAGAGTGTGAAATACTTAAATGTCTATAATGCTGTTGAGAGTCAAACCCATTTACTAATTGAGACAAAACAGAAGGAGATATATATTTCCTGTGAGATAACCTCCATTCCAACTTAATAGAGAATATTGGACTGTGTGTTCATTATAGAGGGATCAAGGATGTGTGCACCGATCCTTGTGCTGTGCTGTTTATGAAACACATAAGCACACTTGTTCGGATTAGAAAAGCAAGTACTGTTAATGGGCATGCATCTGAAAAAAAGTGTTGGCGATTGCTTTGGGAATCAATCAAAACATGTTGATTGTGGCCAAAATACTCTAGTAGTGGATTTTTCACAATAGCTAACTGATAAATAACTGATAAAAAGAAGGCTGCCAATATGTCTAGTAGTAAGTTGCTAAAACACAACAAAATTGGCAAGTTGGCAACTGAAAGCAAGTGACATGTAAAGGTGCCAACCTGAATGTAAGATGATCCTCTGAATCATGCAGTTACAACCACAGAAAAAGTTGCCCATCACACTTATTTGTATGTATAATTAGTCACACTCCTCTAAAATTTAAGCATAATGAAAGAATCATGTAACATAACATGCTCAAAGGACAGTTTATTTCTCTGGTTTCATATCTTAAAATATAATGAACATACCATTTATATACAAAAAGCTAAATAATCTGACTTTAAAGAATTCTGAATGCTTAGGAAAAACCCCAATATAGCTCCATTTGAGGACACTTTTTGATAGAAAAGCCTATCTAACAATAATAAATTGAGGTGAAAAGAGGAGGGAGCATGGAAAACGTCCTATGTGACACTGCCGCTCACTCTGGTGAACAGGCATTGAAGAGCTCCCTCCCTCCCTGATCTATGGACTGTCAAGACGGATATTTGCAGAAATACTTTATCCCATTTCTGCCGCAGCAATATGAACTGCTTCCGACACACACGCTAGAGGAAAGAGGAGAGTTTAGAGAAACCACAGAACACCTCTTTTTCTGATGTTCATAAATTAAAGCTTTTGTGAAAATGTTTGGACAGGAAACAGAAAGTATTAAAGAATACCAGTGCTGATGTGGGGTGCTTTGATTCAAAATACATGTTTAGCTGTTTCTTAGATTTTGTATTGGGAACAATGATTCATACTAGAGACTGACACATCAGCGTTGTGGTTGAAACCTTGATGTTTTGACTTCAAGTCATGCCTGGAGTATTCACTGAGAATCCACTGGTAGGCAGTTGGCCCTATGGAAAAGACATATATGGATAACCTAGAGTGCAACATCCTTCATCAACAAGTCTCTCACTTTGTTTTTTTTAAGTCTATGTGTTCCATTAAAAAATACAAAAAAAATTATGTAGTGGTTAACTTCTGCCTCTGGAAGCGCATATGGACCATGGATCACATCAGTATCCCTCCCTGTCTCTTTCCTTTACTTTCCTTATTGCCTGAATAAGCAAAGTAAAAAGTGCACGACCAACTCGGCAAGAAATAATAATAAGGCAGCCCCCACTGCTTCCCTGTAAAAATAACCATCAGTTTCGGCTTTGTGCTAATTTGTGTTTTTTGGCAGCATGGCATGGTCATTTAACAGTGGCCCTGTAGTTATTTATTTAATTTCAGTTCATTTACTAATCATAAGTCATACAAGTACAATTATATGAGACATAATGGGGATATGTTCAATCATGTTCAGCTATCTGCAGTTTGAGTATAGGGATCAGTATATGGAAACATTTAAAATATGTTAACTAGCATGTCTACAGTAGGTTCTTTCCAGTCCATGTACTATACAGCAAAATTTAAATAGCACATAACACCTACCTAAGATGCAAGGAATACTACTAAATACCAAGTTAATGAGTCATAACACTGATTAAATAGATAAACAATAAATAGAGACATATGGCAAGTGGAAACAACAGTTAAATTGAAATGGATTTCAGAGTAGATTCAGGGTATTGAATATATTTTAGTGGCAACTGCTGTCTATAGCACTTTTTGAAAAGCGACACAGATAATGACATTTTGATAGTATTAAAGCTCATTCCATATCTGCGGACCTCTGCAAACCACAGTACGTTTACAATTCTTAACCTGTATAAAGTGCTTACATCTAGTATGTGTAGTATGCAAGGGAAGGTAAGTCAGAATAGGGTCACAAGGTCTGTTGTTGAACATATACTGCATACAACATACATAATGCAATCACTGTAAAATATATTACATTCAATAAGCTTCACAAAACTGTATCTGTGGAAAATGAAAAGTATTGTGTGTGTGTGTGTGTGTGTGTGTGTGTGTGTGTGTGTGTGTGTGTGTGTGTGTGTGTGTGTGCATATATACACATATGAAAGTGCTGGAGTGGAAGAAAAAGCCTCAACTCAAAAAATAAACCAACATATTTGGATGTTTATTTCATCAATCAATATGGCCCTTAAAGTTTAAAAATTCATCAATATGTAGCCTCAGGAATTTTGTGGACTTCACTCAATAATCCGACCATTATTTTTGATCCAAACATGTTCTTTTTTTATTTCTAATGGAGAGAAAAACCATTAGACATGAAGTTTGTTATGCTTATATTTAAGGATAATTTAGTGAATTTAAACCGTGTGTCCACCATAACCATTTCCTCATTTAGATTATTTTGAATATAATAAAAAAGGTTATTGCCATTTTCACATGGACTAAAACAGTTTTATCAAGTCAAAAATAAACATTTTTTGGTCAAAAGTAACACCTATATCTCCTGGCATAATGTGATCACATGAACATACACAGTAGAAGCCCATATAGACAAGAATACACAATATATGGAATTCATGAATCATGAAATAAACTGTATATAATATAAAATGTAAATATCATATAAAGAATATATGATGTACAAGAGGCTGTAAACACAGACTGTCTAGGTTACAGGACATACATATTTAGCAACTACTTTTTTGCATAAATTGAACAAAAATAAAAAATAAAAATAATCATTGGACCTGTAAAAAAAATTTAAATAATTATAATTATAATTATGCAACTATCTGGGTATGTCCCTTTTGTCACAAGCACACATATATTGATATTGATTCATGTATCATTCTGTTATTCTTGCATTATTTATTGTGTATTATATATATTCTTACAATCTGAGTACTTGACATCATGCATTGATATAAAAAGATTGCAAATTCTAATGACCCCAAAATACAGTACATACATACTACAGTCCTCCATCTGACCTTTGACTTTGTCACACTGATATTGTCCTCACTGTGGCAAGTACCTGGATGTAAGACCTTTTGAAAACAGGGATGCACCCATGGAGTGGCAGAGTTTGAGGCGTGACCACTTCAGTATTAATACACACATGATTTTTCAACCTATACTTTTTCTATATAAAGGCTATGTAAGGCGTAGCACATCTAAGGGGAATTGAATTTCAAGTTAAGTGATTTCTTGATATCTCCCTCTGCTGTCAACCAAAATCCATCATTAATCTATTCAGCCTTGTCAAAGAGGTGTTTGTGTGAGAACAACTTCTCAACCTAACATTATGTCTACAAGCTTCAAACCTACTCTTATTTAATCACAGAATCATTGCTGGCATTTCTGAAATTGTGTTTGATTTTGGTGTCAGGAAGAACAGTGGTTTTGTAACCTTGGCTGAGGACTTCATTGGGCACCTTCCAGGACTGCTTTTGATCATCCTGAGACATTTTAATAAGCTTTGTCAGGTGTCTTCACTCACTAATTCTCTATTTTCTCTACAGTTCTTCAGTAGCGTCACTTGGGTCGTCAATATAGCATATGTTCTTTTTAAGATACCCCTAGTACTCGAATATTTCTGATTTACAGCACCACATTTAATAACCTTTTGTGATGGTATAGTTATTGGTGTCAATGAGAACATTATTTAGGACATGACTCAATCTTTTAAGCAAGATCAATGAAGAGTACAATATGAAAATGCCCCATAATGCTTGAAAGTTTTACAGCTGGGTTATGAATATTTGTATTGTTGTTATTAATAATTGAATTGGTGGATTTTGATTCTCTAGTAAATATACTTAAGGTCAGGAAAAAGCATGAGGAAAATAGAGCATAATACATTTTTTTAGCATAATCCTCTTCAGAAATAGATAAAGAAGAATAAAAACAATTTTTATTATTTTGTGTTTATGCATTAATTAATCTTGATAAAATCTGATTAATCTTGAAAGTGTCAGAGTCACAGTCTGGAAGTCAGTAAATCACCCTGAACACACCATTTTTATTTTTTTCTGGGGGGGGTTCTGAGTGACCATCTTCAACACTGAGATCACACATATTTATGCATTGTTCTAAATCTACATAGACACACTCCATCACCCAGTATGCCAAATCTATTTCTGTTGTATTATTTGTAACCACAGAGACAAGTGCAATTAAGTCCCGCCCACTATAGAGGGGAAGACAATTCATTCCTCTTCATTGACTTTGTATTGAGTGAAGGTGTCTCCTCGCAAAGATCGGCGAAATGCCAAAAAGATGTTGTGTGATGTGTGCACTACCAACAGGGTAAGCAACCCACAAATAAGTTATTAAAAGCTGCAGAACTGAAAACTGAGATTTAAGAAGACAAAAGTGAATAAGCTTAAAGGGCTATGTGCTATGCTGTAAGAGAGACAGGCCCAACTTGAACTACACAGACCTACTCATTCAGCTGAAATGCTAGCTGTAAATAGTGTCTGAAAGGGAAATGATAGCATGACTACATGTCACTTCTCCACCTGTGTTCACAAACTGTACTCACCATATCAGCTGTGAAAAGTGTCATGCCAGCCTTTAATGTACTGGGAGTCTGCTATACACAGTTGTGCTATCTCCACTGTGGACATGATGTCAGCTCTTGTACTCATGTATTGTATCTCTGCGTTCCAGTATATGCTATAATACTACCTTTTACTCTCTGGTAGACATACAACGCTATAATAATAACATTTGGCTTGCTGAAATCTAATATTTTTAGCTAGCTACAGGCATCTTGTTTTCCCTTGGTTGCAAATTATGACGCCAATTGTTTTCCCCTCTGATGGGTGTAGTTTAGGGGGTACGACACATTGCGCTCTGTCTCTATCAAGGTTAAGAATATCCACATTGGATCTGTCATTAAGCCAGGTTTCACTGCAGTCAACTATATCAAAACTACAACCTAAACTGATCAGAAGAGGGAAACTCAATCATCGTGATGCTTATTCAGACTTATAGGTTTAAGATATAGGAACAAATATATTTTTTTTTGTTTATATGTATCAGCTGGTCAGGTGTAAAATGCTTTCAATTTAACTTCCCATCAATGTCAAAAGAAATGCTGTCTAAATACTTCATAATTTCTATTAGAGCTTATAACATCAAGGCCCATATCAAGTGTCATGGTGATATGGAGAGTATCAAGTGACTGATGTAAAAATTATTTATTACCACTCTATAAACCATCATATCCAAAGACAGTAACTTATCATTCCTATATAAATCCTAGCTTCTAAAATAGAAGAAAAATCTTCAATTCAATGTCCAATTCAATAACAAAGCAGGAGAAAAGATAACTACAGTACATCAGGATCGGAGCCAACAAGCAGTAAATATAAAAAGATGCAATCAAGTGATCCAAACTTTAACAAAAGGCACAACTCACTGGCATCAGACAGTTTACTGATAACATTTCCTTGGTTTGAGTTTATAAGCAGGTAGACCATCCTGGGTCCAACTGGCTGCAAGTTTATCCTTGTATTCTTTATGTAAGTCATCAACCAGACTCGCTCTATTTACTGCACTATACAACCACAGTCTTCAAAGGTAATAATATCTACTTGATGTGACATTTACAGCATGTGTTAAATACTGAGAAACCCAACACCGCTTGCATATCTGCCAGGATAATGTTGATATAGTTTATAACACCGTAAATACAAAGCAAGAGTTATGACTGCAAGAGTCTAACTGTGTATCCATGCAATCTTGTTTTGGAGGTGACAAAAAAGGAGACACTGGACAATTGACCACCATTGATAACTCGGTGAAAAAGATTGACCTGGAAATGTGCTCCCTTGCACAGAAGCTACCGTGGAAATGTCCCCTCCCAAACGCAATCATGCCTCAACGGCTCCAGTGAAGCCGGTCAGGTCCAAGTTGTGTGTAACTGAGTGTGAAATGGCATCACTGAAAAAGTAGTATCTGTGCTCTCCAAACAATCTCTGGCGTAAATAAAGTTGTTATCCTACATCTGTGAAAAGAGAATAGATGCTTATGTATGAATAATTACTAATCGACTACAAACTATTTTAATTATAATAATTGTATTGATTTGATAAAGTTCAGAACCAATCCTTCATCTTGTGATCATTTTACTTTTGTTTATGGTTGATTCAATTAGATGTGGGATGAAATGTAGGTGTTCAACCTCTCAAGCCATCCATACTTCTTCCTATGGACTGTTGTCGGGTACATAAGTAAATTGAAGAGGTCTTCGAGAATCCACGACAACTCCACAAACATTAACATTTTCATTCTCCTTTCATCGCTAACAGCCCCAGGGAGACCCAACCATGCGTATTCTATTAACAAAAGGCACGCCCAGTGCTCCCAAGTCTCAGTCTCGATTCATACACATCCACAAATCCCTTGGCAAAAGCTGTTTGTGTTCACTAGAGCCTGCAAGAGGGACAGGAAGGAAAAAAACAGTGAGACAAAGAGAGAACGGAGAGAAAGATGTAAGGAAAGCTGAAGAACAAATACAAAAAAATGTCACTTCTTGCAACAGTACACAGCCTGTGGCTCAGCTTATTTATATTCATCTAGGTAAAACCACCTTATACCTCTGGGGGTTGAGCTCTGTCTCCTTCATTAGCAAGAAGATCCAAAAAGAGCCTTACATTAAACTGATCATCAGCTCTTCTGCCTACCCTCCTATCCACAAGATCAAATCTAATAGGGATCATTTTTTTTGGAACAGGGGTCATTTATGATGTGTTTGCAGACTCAATTTTAACAAAATCCAAAATAACAATAAAATATGATGTTAAATAGCATGGTAAAAGTTGAAGTCCCCTTCCACACAAAAATGTGCTTTACTAATTGTGACTTCACTTAGATGTTTGACCTTCACTGTGCATAATGATATATGTGCAGAGTTTGACACTAAGAGAATGTTTTGACATCTTAAATCTCTGTTAAAGATGTGTAACATTGAGCATGATTTGTGACATCACAACTAATTGATGGCCCTGTAAGCAACTTTCACAAGTATGATGTGTAAACTTAAAAACCTCCAGCACTTTCAATGAAATATGAGATTGTTCCGCAGCAAAAGTTTTCACATATGAAGTATTTACATATTCATAGATTTTGGATTTTTAATGAGTTAAAAAGTAGATTTCATATTAAGAATTCCTAATTCGCCTAAACCCGCTGAAGACTTCATTATCACCTTGTCAAACCTTCAGCAGCAAGTGTTCCATATTTTGGGTGGGGTATCACTTTAACAAGAGCCCCCTTTTCTGGGGGGGTTTCGACCAGTTGAGATGTCCACAACATAAGCCATAACAAGAGCATACACATACCAGCAAAGTCACCCTTAAAACATCAGCAGAGCGGTGACATCATCGATATGTAAAAAATACTTTGAGATGTGGTTCACATGGCTGCAGGCAACGCAGGCTAGGATTAAAAAGCTTGATGCTTCCCAGGGGAGGTAAAGCAGTAGGTGCTTGCGCATCTCAATTTTCCTACAAGGATTTGATAATACACTAAATCAACATCGTGCATTAACTGCTGCCACCAGCACCCATTCCCCTACCCCTCTACCCTCCACCTCCCCCTTCAAACAATTAACTCTGGTGTATTGTGTTCATCAACCAGAGAATGAATATTATTTTTCACAGGAAGTCAAATATTCCTCCAATTTAATACTTTGCTCCTTTGCACACCTTTGCGAGGTTTCTGCAGTCACAACACACGGACTGCAGGGATCCTTTTCTTGTCTGATAGAAATTGAATGCAGAGTTAATTTCACAGTAGGTACATGTAGAGCTACGAAGAATTGCTGATGGTGGAAGTTGTTTGCCCAGCAGGTTAGCAACTCATCACTGACATTTGCCTCTATTCATTTGCACAAGGTCTTGAGCCTGCTGTGAGGTAGACCAGTCGGAATAGCAAAATGGTCTCCATGACGGGGCAAAGTTGAAGAACCAATCACACTTAAGAGCTGGCTTCCCTGAGGGAGAGAAATACACATGGTCATGTAAAACCCATATATGGAAATCACCTGGTGTAGTCTATTCTTCCAGCCAATGATCTAAGATGCTGCAGACTAGATTGGCATCATTTAATCATTGGGCCATTTCTATTAGTAAAATGCACATCCAGTACTTGGGTTGCAAAAGCAAAGTCATAAACTTTGGGAATGGCAGAAAAAGGGTATAACTTGTGTAAAGAAAATAAGTTTGTGGTCTTAGCTCTGCATGTTTTGTGATACAATAAAAAGAAAGAAAAAAACATTGCCCAATCCAGAGTTAGTTACAGAATCAGTCCAACAAGTTTACTGTTGCCATTTCCAAACCAACTTTCTTGGAGTACTGCACTGCACTGCGCTGGGCTCTGATAGTGAAAAGGTGTTTATCATGTAATGGTATCCACAGTGGAGCCACTGCAGGGCACAGATAGCAAGCTGCTGTTTTCAGATCAGTTCTGTTCCAGCAGTCATAATGGTTGCTGCTATGATTAAAGATGGAGAGACAGTTCTTGGACCTTCAATCTTGCTCTCTCAAGGGCAAGTCGGAGCTGAAGTGATTCATCGGTCAAATGACATGAACACAAGAGCAATTGTCTTTTTAAACTTTTCATGAAGTTCTGTATAATTAAGGCCGCCCCTTATTCCCAACCTACAAGTTCCAGTTTTCCTGTAGAGATCTCCAAATATGTTTTACAAATTATTCATACTTCTGGCTTCTTTGGACCCCTAAAAAAATAACTGCAAACCATCTCCTTGGAGATAATACCACAGATGCTACAACTGTTCTGCTTAAGAAAGGCTGAGCTACAACCACCCAAAGACAAAAAAGATACATTATGTGGCAGTAATAAAGAGCAGGTACCTGTACATATAATGTATTTTGCCCACCCCTCACTTGCACTCTGTCCTCTTATTCTCCTGTCTAGGTTCTCTAATCTCACATCAGTTGGGTGGGTTGCCCTTCTTCCCACATCTTCCAAAAGCTTTTGAAGTAAGAAAAAAAAACCTCACCATCTCTCCTCCACCAAACAGAGAGGAGCGACCAAGATGGTAACAGGGAAATGAAATCCAGCCACATCCTTCTGTATCACTGCAACAGTAGTTGTGACTTGACAGGGAAAGACAACACTGCCCCCTAGGTGTGTAATATGTAATAACATCTAGAAAAGCAGAGTGGGGCTGAGGAGGAGGAGATGATGCTGTTTCAGCAGGCAGGTGTGGTCTCATACCTGCAGAAGCTTATAATAAAGCCACTTCTGTTGCCTGGTTGTGCAATCAAAATGTTTAATTACTGATGATTAATGTTATTGTGGTCTTTGCCTAACTTGAACATTTGAATAGCAAAGAGTTCACTTCAGCAGCTCAGTGGTGAAAAAAGTAAATCTTGTTACTTGGATAAGCCGTTTTGGTTATGACTACCGGGAAAAAAGATGATTTTGGGGTGTGTGTGTGTGTGTGTGTGCATGTGTGTGTGTGTGTGTATCGAAAGGGAAAAGGTGCCAAAGAAAGGTGGAATTAAGTGTCCTTAAATTACCAGAACTTTCTCCAGCTGTGCATCTTTACATTTAAAGGCACTCTGTACCTTACATTAATTTAGTCTAGCTCAACAGAATATCATCAGTGCTCCAATTTGGAGCCAGACAACCATCTCCATCAAAGCAAGTATTGAGCCCATCAACAGTTCATGAATCCCCTCTCTTCTTTTCACGCTGTCTCTCATATGCAGCTCAACTCGTTGCGCCTGGCTGTAGCTAATCTGGCTCTAAGCAGCGTGGGCGGCAGCAGGCAAGGGCACAAAGAGGGCTGCTGGGTAAAAAACTGTGGAGAGACAGCAGTGATTGACGGCTATAATTAGCCTGCTGAAGTTGTGCCGACGGAACGAGGCCGAGGGGAGGAGCTGGGGTGTTGAGAGCATCTAGTACACTTGGATACACACAAACATGGACTTTTTTATGAAAACAAGTGTAACAATATAACATGCACTCCTGCAATTGGGAATATACAATACTTGGCAAAACACTACACAAGTAACCACATAGTTCACATATAACTTTACATGTTATTTGGAGAGGGTGGTTTTGTCAACTTTTTTCCTACAGAGGGATGGATATAATCAAAAATATAATGAATATAATAACAGTTAAAACTTTACATTAGCATAAATAGTGTATAAATGATTTGGACACTTAAAAAAAACCACACACAAAACCAGGCATGCAGCAACATGCACTGCACATTTAAACACAAAATCCCAGTAACAGCATTAGCACATTTTAAAACAGACAAAGTGATAATGGGCAACTTTGACAAGGCCTAGAAGCAACACAACTTCTGATCAAGTTAATGAAAGTTTTGCACCAGTCTCCTCTTGACTCTTTTTATCTGGAATATCATGTCTGTCAGCGTGGCCATCAAGGCAGAAAGAGGGAAAGAGGGGTGCAACTCGCTGCCAAATGATCCAGAGAAATGAGGATTCCTTCAGGCTGACAGACCCCTCGCCGGCTTTCTGAAAAGGTGTCATTTACTTTAATTTGATTGTTTTTAGGTGGCCAGTAATATGGCTTTTATTTAGCCCACCTGCAGATCTCAGATCTCAGTCTGCCCTTCGGCAAACAGGCTTATGTGTACCTGTATGCAGATCCTTTTAGACCATTTATTATTGAGAGATATGGGGGAGCACTGTATTCATATGAAATGTTTTCAGAGCAATAATGATCTTCTACATCATAAGACAGTTTTCTTGGATTTTGAGTACAGATGCAATTCTACCCAAATTTTCTTTTTTATTCTCTATGTCTTTTAAGAGATGCTCGATTAGCCAAAAATCATAATCATGACTAATTTGGTCAATATACAGATCACGATTAGTTAAAACTACTACTCCTTGACTTTCGAAACACCACACATTTAATGAAGTATTCTTGTATCCAAAGTCTGACTGAAATTAAAACAAAGTAGCCTGTCGATGTCTCAATAATCTGTTTAAAAATGGGCTTACCTATCTTAGGCATTTATGTTGTGCAAATAAGGACACTTCCCCTCAAAACAGGAATTTTGAATATGACTGGCATTTGTAGCCTTTAAAGATCCCCTCCATACGTGATGGCATATAAACATACTATGAGTGATACAAGATATCGCTTCCTACACTTAAATATTAATTAATAATGTATGTACACTGGCAGCTTCAAGTTTGCCACTTCATACTGGGCCTGAATTGGCTCCAAACTATTTGTGATGTCACCAATCAATCCCATAGTGCACGGCTTCCAGGATAAGGTTATATGTATCCAAAGCCTGATGTATCATATTTTTCTGTGCTGTAGACCTCTGTTGTCCAAAAAACTAAACTAAAGAAGAATACAATATATCAGACTTTGGATATAAACACAATACTTGTAAGTAAGAGGATGATTGCTGGTTCAGCTCTGGACATGAGATTTGTTGATAAGAAAAAAATATATAGAATGTGAAAGTTGCCTTCTGGTGTCAAACTCTGCACATACATCATTCTGCACAGTAAAGAAAGTATTAACTTAAAATAGGCTACACAGGTAAAGAAAAATGCTTTTGCTCCTCAAAATGCAGCTTTTCTAAACACCACATACACTTTTACAAAATATAAACATGGTGATTTTGGGTCACCCTGCCTTCCTCTGATCCCTTAGTGATTAGTTTTACTAAAACTGTTTGAAGTGGATGTCAACATATTGCACTGTGTACATGTAAAATGTTGCTACAGCAAATCCATTTTATATCAGTACTCCATATATGCAATTTCAAATTAATTTAATCTTAACTCAGCTGCTTTATGGTTCTCGTGATTCTGAATGAGTATTATAGTTTCTGTAAAAATCTTCCCACCTTTCTTTTTCTGCATCGGTGTCCACCAAACGACTTGCAGTAGTAAGTTAGCAAACTGTGGTGTGATTTAGGGCAGCTTAGCTGTTATAACTGTCAGCACCCCCTTCTGACACACAGAATTCATAGCTACAACCTCTTATTTTAATAAGGTCTGACTGCTTCCACCCTGCACTATAATTCTTGTTAGGGGCGAAGTTTCAGAGTACTGCCATAATCTAGTGCTGCCTAATTATTACTGTACCTCCTGATATGCCATGGGTTACAGGGCAACTTATGTTGTAACTCAAAAGGCTGTGAATGATTGAGTGTGTGTGTGTGCACATTTTCAGACAGGACTGGCCCTTTTTAACATGAGACTAAACCTCCAATTGGATTAAGTTTGATTAACCCCATGGGTGGTATTTTCAAGAAGAAAGAGAACCAATTAAAACTTAATAACAATAATCAGCAACTGGCCCATGAAAAAAACTTCTAATTACAATTTTACTAAGTTTCATTGATTAAAAAGAGAAAAAAACAACTACCTGACAAAATAACACTGTTAAACAAATATGTTGCAAATCTGTAGTAGGCTGTAGACGTGAAGTCAAAGAAGAAATGTGGGTTCAGAGAGGGGATGACACAATGAGGAATTATGCCACTACTTCAATCAGACTACCACGTATTACTTTACATCTGTTGGTCATGGCAGGGCTGGACTCTAATATTCATACTACTTATATTTAGGGCTGGGCAATATATCAATATAATATTGATATTGTGATATGAGATTAGATATCGTCCTAAAATTTGGATATCGTAACATCGTAACATAGCATAGGTGTTTTTTCCTGGTGTTCTAGCAGTTCTTTTATTTGTCTTTTACCCATTTTGTCATGATTCTGCCCTCCCTAGGTTTAACTGACCGGCTCATTTGGCAGATTGTAATATCATCATATGCCAATAAGAGTCTTTTCCTGGCTTTAAAGGCTGCATTACAGTAACATGATGTCATTTTCTGAACTTACCAGATTGTTCTAGCTATTCTATTATTTGCATTTTACTCACTTTGTCATTATATCCACATGACAGATGATTATTTATCACAATATTTTTTATAATTAATATTATTTATTTATTATTTTATGAAGGCATCGAAAGTCATTCCTACAATATCGTGGCAATATCAATATCGAGGTATTTGGTCAAAAATATTGTGATATTTGATTTTATCCATATCACCCAAGCCTACTTATATTGATATTATTTTCATATTATTGCATAGTATTTCCACACTGTGACTGACAAGTACTCACTCTCTGTGGAGCTTGAAGGTACGTTCAGAAAATTCGAGAAAATGCCACAGGACTGTGTCCATCCATAAAATGCTCTTGCAGTGTGCCACTACAGCTAACATGTCTACAATATTGACTTTGTACTCCTTTCTTAAGTTGTGCTGCAAAAACACAAACTTTGTTTTCCTGTTGCTCTCCAACTGTGATGGCTTTACTTGGTCTGTCTAGCCTGAGGCTTAAACTAGTGTGTTGTTTGTCTTCTTCTGAAAATGTCCACATACAGGTTAAGTTATTTGTTGTCAAGAAAGCAGAAGGCATGTCATATCCTAAAGATTTGTGGCACACCTTCAGTGGCTGCACAGTTTTGGAGACAGAATAGATACCTTTGGGGTTTTCACACTGACAGTTTAAGACTGAATCTGGGTATAACCCTCATCAAAATTTGATAAGATACTTTTTCCAACATGGTTGCAAAACCAGTGAACTATACCTCACCTCACCTCACCTCACCTGCATGAGGTGGTTTTAGTATAACTTCAAGAATTAAGTCCATACTGATTAAAGGAGATTCGGCTGTGATTATAATTGAGCAATCATCAATTATGTGCAAATGAAGTAATCAAAATCTGGGTACTTGATATCAAACTTTCTGGGTGCCTTTTTTGTTACAGTTCAGTTTTTTTCTAAATTGGTGCCTTGACACGTGTGGCAGGCATCAGTAATAGGGAAGCTCTTCTACTTACTGTGGAAAAGAACAATTACAATGTAGTGTTTAACATGTTAACCCATAGACTGTTGCAGAAAAAATGTTACCATTGAAAGCAAGTAGAAACACCTTTCAACACCATGAAAATAGAAAAAGAATTTAATTATTTTTTGTACAGCTGGTATGAATACTTGCACATAGAGGATGTTCCAAGTCAAATTCAACCCTTACTTATACAAAAGTGATTTAAAAGCCACAACAAAAAGGTCAAATCGAGGTAAAGGTGGTTATGGGGAGTCTTGAGTGAAACATTGGTGTGTGGGTGTGTGTGTATTTTTTCATTGGGACAGTGGATAGAGAAGGTGGACTTTGACAGTGTCACAACACTGGCTGTGTTCCAAACATATTGCTGCACCTGCCAGGTTTTCCACCCAGGTGGTCATATGCATCTGCTAACAAGCCTGTACAAAGTAACACTCAAACCCATCAATTCCCAGCAAACCAACATAGTCCTCCCTTAGTGGAGGGAAGTTTTCATGGAACTATAAAAAAAATACTTAGGTCTACTATAGGTCCCTATTACACTGATTTGATCGATCTCAAATTCCAAGATGAAAAGGAACAGTGAGCCCAAGGGAAAGTATTAGAAGAGTAGGATGGCATAGAGAAAATAAAGGAAAGGCCCTTGTGACTTTGCTCATGCCAGTCACAGCAGCAAAGTAGTCTTGCCCTGATCAGTCTGCAATCTTACAGTCAGTTGCTACAAGGAAATGAAAGACACTTTTGCACAAGCAAGTAAGTCAACCAGTTTGTTGTTTTGTTTTATGATACACTTGATGAAGAGGTGAAGAAGAGGAGGGTATGTAGTTTGTGGGCAGTGTTGATTGATGGTTTCCATGATGATGATGAAACCTACCATTCAAAATTATTTTTATTATGCCCATTTACAGCTCTATATCTTTATTTTTGGACTTCACTAGAGTAGCTTTGCATAATTCTCAGTTCGAAAAACTCGAAGGACATATCCTGATCAAATATAAATAAATATAATGTAGGTTCCTTACAATGGTGCTGGAGGTAATGCCATCCAGAGTAGTTATATGATTAGATAATGTATTTCTAAAAGGTGTTTGGGTCCAAGCACAATAACATCAGTTTTTTCAGAGTTTAATAGCAGGAAGTTGCAGGTCATCCAGGCCAGTTTACTGCAGTTCTTTTAATGCCAATTACATGCTCAAGTCTCTAACAGGATTTGATGATCAATGGTGTTGAAGGCAGCACTAAGATCTAACAGGATGAGGACAGAGAGATGTCCTTTGTCTGATTAAGTTAAGAGGTCATTTGTAACTTTTACCAGTGCCTTCTCTGTGCCATGATAAGCTCTAAATCCAGATTGAAAATCCTCAAATAAACTATTACTATGTAGAAAGTCACACAGCTGATTGACAACTGCTTTCTCAAGGATCTTGGAGAGAAAGAGGAGGTTCGATATCGGTCTATAGTTGGCTAAAACCTCTGAATCAAGAGTAGGCTTTTAAGAAGTTGTTTAATTACAGCTACCTTAAAAGGACTGTGGTACATATCACGTTACTAAAGACAGATTGATCAAATCTAATAAGGAAGCGCTAACTGAGGGAAAGACTTCCTTAAGCAGCCTAGTTGGAATCGAGTCTAAGAGACAGGATGATGGTTTGGATGAAGTAATCATTGAAGTTTGTTCTGTGAGGTCGACTGAAGAAAAACAGTCAAAATAACAGCAATTTATAAGTTTCCTGTGTTAGAGGATGACTCGTGTCTATTGAGGGCAGGAGGTGATTAATTGGATCAGTTAGAATGCAGGGGGAATAGCACAAGCAAAAACAGCCACAGTGATATGAGATGAAGAGCTGCAGATGACCAGCACACCTCTGACAGGTAAACTAATTATTTTAGTTTGCCATGCTGTGTAATGGAAAACCTCTTACACCGTGCCAGCTCGACGAGTCATAATGTTAGTTGAGCAGAGCAGTGAAGTTGTGCCCTGATGACCTTATGAAGAAATCTGTCACAAGCTGATGTCAGCTCAGTTTCAACATAGAAAAAAACTAATGGAAACCTACTATTCAGTGCAGTCTGAAGCCAGTGCTTTTCACTCACAGAGATTACTTATAGTTTGTTTACATCACTATTTGGCCATGTTTAATATAAAATTCCAACATTATAAAATTCTTCATGAAAATAAGGAAAAATTGTTCCCCTTTAAACTTGACTGAAAGAAACTAGACATACGATGGTATTCAAATTACATGACAGACAAATCTGTAGGCATCTGCAATTCACTGTCATGATTTTAAGAAATAATTGATGAAATCGTTGCAAGTGCCCTCTACACATACAAAATCCCTAAAAAGTAATATGTACCTAATCTTTAGCATCGAATAATCAGTTCCTTTTTCAAAAACGTGCCTTAACAACTGTACTGTTTGTGAGACCAATTTCCCTCCCCCTGTCAAAATGTCTTCTCCCTCATGGATAGTCTCCTATCTCCCCTTTTTCTGCCCTAAAAACAGACAATAAGTCTTATATTGTGCCGCTCTAAACCTACTGTTTACCAGCAGGTTTAATGCAGCAAGCCCTTAATTGCATTCATTATCTAAAGCTCCAGGTCTGGGCCAAGGTTGCGGGAAGAGATGGGGGATTTCAGTTATCTCTTGTTTATTCAAAAATATATATAATCATAACTGCCAGTACTGTAGATAGTAAGTAATGAGCACATATTGTGAAAATAATGAAAAAGGAAAGGATTTCCTCTGCACTTTTATCATCCCCATTTTCCATACAGAAAAGAAATAAGGATGTGTAGGCCATCATAGCTTAAGACGTATTGAAAGTCTGGAAGAAAATGGAAGTTTCTTTGTGTGAGGGGACACATAATGGAGTTCTCCCCATCCCCCGAGGTGAAGTGGAGAATGGGGGTATAATTGAAAAGCAGTGCATCAACATAAAGAGGACGATCTGAATTTACCTGTAAGGAATGCCATGTCAGTTGACATTAAATAGATTCAAAGTTGGGAGGAGATCTGTCAACTGGACTGAATAATTCAGAAATGTTAACACTGAGAACATTTATACTATGTTTAACAGTACGCTACTTCTGTTAAATGTTAGCTCATATGTCATGTGAACAAGATGAGTTTCAGCATTGAAAAGATTTGAACTTTTAACAGAACATGCTTGTAGTTTGCAAAATGTCAGGTCCAGGTACCACAACTCATTATCAGACCATAAAACAAGTCATAATTACATGATCATTTGTAACTAACCACAGAGATAATGTATCTAAACCTTTTATCACATCCAAACCTTTAGTCTCACGTTGATGAACTGGTAACAGAGTGTGGTTGATGCAGCAATAATGATATGGATATGTATGAATATTCAGATTACTCTGCCTCATTATCTAGAAGCACAGACTGGCAGTCCCTATAATAATATACTGGTGCCATGAAAAAATATCATGTCACAGTTGAATGGATGCAACATGTATGACATGATAAATTAAAAAGGAAGCAAGAATGTAAAGTATGTCATGTTCAGTGTTACATCACTAAGATCAGCTATCAGATATGTTCTTAGCCCTTTTAGGGGCTTGGACTAATAAACTAAGTAAAAAATGGATCCACATTTTTATACACTTTTATTTTCTCAATGTAGCAATTTAGTACTTTTCTCATACCTTTACATCTCCTACCCACATTCTGCTTGCAGATGACAGAAAAATTGAAGTCTTCATTACAAATTTCAGTTTAGCCTGTTCTCTTTCATGCACACAAAAACTCAATAGTATATTGTAGATTATTATTATCATTATAAATTGACCACATTTTTCTACTCTCTTTACTGCCAGCTTGCACTTACTACCACTGGTCTCTTTGCCAGCACATGCTGCAGTACCATATTTCAGTGGAACTCGCAGCCCAAAAGTCAGCCAAATGTCATATGTAACCTCCAACTGATGTTGACACGTGTCAGTAATACAATACAGCACGACTGCAAGTGCAACGATTAATGACAGCTTGATCCGAGTTTAGACTTTGGTTCTGACCTGACATTAATATAGCTTCCAAATGAAATTCAAATAGATTAAGAACATGATCAAATATATGGGAATAATCACCAAGAAATCATTTTCAACACAACTAGATTTTTCAAGAGATATGAAATATTTCTGACATTTTACTGTTATTGGCTAACAAGACTAAAATTACATGCTCCAAGAATGATGCTATACAAACTAAGTGAATAAAAATAATACTGTTACAGCAGGGCTTTAACAAAAAAAAATACTACTGTCTTATATACCCCCTTAAAAATGGCTATTCTACATTTTAACATACAGAAAGCCCCATTCACAGAATAAACATGGACACAGTAGACAGAGAAGAGAGACAAACATTAATAAGCCTACCAAGAGATTTTAAATTATATCAACCAGGCAGGTCAGCGCAGTACAATCACTGAACAAATTAGAGCTTTGGTTTTGTAAATTCTCAGATGAATTGGCATTCTCTTTTAATAAAAGAATTCATTCATTAGCCTCTGAATGAACGCATTACAACCACCTGGCAGCCGAGCATGTGCTGATTCTGACTCAGTAAGGTGTAAGCTCCCATCCTAGTGAGTTACATCAGATGACATATGTAGGGGCAGATGGGATGGATAGTTCTTCCAGGTTTATTTATCAGGGATGTCGGCAGCATGTTGTACCAACTGATCAAGCCTGGTGCCAAATCAGATAACAACCTGATTGATGAAAGCTGCTCTAACAAACACCCACCTAAATATGGAAGAATACTGACAATGACAGTTTCTTCCTTGGCCCAAAACATTTTTATAAAATATTAAACTGAATGTGCTGCAAAATTAAATTACCTTGACTCATTTAGTCATGAAAAACTCACTGTTGTGCAATACAGCCTTTATAAAGATATCAAACTTTTATCACAGATGTTTTAAAATGACGAGACATAAAACACTGAAAACAGTTTTCTCCGTAGTAGCAAGTGATCAGACACGTGTAGCTGGTCACAATGTTTGACTCCACCAGGACCCTGCTGGCTTCATGTGGACTCCATGACAAAATGTTCTTCTCCATTTCTTGAAATATTCATTCACTTTCCCTCCTCCATCCTCTCCGTCTCCCTCTCTTTCAACTGTATACTTGGCAGTCATCTCAGAGAACACAGCAGTCCTAACAGAATCTCTGGAGACGTCTCTCCCTAACGCCCACTCTATGTATTTCCTTTTTTTTGTCCTCCTACCATTTCTCTGACACACACACACACACACACACATACAGTACATGTGCACCGTCACTGAACTGCCTGAAAAAAATCCCACACATCCAACTTGGTCTTGAAATAGAAATATTGTAGGAATGAACACAGAAAAATACCTGATCCCCAACACAAGGGGAATCGGGTCAGTTAGCCACCTACACCTCTCATTCTTTAACTCTAGAGAGAGCTACAATGAGAAAGATGATAGAATAAGCCTTTCCACCTCCATAATAACTTCAATAGCTGCAATAAGCAAGCATGCTCTTTTATACAGCAGCTTCCACAAGTCAATCATGCAGGTAATCACATGTATTCACCAACAAAACCCTTGAATATTGAACTGTATTTTCAAGTAACACCATCATGGACACTGAAGCCTTGAGGGAATTTGATATCTATACACAGTTTGACACTCATTTGCTGTTGATCAGTTTCGAAGCGAATGTGAGCTACAAAAGGCTTTCGCTTGATTGGTGTAAATTCTGACTTATTCTGAAAACACAAGAGATGTCAAAGATGTTGTGTTGTTAGTAGGTTTCCTTCACTGAAAGCGAGAAATGATCCTATGAAGGAGAAAAAGCCACTGGTTGATTACCATATCAAGGGGGTAAATTTGGTATTGATATAAAAACAGATTGTTTTTTTTTTGGTTATACAGGCACTGCTCTGTTTTAGTCTGCTGGAGCAATAAAAAAAAAACACTGTCAAGTTATTTCAGTAATAGTGTTGCCACCATGCTGAATTTATAACCGTTTTAATATGGCAGAAGATGGCAGGAAGGAAAGAGGAAAGGAGGGAGACGATTTTTATCTGAGGGGAGGGAAGAATGACAGTTCCATTACCTGAGAGTTGCAGATGCTGCCTGCAATCCAACAAGTACACTTTTTTTTTTCTCCCCAATGAGTGCTTATCAATACTGAAGGGGTGCCATTTTGAACCATCAGCAGTGAGGGCTCTCATCGATCACAGCCTGAAAAGTCAATCATGGTTTTCACTAATCAAAGCCTCCAAAGATTTATGAGTCATCTTTGGACGGCACTCACATGGAGCACCATGTGAACCGTCGTACTGTATGTAATAAAGTGGATTTTCCTCTGGAACTGGGAAGGTATTGATGATTTCTCACTGTAGTGATAGAACAGGGCACCAGAGCAGTTACAGTAAGAGGCTTTAAAACAACCTCACACACTAGAGGCACACGCTTTAGTCAGAGCTAGAAAGGAGAGGAGGACTGACCTTGAGGTTTGATCTTCACCCAAACTGTAGCAAGAGCCTGTCGTGTGCAGTGTTTCTTCTAATCAGCTTGCGGTGGCCATTTCTTACTTCAACCATTTCTACCTGGCAAAAAAAAATAATTACATGCACATATCATCAGTTTGACCTGCTTTAAAACACACAATAATTAGCAACTTCAAATGTTGTTGACAGAGGGGTGCATGAAAATGTAGCTGCTTCACAACTACATTAAAAAGACCCTGTGATGTTGCATGATTGTTTGAGTTTAGTACCAGGTGGAAATGTATTGCAGTAGACGTTTCAGCCCTCCACATGAAAAATTCAGCAAAGTGTCAAGGGAGCAGCAGGAGATGGACCCAAATGCAGGACGCACCAGCCAGAAACAAGTGAAGAATATCTCTTTAATAAAGATTCAGGTGTGCAGGCATAGCAAAACAGGACAAGACAAAACCTGGCAGAGCAGAACAAACACAGCGGTACAGAACAAACTGAACAAAAGGTTCCGACAAGACTGAACTGAAAACCAGGACTTAAACACAAACTGAACTAATGAAACAACAAGGAACAGGTGGCAAGACATGAGGGCAGGATGCGGGCTGATTGGCTGGGGAAGACACAGGGAATAGGCAGGACTAACGAGACTAATGCAGGGCAGGTGTGGAGGGAGAATGTGAAGGGGAAAAGCAAGCGCGGGGGGGGGGGGGGAGACACAGGAGGAAAACCAAGTGTGAACCAAAAAGAAGCAACAAAAAAACTCAAATCCTCTCTTCAATATGTCAGGCTAACATTTTACACCTCCACACAGCATTTTAGATATTTGAGGAACATCCACCTTTTGTCCACCTTAAAAAAATCCCCTTCAATCTACCCATGACTATCGATAGACAATAGAATCAACAACACAAAGGGTATCTATGGCGATATAAGTGAGCAACACGGGATAAAACAATCAGTTCATCTTAATATTCAAACCAATATTCTCCCACTCAATCCAGACTTTACATAACAAGGAGACAACGGTGGACTGGTGGATAATGGCACCTAAAGAACATAAAACCAGACTGGAACAGAACCATGACAGAAAGTCCCAAAACTAATTTGATTGCTTCTTTACTTTGGGAGGTCACTGACTATTTTTGCCTCCTTAAAAACAATCTGTTGTCTTCTATTGTATTTCTTTGTTGACCAAAGGCATTATTACATTCACTGTGTGAGGTTACTACTTGTATCTTAATATTTCCGTATATAATCAGTGAATTGGCAGACTGGGGGGGGGGGGTTGTGGGCCTGGCATTTATAAGCCCTGCATGCCAGTGGACTGACCACTCCTTGATCTTCACACAGAATGCAATCAGGCCAAAAATATTTGGATTGTATCTAATCAACAATGACCAATTATTGCTGTCAAAACGGCCATTCCAGCTCCCATTCCGTTATGATGTCAAAGAGGCTAATGATGCTTGAATGGTGATTAAACTTCAAATATAGATCAGTTGAGCACATGTAAGCAATCATCTTAAGGGCATCAGGCGCCCTAATGTAAAATGTCAGTCAAGCATGAATAATCAATTTTGCCCAAAAAATTCCACACACCAAAAAAAAAAAAAATCAGACATCACACTGACATACATCATTTTACATCTTAATTCCCACACAGTGACCTCCTTTTAGTGTGTTACAAGTAGAATTTCAACAACGGTGGCATGTTCAAGTACTGAGTGCATAAAACTTTTGAATTAGCTTTGTTCAGCCCAATATAGTTTAATACTTTTACATTCTGAGATACATTTCTCTAACAGGGTTTCCCTTAAAAAAATATGCACACCAAGTTACTGTTTCCTGTATTTCTGTCTCTATCATGTACTATTGTGTATATGTTTGTTTTGAAGAAAGATGGCTGATACAGTAATAAACAGATTATAATTACGTTTTTTTTAGTAGTAAGTAAATGACTTCCATATCCAGGAGTCAGTTTTGAAAAATATATTTTGCAGTTTTCAGTGTTCAACATCATAGATCCAACCACCACAAATACATTTTCATCCTTTGCAAAACACTATGTGCATATTTTATGTACTGCCACATAATGATACAAAGTATCTCTGAGCAGTTAAAATAATATCATCTAATGTTAATGACCTTTATTTCAAAGCTGTATGACTGCATACCCAAGAGCCAGTGGATTTAAACTTTAATATGAATGAATAATTAAAGCTCTGGGAAAAGACCATTTAGCTGGCCAATAAAGATGAAGGGAACTGCCATGTTAAATGTTGAAATTTTCAATAGGCCTTGAATACCGCTCATTTGGAAAGTATTACATTACACTGATTCACTTTTTGGTCAATAAAGGCTAAAAGCCCTCAGACCCACTAAGTAATGGAGAAGAAGGCACTCACAGTTTCTAAATACTGAATAGCCAACATAGTATTCCCAGTCTTAAGCCACCTGCCCTACCTAATAATATTTATTTCACTCATGAGCTTGTTAGGGGTTTGTTTGAGCTTCTGTAATACTACTAGGATTACAGAGCTCTGGGATGAGACAGAAAAGGGTAGGCAATGCCTTTTCTGAGCAAGCCATCTCAGCAACGACAGAGTGCAAATGTGTAAGTATGTCTATGAGCGTGCATGTACACTTCAGTCTAACTGGAAAAGGATCATTGTGTACAGCCTTGGCAGAGTAGAGCCACAGACTTGAAAAGACTAAATATTGAGATAAATGAAATCACCTCGTCATCCGGCGTTGATGCCAAGTGCCATTACACACAGCGGGAGGAGAGAATGATAGGCCTTAAAGAAAACAAGTAGCATCCACAGTTGTGGCTTAATGTGAGGACTTCAACTCATCATCTTTTGCAAGCATTAATGACATTTGCCATCACTACTGGGCAAAAACTTCATTACACAGGCATAAATGCATAAAGACTATCTAACTAGGGCCTCTGGGTAAACAAAGCTGGCTCTTTTTCCAATAGAATCTATAATGAGTATTTTCAAAGTCGTCTTCTTCTGCTTGATACTTAGAGAAAAACTAACTAATTTCAAGATGCTTTCGCCAAGAAAAAATAAATAAATAAATAAATAAACTCTCCACTAAGAACCAACAGATTCTGACCTCCAGCAGAACCGAAAGCGGGAGCCTAGTAACGCAGGAAAATGTTAATGGTATTGGTAAACACAAAAAGGGGCATTAACCGACTCTTGGTCTAGTCCTGTTCTGGCTGCAATCGCTTCAAGCTCTTCTTAGTTTTTGCGCTGCCAACTTTTGGCCCAGCTCTGTCCTTCAGGCTGATGGAGAGGACAAACAGGACTGAACTTGGGCCGTCGGTCGACCCGTGATGGATGAGTTTGGGGCATGTCGGGTGTTGGGCCATAAGATGCCGTGCTTTAGATAAATGCCTGTGCTCAAGATTTTTAAGCATTCTCTTCTCATAATAAAGATGTCTATCATCTGTGAATAAGTAACCTTGTCAAGTCGCCAAGTCGGCACCGAGCAAGGGGTGGAGGGCGAGATCAGCAACCCCCAAATCAATCACGCATAAACAACACGACAAGATGAACTCGCCTACGATAACAATTCCAAGAGAATATTGCAGCATAAAAATGGATAATGAAAGCCAAGAAGCCATGCCAGTAATAGCATCAAGCTAATAAAAGAGATAAGCAATCAAATGGGGAAGCTGACTTGCGGTAAAGGGAACAATATCAGTTCTCATTCTTTCTGACATGGCACAGGGAGGGGGGGGACTTCTCATAGCTGGAGCTACCCAGATTAAATAAAAGTCTTTACAAAAATATCACCAAACTTTGAACTATGAACTAATTAAAAATCAATAGTGTTGAGACAAATAGGCCCATGCTCACAGGCAACTGGAAGCCTTATATGCTGCAACATGCATTGTGTTCCTACTATATATTAATATATGGAAATCCTTTTTAATATTGTGTAGTGCATGTGTTTAAAAGGAGGGTTCTTTTGGTACAATGTATTGCAATGCAAATATACTGCAGTGTAACACATTTTACCACAATTTGGTGCTATTCTCAGCCAATACTATGTACAGACATGCCTTACAACAATAGACTTTAGTCCTTGGAGGAGAGGAACTGTCCAAACAAGGAGGAGTTAGAAAGAGGATCACAAAAAAGGGGGGTTGAGCTGACAGAAGAAGAGGGAATTGGCAGAAAGGTACAGGACAGGAGCTATGTGACTGGAATCCGCGTCATCCTCCTCACTCCATCAACTCCAATACACCCGCTCAGATGATGCATGAAAATCCATTTATGCTACAAGCTGGGAGGGAAGAAGACGCAGAGAAAGAGGGGGAGAGATACAAAGGATGGAAGGATAGATGCATACTGGTTGTGTATGAGCAAAACCAATGGTACCACTAAGCAAGTCAAATTTCGCACTTTATGTAGGCAATTCACTTCTGGGGTCTCCATCGTAGATCAATCTGAGACACATACTGACTAGTATTTTGATGAAGGGTAAAATCTGTCTCATGAATAGGTGTATGCCAAACATTGCTATATTTAGACTCTCGTTACTAAGGCTGTACCTTTATTTTAAAACTGGACTACTATTTGAATTTGGGAACAAACTAAATAATAATAAAATCCAAATTATCAGTCAAATCGCCAGAGTGGGCATATTAGTAAAAAGCACCTGTCACATTGATCAATCAGCCAGGCAATTGCTGTTCACTTTGTTAACAAAAACTGGATGCTGCCCAGATGACACCAAACTAAGTAAGAAGTGATGTGTGGACACAATTTGAAATTGAAAAACAGTGGGTAAAGACAATGACGACATTCTGACAACATTATTATACTGTAGAATTAGGCTGTCTGGGTCATGTTCAAGTTAATTCAAACTATAATTGATAAAAACGCCATCAGCTATAGCAAAGGCAAGAATTAAAATGTGCAACAGTAAACATATTTACATGTGGCCTTTTTGATTTCATTTGGATTTCATTTGGAAAATAAGACTAAACTGGTGTTTAGAAAAAAGTGTTTTTTTTCAATCATAGTAAATCCTGTGTATTGTACACCTACTTGCATTTTAAAATACAATTGTAGATCTAATTTATTGTAGCATTAATGTAAAACCTAATATAAAATTCCTTGAAATGGGCAAAATAGCTTTGTGAACCTTTCGTAAATAAAACAAAAGGATCAGAATATCATTAATGACATATTCCAAGCAGGATTCATAAATACATTGGACATAAGAAAATGCAGTCACAAATAATGTTCTCCAAGTTTTATCTAACAGTAGAATTGATATAATAATGAACTCAGTGAGCACATACAATGACTATAGTGTTTCCCCTATTAGAACGATGGAGACTGCAGGAAAGATTACAGGTAGTGTTGACTGTTGCGTTAAACTGATCTGACTTCAGTGCTCGCACATTGCCCAGGAAAGTGTGCGTGTGAGAGCTGCTCTTTATAAATTGAACCTTACAACTGATCACTAGGTACTCGGGTAAAAACTTTACTTTTAAACATTTATTTAATACATTGCCACATTAAGAGATGCATTTACCAGAGCACACTGCAAATGTATCAACACTAGTTAACACATAATATTTTCTTACAATCTTATTCAATGGTTGGGTTCCAGCTGGTTTTAAGGTACGACTAAGAAATAACAGTGAACGATGCAAACACTGTTGGTGACTAATCTCTGATAGAAAATAAAGAATGTACTCTGAATTTGCAGGAAATGTCGATTGGGATGATCTCTGGCTGCATCCAGCTTGTGGACCCAGGTGTTGGACATCCTATCTAATTGCCCCCCACAGTTTGCCTGTCTATCTCACACCTGGACTACAGCAAAACACAGCGACAGTTGTGACTATCACAAAAGCATGTTTGCATGTCTTGTCAGGAACAGATTTGTTTTGTGACACCTGTCAGAATTCCCTGAATTCCCTCTAAGTCAATTAACAACATTAATGTGTTTAAATAATTATATTCAATGCTTCCGTCTCAGTAATATGCACAGCTATAGCTTCACATTTAAAATTCATTCTGTCAGTTCTGTGGTAGAGTAGTCATGTTTCCCACGGTTGAACGGGACATGGTAGAGACTCACTGATGGCCACGTAATGGTCTCAGGAGATGGGAAAGTCCAAACAAACAAGTGTTTGTTTATCAAAGCTGGGCCAGTGTGTGATCTGACTGTGTGTCAAAAGTCCATTTATCTTGCAGAACAAGGTGGCAGAAGCCGGCCAGGATTAAAGAACTGGGTCTCTGGCTGACTCTCACCTTCAGCGCTCTCTCAACTCGGAATGAGAGTGCTCCATCATCCAACGCGCTCTGTGACACTGGCTGGGCAACAGGGTGGAAAGAGCAATGGGGTGTCGTGGTCTCCACAAGCACCTTCCTCATGGCGCAACCAGGCCTGCTTTGGTTTCACCTCACGCATCAACACCTTGGTGGCTGTTCATGATCAAGGCCAATACCTATGGCCACAATATACAAAGAACCATTTTATCTTCTGTACACTGAAGTTCAGTCACCACAAAGTTGGTGAGTGGACCAGCATCACTCCTGAATACACATTTAAAACATGCTTTTCCTGAGGTTACCAGACATTACTACAACTGGTTTCTCATTTAGCCTTACAAAAGGTGAAGCTGCTGTTTGACCTTCTCTCCTTCAACTTGTTTTCTAACAAGAAAATGTTTCCTGTTGTTTGCATCGCATTCATTTTAATTAGTGATTGTGGGCATCTCAAGACGGCAACATGCATTTTAATTTAATCTAATTACCTGAAAAGCAGGACTCTATCCATAACTGTCACTTTTTAATCATGAGGTCCCTTTACAAGAGTAAGAAAATAAGTTAAACTAGAAGAGTTTCTCATCACAGTATCACAACCTCTTGGGCATTATCAATGCTGTTGTGTGGACTTGCTGGAAAAAAATTAACAGATTTTAACCACATCCTTTCAAGTCAGTAAGGACCTTACAATCCTTGTTATTAATTGCCATGCATAACATGCACGTACGCACTTTAGGATATAGAAAAATATGTATCTGGAATGCATGGGAAGTTTTTTCACATTTGCCCCCAAACAGTCATGCTGAAAATCTAAGGCAAATTTTCATTTTACGGCCCGTCAGCTCCCTGATACAGAGCAAATGAATGCAGCAGCAAACAAATCTATCAAATCCTACATCAAAACAACCATGCTCTCTCTCTCTCTCTCCCTGTGACTTAAGGACACAGACATAGCAGAAGAGAGAAGTGAGAGAGAAGAGGGAGTTCTGTATTGTGGCCAATACAGAACATAAGACCTAAGCTGCTAACTTAAGAGAACCCCCCCAGCCAGGAGGACCTTTGGCTCCAATCCTGCTAAGTGCAAACTCACTGCTATTGCTCCTAGGATCATATCTTATACACTGTAACACTCCACTGAGGTGAAGGGAAACAGCCAAAGTGAGGGCCTTGAAAATTAATCTTTGTAATTATACACTGACATTATGAGAAATAAGAAAGAGGGGACACTAGCCCTGTCTTGCTGGTGTCACATAATTAGCCTAGCAGTCGGGTTGACACTACATGATACCTGCCAGATGACCCTATGATTTATGTATCCCTCTGAGTTCTTCCAACATGTTCAAGATGAGAAACGTTTATTTTCAATGTGACTGGGAAAACAAAGGGTCTTTCAGGAGCTTTGATGCGTGAAGATGGCAAATGAAAGTACAGGTTGGAGCAGCCACAAGTGCACTGACGTATGGGGCAGTATCAGTTCAGTTCAATGCTTCTCGTGAAGCATTATGGTGAGTTGAAAATGTCAATTTCATGCCATATAGACTTTGATTAAAGAGCCTAATGGATACCTGTCTGCAACATGACAGGTTAATCAGTGTCTTTTCATCAAGCTTTTTGTCCATCGCTGCTTGAGCATTACTTGACTTCAAAAGAAATGGCAAGAAAAGAAATGGAAAAGACATGCACAAGATGAGACATTAGACCCTTAATTAGAGGCACACTTTTGAGCCAGTGTGTCTACCTCAGTGGTTCCACTAAATGCGTGCTGCATACTGATGGTCTTGAGAAAGCTCTGAGGCACTTTGCTTGCTCTTGGTCCCCCAGGCATAATGACATAACTGGCCCTTTAATTTGAGATGAGATTGGTTGATTCAATAATAAAAGCAAAGTAGTCAGATATTGACGTCATACATAATCATGTGGTGTCTTACATGGAAATGAAAGCCTACACCACAGTTCCTCACGGTCCATCTGTACAAAACTGTCTTTTTAAATGTTTGAATTACGATTTAGGAGCATTTATTGCCAGAACTGATAAGAACTACTAAAATTAGGCTCTCTTCATCTGAGGTTTTTTTTTTTTTATTATTTTCCAGCAAGTCACTGCACTTGAAATGATGACTGTGGAGAAATTAATGTGCTGCTGGGTTACTTTCAAAAGGCTCAGAGTACTGTGAGGGGGAGAAATGCAATCAGTCATCAATGGCCATAAATTTCATTGCAGAGTGAAGAGAGACTGCCGCATTTGTGCTGACACTGTAAAATAGTTTGACAGAGCACTGGCTGGTTTTACAGTTATTTTTTCGCAATGAGCTTTTCCATTAGGGAAATATCTACTTGCGCCTATACCTCCACAGAGGTGCTGTATGTGTGTGTGTGTATACTGTATTTATGTGTGTGTGTGTATGGTCTGCATACACTACATCACTGCAGCAAGGGAGAGGAAGCAAGTGGATGGTGAGTGAGGTCATTTTCAGTTAGAGAAGTGCCAGTGAAACCATTTAATTTAATAAGCCATAACTCATTGTGTCGCAGGGGCATCTCACTTAGGAACCTCAGTGATGAATTGCACTTTAAAAGGTAAATAAACAATATCAGAGATCTTTTTTTTTAATGTGCATGTGTAGTGAATCACATCACCTGCCACCTTCAAGACAGCAATCGCGTTTTGATGCTTATGCCCAACCCCTCAGAGTCACGTGGTGTTATGACAAAGTACTGCACTGTTAACAAAACCTGTAAAACTGCATGATGGTTATTAGACCTAATCATACAAAATTAATCAAACTGGTTGAGACATGGCGATTTCAATTCAAAGTCTTTAGGCAATACCTTTAGCAATAATTACAGTATATGGATTTTCTTTTTGTTAAAATGGATTTTATAAAATTGGTATTGAAAAAAAGCATCCTTCAGGAACCGGTATCACAGTCAAGTTAGAATTTTTTTTAATGATATTCAAGCTTAGTCATGCTTAATATTAATCATTTATACCTGTGTGATTATAGTAATCTACTGTAATAATTACTAATGTAAATGTTTTACTGTCTAAGTGGTGCATTTAAATGTTATGGTTACTATGATCTAATGTCTTCTAGCAATACATATCCTACAATTCTAAATCAATACTACTGATTTGGGAGAGTTTTTTTCCCAAAGATAGCAGTCTTTATTGATTCAGCTCATTCCAGTATTTCATGTTCAAGTTTTATTTGTTATTTTGCTGATATTAAATTGGTTGTAGAGAAAGAAACCTGCCAAAAATGGAACCCAATTATGCCAAGGACGATTAAATGTTGGTTTCCTAAATTGTGTATTTCTTGTACAATATACTTCCGGGGGTAAAAAAGAATCAATGCAGCATATCAATACCAGCACACTAATCTTCATTTTTAAAACAAAAGTCAGGGAAATACAACAAATTAATTTCTTAAAATGAATAATCTGACATGCATTTTTTTTAAACTAACAATCACCATCTCCTTCAGCATGAACCATAATTTGAGTGACAGCCAAACAGCTTAAAAGCTAATGACATGAAAATTACTGAAGTCACAGACCATACTGCTGTAACTGTGTCACGTGTTTCACTCATGACTCTTGCTAGTAGCAAATAAAGTGTACAGTGGTGAAACGATTGTTGACATATATATATATTATGAAGATTGTCTCTTACAGTGCATCGTTTGTCTTTTTCAGTGTACGTGACCCCTGTTCATTTTACCTAATGTCTTTTTTTGGTTCACTTTCAGACGTTTAAGTAGATTAATGGAGTTTATAAATGCAACTGTTGACATCTTTTAAGTTATAATTACAATTTCCTTATGTTACAGCTTTATGTGAAATGTTCAATAAGCAAAATAAAGCTCAAGCATTTGAAAAGTATACCTTTTAAACTGCATGGGTCAATGGTTATAGACAGGGCAACAATCAGCCACAACAATATACAAACAGAAGAGCTTTTGCTTCAATTTTGGCATCCCATCACACCACCCTAGCCCTCTTGTGAGTCCCAACCCCATGCAAACACACACTTTAATCATTTAGATTTCTATTATCACAGCTTCCTCTTCTCATTACTCAACCTACTTCTCCTCACTACTGAGCCATGAACCAAAATTAATTCATTACCTTGTCTTCACCACAAGATTGCTATCTTAGCCGGATTTGAGTTCTCGTTTCAAACTCAAACATTTGACATTTTCTATATTTTCTCACAAAACCAAGGTGGATTAATTAGAATAACTTTGATGAAACAGTGAAGAGACAATATAACTGCTCAAGTGAATACAGCGAAGAAGATGACTACAGACTGTCTCAATATCACTGAAGCAATTTTATTGAGATAGGAAAGTGTGACTGGGCGGTTCCCACCTACAGCAAGTTGTCAGTCACAGATTCCTTGTGCCTGGCCACTTTGAACACTGTGTGACCATGCTTAGCTTGTTCTTTTACTCTCCTCTACGCTCTGCCTCGCCCGCCACCCATTTTCCTCCTGCTTCAGCGCATTTCACATCTAAAGGAAAACAAACAAGCAATGTCATTCCTCTATTGTTTGCCAGGAAGCCCACTACTCAAGTCTTGACACTTGCATAATGAGAAGTAGATGTACATGTGGCCCCCTCTCAGATGAGAGCTCTATTAAATGATCTGCAGCAACAGCCCAAGGAGTTTGATGAGTTAGTTGGATAAGGAAAAACACACAGTTGTATAATGTGTGGATATTTGCTCCAATATAATGGCAACACTTTCCTCAGCAGTTGCACAGGGGATGATGACAATACTTTTTTTTTAATCAAATGTTATCAATATAATATCCTAGGTGTACAATAACAAAAGATAAGTGACCGTATTGGCTCCCTTGTTAGAATGTTGGCTACTCTCTTCTCAAATGTGAAAACTATGGGGAACAACTTTTCCTAAGCAAATTTAAATTGTCTCCTCACAGTTCGCTTAAAAATGGTCAAACCATAACACTGAAATTGGATTATCTCTTTTTTTTCCTTGGATGGAAAATTCTGCTGCTTTGGCATATAAATATAGCAACACAGTCTCTGGCGGCTCAACATAGATGCTCTCTGGATAGGGTAAAAAAGGAAAATTAATTGGGAAACTCTGGGCTTGAGTGTGATTGTGACTTTGATCAATGACTGGGGAAACTCATTACCAGCGTGGGCCAGTGCGTGAGGCGGACCCTAATTGCGTGCCAGTTTGTAATTCTGTGCTGTAATTGACAGCTGGATGAAGCAGGTGTGCCCAGTGACACAGTGGCACGATGAGAGAGACAAAGGAGAAAGGGACAGAGGGATCACAAGATGGGATGAGGAAAAAAGGAGTGATAATGGGTTGTTAAGATTTTTTTAAACAAGGGGAAATTCTTACCATTCTTTGCATATTTAAGATTCTCAAGATGGCAAAAGGAGGGTCCCAACCAATTTTTTTTTTTTAAGTCTAAAGAAAAGAAACAACTGGGAGATGGTGGGAGGATGCTGATGCCCAAAGAGAGGAAGCAACTGAAGCAAATGAGCAATGTACAGTTTATGGGTGTTTGTGTTTTGTTATTGATACTGACCATTTGAACAACACCTTCACTAATATGTGGTTGCAATGTTTCTGAAAATGTCAAGTTATAATAGTTATTACATGTTAATATAGATTGATTTTTATTGAGGAACAGACTATAATGTATTGTATTTTAGTGTTTAATACTCACTGGAACACAATAATATTCATTTTATCTTAAACAAGTGTGTAAAAACCCATGGGTATAGGAAACATTGATTATAGTGTCCGCTCCTGCTATTCCTTTCTGCTCCTAAAGGTGGCATGTGTTGGCATGTATGGAACTGGACTGAAGGACTGAACAGATCCTGCTGGTGGAGAATGTATAGCAGGCTAAAAGTGTAAGTCAGATTGTGAGTTTCATGCTAGTACCATGAGGTGCTTTGCATCTAATAAAAGCCACACTCCAAACAAAATCCGTCTGTTTGTTTTAAGTGATACACCAATTTATACCGGGAGGCTTTTGTAGGCTTTTTACCATCTTCTGGCAAGCTCTCATAGACCAGTGGCAAAGAATGTTGAATTCAATCAAGCACACCATAATTCCTTGCAGTGTATGAGTGGGGCTGACTCACAGGCTTCTAATGGCTGCTCGTAATCAAGCACCATGATTAAGCACTTGGAGAAGTGGGCACACACTGAAAATCCTTTGGAGATGTCCTTTCCCTTAGAGCTAAGTACACTCATTACCTCGCAACAGCGGGTACGTGGGTGCTTCATTAGCTTTTATGCCGAGTTGCCTGTATTTACTCGTAGTTTTTCTGATTTCCGTAGAGTTAAAAGGCACCTAAAGAGCCCTTGACTGTAACAGTTTGATGTCTGTATGCTGTCGATGTGGTAACAGGAAAGTCTCAAACTGTAGTGATTGCAAGTTTCATGGTCTCACTCAAACCAAGCAATGGAAGAATGATTCTTTGACCCAAACCATCCATTTCACCCCTGATAATTTTTATATAATGCACTGTGAAATCGTAAGATATGTTATATTCTGTAAAAGTCTTCATAACGGCGTGACAATTCAAAACCCGAACGACCACCCTGCAGCTCTGACATAACAGACACTTTAGTACACTCATAAAACCTTGTATAATCCTACTTAAATCTTCCCAGCTGAAACTACGCAAAGCATCACTTCTTATATCCTACAACAATAAGGATGGATAAACCTATATGATGGATGACAACAGTTTTACTTCCGTTGTAATTTAAGTGTAACATGAAAAAGCACACCCTCGATTCAAAAAACAACACTTTTAACAGGTCATGGTCAGCACAAAGTAAGCTGAACCTCTCAGGATGCCTTGATTGTAGACTAATTATAATATTAACCCTGCCAGTGGAGACCTGACTGTGGCTCGAGGCCAGACAGTGGATGACATTCTCCACATGGCGAGCTACATTCGAAATCCAGACAGATGCTTCAGCCACACAGACTCATTAGCAAAGGCCATCAAGGTTCTGAACCAGTAGCTACAACTATGAACATAACCATCTGTATTCTAAAAACACCATGTATCCTTTCAAAGAGCATTATGAAGTCAAAATTAGTTAATTGAAAATTTCATTTCTTGCATAATACTACACAAGAAATACAAGTGTGGTGGTACTTCTACTGGTTAATGCCATTCTAGTAGGTCACTGAAATCAGTTTACCTGATATGGGCTAGTGGTCACTGGTACTGAGTACTTGTCAACTAAGTACTGAGGTCATTGTTTTTGGCAATAAAGAGAAGAGGATTGCTGTCAGTAAACATCTCGAGTCACTCTCTCTAAAAACTAGGGACTAGGTCCGAAACCTTGGCGTGCTGATAGACTCAGATCTGACCTTCAGCAGTCATATCAAATCAATCACCAAAATAGCCTTCTATCAGCTTAAGAACATATCCAGAGTGAAGGGTTTTACGTCTCAAACAGACCAGGAGAAGTTGATTCATGCTTTCATCTCAAGTACACTCGACTACTGTAACGGTCTTCTGACTGGACTCCCACAAAAAAGCATTAAACAGCTGCAGCTCATTCAGAACGCTGCAGCTCGAGTTTTAACCAGAACAAAGAGATCAGAGCACATTACTCAAGTCTTTACTTGAGGCTCCCAGTCAGCTATAGATTAGATTTTAAAGTTCTGCTACTGGTCTACAAATCACTGAATGGTTTAGGTCCAGAATACATAAATGACATGTTAGTAGAATATAAACCCAGTAGGCTACAGCTCTGAAATCTACTGACTCAGGTCAGATAGTTGAGCTCAGTTTGTTCAGGACTCACTTGGAGAGTAACAGGAATTTACATATGTTGCTGTCAATCTACAACTTTGAATTCATGAGCGATAAATGAGCTTATGCAGTCATTTGCCTTGATCCAACACGTTAAGGAGCCAACTCATCAGCACAGACACATACTTCACCTTGTCATTCCATAGGTACTGATAGAGTAATTGTCATTTGTCAACAATGTTGCATTGTCAGACCATTACTGTGTCATCTTCAGTACGCTTAACTGCTGATCAAACTATCACCACCAGTCCTGTCAAGAAACAGTATTTCTGCAAAATATCACCGCAGTCTTTTCAACTAAACTTTTTTTGTGCTCTTTGTTGCCTTTATATGTGCAAATGCGATGACCTGACTGACGCTTTAATTCATTGTCACACTTGGGAACTTCCACTCCAACAGACCAGTGTGCAGAGTGCCACAGGGCTCCATCCATGGTCATCTTCTATTCAATCTACATACTTCAGCCGTGATAAGTACTAACAACAACTAAGCCCCAGCAAAGTGCTCAAAAACCACAAAGAATCAATTGCTTACAAAAAAGCTGCTGACAAACCGAAATGTGCTTCACATGAAACAATTGAGAAACAAGCACAGGTTAGGCATACCTCAGACTATGAGAGCACAGCTGAAGTCTTTCCAACAGTATATCAAATTGGCAAGTATGGCTAGCCAGTGGGCTTGCTGGTTGATCTGAATTTGCAACAGCTGAATGGACTAAATGTAGCACGATCTTACACTCCACTAAAACAGTTATAATCAAATTTCAGGTTTGATGAAGTAAAAAATGGCAAAGACAAAATCACAGGTAACTGATAAATCAACCATGATTAGTGGCATATCTGTACTAGTAGTTTGTGTATGTTCAGCATTAGTGGATGCTTACGTTTTTTGAGTCGATTTGAGAGTTGAGTTGAAGTTGCATGGAACAACTGATGATGCCATCACTAAGGCTTTGATGGAGTGCCTTGAAAGGCATGTTACTAAGGATTTTTTAGTTTCAGTGCAGTAATGCTTGGAAATAGCACAGGCATTGCCAGCCAGCTGTGCAGTAAGTTCCTGGGCATTGTACTGTGGCACTGCTAGAACAAATGGCTTGAACTAACAGTAAGTGATCATTAAGGAAGTTTCTGGTCGAAATATTTTTCAGATCTTGAAATACGCTACTGGTTGTACTATGCTTCCCCAAAAAAATCAGAGGGAATTAGGGCTGTGTGCACAAGAAGTTGGAGGTAATGATAGGATGTGTTTTGTCCATCCAATGGGTGGCATCAAGTGAAAGAGCCGTCTGGCAAAATTAGAGTCCTTCATGAACACTTTTCAAAAGCAGCGAGACATGAGCAGAGATTCTACAGACAGGGCAAAATATAAAGGGCTTGATGATATGTTAACATTTACAGCAAGTCAGCAATCTGGGACTGATGTATGATGTACCTCTCTTTGCAACTCCAAAATAGAACTATGATGCTGTCAGAAGCAGATGGACTGCTAACTTGAGTTACTCAAGTTTTTGAGTCCATGGATTCCATTCCTGGCCCACGTGTGACTACAACTCATGCAGCTATGGCCCTAAAGAGGAGTTAGATATACAGTTTGGGTCCAAATGGAGAGAAAAGTGTTCATGGCTTTCTTGACTACAAGGATATCAAGGCATCCTATACACCTGACTGCGAAAGGTCTGTTCCTGTGTATCGTCTTTCTAGTTTTTATGTTTTACAAACACACGTTAAGTCACAGCTGTTAAGGGAAGGATAATTGCTGAAGACAGTGTAAGAACGTAATGTAATAAGGATATAAATAAATTAGGCTACATTAAAATGTACATAGTATTTTAAAAAATGTTTACAATAATACATCCGTAATAGCGAATGTATTGTTTAATAAGGCAAATGTGTGAATACACAGTGACAGTATGAATCCTAATTACTTGTTGATCCATCTTGACCATCTTCGTATAAATTTGAGGGTGTATTTGTCTAATTTGCAGAACTGGTATGTTGATCCAGATCTTGAGGACATGACTATTGATTTCAGTGTTATTAGTGGAGACTGAAGCATCAGATGTACTCTAATTTCATTTCAAGAGTGATGGGCTTTTATGAATATTTGTTCATGGTGGAATATAAAATTACTGTGTGCAAGCTCAAAAACAACTTTCTGGTTCTCATCTTCCAAAAACAGTTATTTTATGAAGAACATTGGTCACCTACAACTTACAGACCTGTGAGATCCCAACAGTGTTACCTACTGAGAGCATATCTTTCAGCTATTAACCTTACATGTTGTCAGGCCTGAGTCAACAACCTCTGTTTGGTCATGCTTGGTATACATTACTGCAATAGGGAAATGTTGATTTACTAGAAAATAAAGACATTTAGATAGCACTATTGAAGTTAAATAAATGTGTTCTTGCCTATACATTATGGACTTGCCTTTGTTATTCCTTTTCATTATCCAATTTAGTGTGTACGCTGAAAGATATCATGATTTCAGTTACTTTTATTGCAGAATATATAAGTGTGTGTCATATGTAATGAAATGAATTTAAAAAAGTGCATTTGAAGTGGGATGTATTACCAAAACATTTGTATAAAAATAAATATATCCAAAACACATGCAATGCTTGTGTGCTGAAATTCAACATAATATTGGATAAGGTGCATTGATGGTTCCTCACTTTTCCACATTAACAATGATCGTTAAAATGGGTGAGCAAATTCAGAACTTGCAACTGTGTATGTGCATGCGTACACACAGGCACAGAACACTGCCTTGGAGGCATAGGGGAAGATTGATTGCCACTAAGTGTTTTCTGAATCATATTACAGTGCATGGATTATAACCATTATAGGTAAACCTCCTGGCAAAAAGATTAGTCTAATTAGTTCTCTCTTCAACTCTGCTCATCTTTGGTTGGACACATTCATGATGCATTACCTCTTTCAAATTTCGAGAAGCAAGAAGAATGTCGCTTTAATAGTGTTTTACATCTTCCAATCTGTTTATCCTTGTCATCATCATCAGACTTGAAATGCTCAAATGGCTGACAAAAACAATTTATTTATGATTGTTTTCTTAATATTTGTTTAAGAAAGTCTGGCCACAAAAACACAAGATAAACACAAGGAACATTTGAGTTACTGTGACTCTCTTCCACATCAAAGACATCTTCCATCAACTTTGAGTCGTTTTCCTCCTCAAAATATGGATTTGATGATACTCATCTCTCACTCCTAAAATAAGCGCGGACAGATGCCTGACAAATGTTCTGATATCTATCAAAGTACTATCTCCTTGTCTTGTTTTTTCCCTATCCATGCAGCTGCTGACAATACATCACTGCCTTTGATCCCAAATGTCTAAACTGTCTGCTGAATGTCACATGGTTTCAGTCAGGATGTCAGTGTGTGTTTTGCACAGTGTACTCTGTGTATAATGTAATACCTAAGTGCTTGATTGTGTTAAAATGCATATACATGACAAAGAGCACTACTGTATTTTGTCTGTATGTGTATGGGTGCATGTGTGTGCACATTTATGCACAAGTCTTATCCAGAGAGGGATAAATCCAATCCATTACCTGGCGGGGCTCAGGGCAGCTCAATCGATGGCACTCTCAGTGGCTGCTGATGAACTTCCCTCTCTGACAAGGTGTATCATTCAGACCTGTCGCAGAGCAAGACTCTGTCTGGCATTTCAAAGCATCAAGGAAACTGAGGGCCTTTTTTTATTACTGGTGTCCACACTACTGAATATATGTTCATGACACATTTACAAACACAAATGTGTCCAGAACACATTTGTGTTCGTAAATGATTTCTCATCTACTGCTAACTTTAATGGCCGCAAGTAACGCTATGTGTATGCACCATGTCAAATTCCAAGACCTTAAAGCAGCCCTAAGCACTACTGAATGCGTGTATTATCAATGCATGCATGGGTTGAACATAAACTGTAATTATATTCAATCACATCGAATAAGAAAACTCTGAATAACATGCTTTTGGCTTGTCGAATCTGCACTCATCTACAAGCATGTTTTCTTATCGTCTGGCTGCCACTTCCCTTCAACCTGAAAAAATGAGAGGGATGGAGAGATGGAGGAGCAGTCAGTGTGAAGGAGGAGGAGGAGAAGATCAAATGGCAGGGCGGTTATGAGATGTGTGTCTGATGCCTTTTCAGACTGCGCTGTTTTGGCCGCCGCACCAGTCAATCACGATTACAATGGCGAGGAGAGATGGGAGCAGTGGTGCAGAAAGAGCAGGAGTGATAATTACAATGCAAGGGACAAGATAATGGGAACACGCTGCACTCTCCCAATCATTTCATGTATCAGCTGCCGACTGACCCCCCCCCCCCCCCCACACCCACCCCCACCTACTGACAACCGGCAATCACAGGTCATATTTGTGAAATCCAAAATGAATTAATTTGATGACACCAGTGGGGGTTGTGATCTGTCTCTGTGTACGCACGTGTTTGTCTATGTGCGGTTTTGTCAAATGTCAAAGAATATTTACTTGTACTTTTCCTTCTGAAATAAGCACATGAGCACAGCATTACCACCCTGGTATGAAGCGGAGAAGGGCAATGAGTACAGCACAGTAAGCAGCTGTTTGTGAAGCACTCTCACACAGTTACAGGACATATCATCAAAGCCTAATCTCAATCGATAAAGTATGTGGGCTTTCACATCCTAAAAACCGCTGACAACTCTGATTGATGCTCTAAATCAATGCATACTAACATTCACGTCTCTGTTAGCAACGCACATGTCTGTACATATCTCATCAATTTGACCCTAACCTGCTTAATATTTTAATTCAATAGAAATCTGATAAAACTAAAAGCTAGCAGAGGAGGTGTATAGTTTTAAGGCCTTTGTTTTAGAGATTTCTGCTGAGAGAACTTGATTTGTTTCATTACCCCAAAAACAAAATCCAAATGAAGTGGGTCTCGGTACCGCTGCTAAAGGAGTGTGGATCAGTTTAGGTGGACCGTGCACATATTTTGTTGGTTTTGTTCATCGGTTAAGCCTTTTTGGAAAGAAGTGAGTGGTTTAGTTTCAGACATTCTGGACCTGAAACCTGATTTCTTCCGAAGTTCTCAGTAAAAGTGACTCTCCTGCCACTGCCCCCTCTTACCAATATTATCAATTCTATTCCCTAAATTGAAAACATGACTTTTACCCCTCCACTTCAAAAGAAGAAGAAAGGTGAAATATACTGGAAGAAATAGGATTGTAGTAATCACCTATACTTTCAGCCTTTTTTTTCCTCTGAACCTTTAAGTGCATCATGAACTCTACCTGCTTTTTTTTCTTCTATTGATTGTGTTTTGTCCCATTTGTTCAGTGTCCATACAAAAACTTAAGTTTCATGCATCTCCCTCCACCATAATCTACAGTATCAACATTTAGTAGTCTAGTTAAGTCTACTTTAGTATATTTTCCTCTCATAAAAAGAGAAAAAAAAAATCAAAACCTGCTGCCACCAAAACACCACTCTTGTAATCCAAATAATAATCGTTGGGTTTTTTTCTTTTCAATAAAAAAGGCTTCAATCTGCACCTAATTAACCTGCACTAATTAACAATACCATCTATGTTATGTCTCGCCAGCCCTATTACATCCTATGCATTCCTACACGATGCATTTCTTCACTATGCCGGAAGCTGTACATGTTCTCCCGCTGCTCTTCTTAAGGATAGTCAGCTGAGAACATTAATCACACGATGGTCTAAATTAAATTTACCATAAAGCGTAAAGTGGCTTAATGAAAATGAAGTTGTTTATGATGTGCATGATTACCAGGGTATCTATCTTCTCTTTACTGGAGCTACTTGAGATGAGCAATGGGATTTGAGCCATTTGGAGAGGGACGACTCTGATCACACAGTGGACGCCCAAAAAGCATTCAAGCAAAGTGTAGCGGGATAATCAATCATGGTGCTGTTATTGGTGAACATTAGTTGGATATATGATTTTGTACTGTATGATTATAGCCTTAAAAGTTAAAGTCTTAAACTTTTTTTTTTTCCTTAATCAAACCTTTGAAATACTGCATGTTAACTCAATTTTAATTAATTGCAAATCATATTGTTTGGCCCAATTATTTGAGCCAAAAATATTCACACTTTAATATTTCACTCACACTTTAAAGCAAAAGCAGCCAAACAAGTGAAACTACATTTTTTACACTAGCTCTGGAGATCTTCTGGTTAAAACACTGTTCCTCTCTGCTGTTGGATTGGTAGCCAGACAAAATAAGACATCCAATGTCATCTCCTAGGACACGGGGGAAATGTGATGGAGAGTTTTCAATATTTTTTGACATTTGAGAGACAACATTTTTATTGAGTTAGACAAAAAATAATGAAAATAACCATTCGTTGCCACCTTAAAATAATGCTTCATGCTTTGGCTCTGGCAGAACACAGGAGACACATTGACACTGACCATTTGGAGCATGGAAAGAAACAACAGAAACAAACAGTTATTCTGAATACTAAAAGTCTTTGAGAGCATTAATTGTGTCTGCTTGCACAATGTCAATCAACTGATCCTTGCTACCAAAGCTGTTCACACAAATACATGAGGAGTGGATGATGCAGATTACAAATTCTATGCATCCATGGTCTGTTTAAACAAGTAGCAAGATAACAGTGCTTTTCCTCCTTGGCATCAAACAAATGAATCAAAGTGTCAAAGCAATTGGAGGTTAAGCACAGGTGAGCATACTTTAAATGACTAAAGGTTAGCCAACCTCGTTAACCTCAGAGTCGAGGTTGGACTGGATACAAGACAAATGCTGCAATGCTTCAAGTTGTGCGAATGAATATCATAAAATTTAGAGAAGTTCATGGTGCGTGTATACAACAGCCAGAGAAGACATGAAAAACATGAAGACAGCAAAATCATTATAAAACTGAATAAAACTCACTGATCAAACACATCACCAGCATGCTCTTTGTACACATGTGCACTTGTGCATGCTGTTAGAACAGATAAAACAAAGAAGGTTCAAGAGAAAGACACCACGCAGTTAAAGCTGCTTGAGGGAGAAGGCAGAGCTAATCCATGGTTATCAACACCTTTAAGCCTGCAGACTTCAGAGCCATTTGCAAACCCCCCTCCCCCCCCCCCCCCACCCCATTTCTACTTCGCCTTCTCTTTTCATTGGCACACCAAGGTGCTTGTGTTTCCACCTGAATCCGTGACAGACCGCCTGCGTGTGGCAGTGCAGTAATGGTTTCCAGGGAGACAGCAAAAGCAATGTTCCTAGATGTAGAGGGATACAATGTGTTACGCCCCATTTCTGCTCGCAGGCACAAGCCAATGACTCCTCTATCCAGCAAGCTTCTACTTGAACCTGTGTTTACACCATCTCAGGCAAGAGGAACTGTGGAAGCTGGTACCACCTACTAATGTGTTTGTAAGTAATCCTAACATTTACGGTCATATTTCAGTACAACTTGTATGGAGGAAGTGCCATAATTTGACTATTATTAATTAACAATTAGGCAATCAATTGAAACTAACTAACAGCTAAAGCTGATAACTAGTGTTAAGTCGATGTTCTACAAAACACATTAACAGTATACTTGTTAGCTGCTACTGTAATAACTGGCCCTATATCATTCTGAATATTCTGAAGAGGCATTTGATTCAGGGAACTTGTTAGCTGCTGTACTCCAGTGACAGTGCCTCTATGAATATTCAACGTTCTTTTAACCAGGTTAGACTGTGTATGAGGCAAACAATATTTTTTATAAGAAAGAAAATAATCACCCATTTGATGTGGGTTCAGAGTCCTTCAATGCTTAGTGAGGCCCACCAGTAACATTAGAGTCTTTTGTGTCAAATAATGATAATGATGTTTAACATGCCTAACATATATGACAGTCTGTCTGCAAAAGCAAGATGAAAACAAAGTCATAACAACTACTGGACATACAGTATCTATGACTGATACTATCACACAAGTTGTTTAAAAGCTGCATTCATCTCACTTTGTAAAATTAAGCTGCTGACAAAACAAACTGAACCAGTCCAAATCAACCAACAGAGACCTTGAGTAGCATGCAGGAAATGTAGTCAGAACAACGAGTCTCATCAAAGCAAAAACTGAGTCTTTCAGTCTACCTCAACAACACACAATCCTGGACAACACACACAACATTTCCTTTCAAAGGCAGGGCAGCTGGTGTCATTTTTGTATGAATATTTACAGTGCAATGTTAACTTACAGGGCTTAGTGATCAAAGCAAAGAAAGGATGTCAACAGTTTTCTAAATGAGTTTTTTAAATGAGCAGCTAGGGTCAAAGCACTAACATGCAATCAGCGTGACCTCTGTGAAAAGCAGAATGATTCTGAGTCACACAAAGAAAAAAAAAACTGTTTTCTCAGCTAAAGAAAGGATTACAATTTTAAAATTGCAATTTAAAAAAAAAAAAAACATCCAAAAGTTACTGGGGGGAAAGTTAACAGCAAGCACTTAATAATGAAAGACACATTTCAAGTTCGGTGTCGTCTCTTTTGCTCTATTCATTTTTCTATCATTCTAATCCTTTAGACTTTAAATAGAGTCTAATCTTCCTTCTGGCATAATATTGATTTGTTGCAAGTGAGGAAAGCCGATAGTGTTTTGTTGCAGGTGCAGAGAGACAAACAACATGTCACGAGTAGGCAACAATAACAAACAAAACAGTGTCATATTGGGTTGAGTTTTAACATTATGTGGAAAATGTCAGGAAATATAAAACAGTTTAATAAGACATTTTAAACATTTTTTTGAAGGATGAAGTCGGCAAGCATAAAGCTAACAATTGCATATGACGCTGCATGATGAAGCCACCTCCATCAGCACAGCCACTCCAGACTCTCTCTATAAAAACATGATTGGCATTATTTGACTGCTCTCATTGCGTGTCCTCCTCCACTCCAGCATTGCCATAGAAAAACAAAAAGAAACATGTTGTTATGTATGTTTTTTATTTCCCAAAAGACAGCTTTTCCATCTCAGTGTTGTGCTACTCTTCCTCTGCACCATGCAGTCATTATAGTGATTTTGTTTCATGCAGGCAAGTGGAAGAGGCACATAAGTGGAAGTGGCGGAAACTGGCAAGCAGGCTCTGCCAAACAGCCTCAGGCTGGCATGAAACAAAAAGCAAGTGCTTCAATGCCCCCTAGTGATGAATAATGATAATGCCACAGGAGATATCCCATATGCGAAATATTTCACCTCATAAATTTGTATGTATACATACATCACACACACACACACACACACACACACACACACACACACACACTCAAAACCAAAGACTAAAATCTTGACATCAAAAACATCCTCTGGTAAGTTTCCATTATTACCTAACTTGCAAAAAAAAAAATCTGGGAAAAAGTAACTATTTTCACCCAAGCAGCCCGCAGCTTTCTCTCTCTGTCCTCTATTAAGCCATCCTCTCAAGACTGAAAATTTGGCAAATCCTCAGAATAGACTCCACCTCTTGCTACACTTCTTCAGCCTGCTCATATTTAGGATTCCTCCGACCTCACAGGGTCCTATTTTTTAAATCTTCCGAAGCAATCAGATTTCACACTTTCTTCTGCCCCAAGTAAGAGGGCCTCTACCCATAATCCTGTTCCTACTGCTTGTCAGGATGACAACAAGAACAGAAGCCTGTGGGCTGTGTGTGTGTGTGTGTGTGTGTGTGTGTGTGTGTGTGTGTGTGTGTGTGTGTGTGTACAGGGTGGTCTGCTGAAGTAATACAGACAACAAAATCTAAAAAGAGGTTGAGGAAGAAATTAGGTGGGGAGAGTAAGAAAGAATAAACATGAAAAAAGAACCAATGTCACACAAAGGAAACTGGCTGACATAAAAATGTACCAGTCGCAAGTCTAACCACAGATTTGTCAATCTCCTTCTTAATGAGGACACAGATAAACTATCATTTACACCTTTCACTCACAACGGGAGATCTAGACAACATAAAATAAATAAAATAAATATAATATATAGTTGCAACTTAAAGCTGAAAAGGCATTACTTTCCAAACATTGTTGCCCCCCCCCCACCCTCCTCCAAGCTGTAAGTTAGAGAAACCAAGCAGTGAATACATTTTATTCAAACAGCAGTCAAGCACAGCTGTACACTACACAGGAGAATGAATACCACTGTAATATCACTGAGCAAACATACATTCCAAACATTTGACATTTTTCTATCCCTGTCTGGTTGTACCCAAGCAACAATCATCACTAAGCCAAGGATAGTGCAGCTCCAGGAAAGCTACACATGTTCATATTGGAGTCAACTCAGCACAATTCGATCAAAGTCAACTGGAGAAAAAAAAGATTGAACTGCTTTAACTCAAATCTGCACTTATTTACATCCACACTCTGTCATTTTGGATTGTTTGAAAGAGCAAAATAGGGCTGCAGCTATTGGCATTAGTAATTATGGTGAGAAAAACCTTAAATGTTCCATACGTCCAATTGTGAAGCTGTATACATGTATTCATTATTCGTTTATTGTCACTGATGATAACTTTAAAGATGAGACCTTCCCTGATTTTCTCAGTTGCCTGTAACAGCCTGTGGACTGATATCTATTTCAATTACCCAGGACGGATTTTCACTAAAATTCAAAATCCAAATGCCTTCACTTTCTCCCACTAATGTCAACAAACAACCAGCATAATGACACAACACAACAAAAATGGTGCCCCCACTAGATGAGGATGCTTACTTTTTAATGATTTCACCGATTGCCTATTATGGACTGCAAACATTTTTTAAATTGAATATAGACCTGCCTTCCAAAGAAGAAAAAAGCCACCTGCCTCACTCTGCTTACTGTGGCAGTCATGTTGATGAACTCTGAAGTGTAAAATTTTGGAAATTCCACAGAGTTATTATCTGGCTCACACCTCCAACACGTAAACTACTTATTTTCTATGCTGTGTAATGGAAAATCACTCAGAGCGTACTAGTTCCACTTGAATCATGGCTCAGCATGACCACATCCAAGACAATGGGGGAAAAAAAGTTAGGAGAGCTCAAGCAGTTTTCATGGAGCAGATGACCATATATAGAAATCTGTCACGGGCTGACGTCAGCTCAGGTTGAAATTGAAAAAACATTCAAAGCAGGCTGAAATATGCTTTTTGCTCACAGGGATTACTTCTACATACATTCACTTCATTATTTGACACTAGAATACAAAGTGACACAGTGGGCTACATTAATTAACCCATCAAGAGTTAATTAAAGAGTTTTAGGGGTCAATTTATAGTTTGCACGTTCAAATACTGGGACATGGTTTTCTGAGGCAGTGCAAGTCTTAAATAACCATATTTCGATTGTTTTTCACTGTTAGAGCTGTCCCCTGACCTATAAGGAAGACAACATTACAAACTGAAGTTTTTTAATTAAACAGTTAGCTAAGCCTCCTATTTTAAGGTCATTTTAGTTGTTTTTTTTGTTGGGTTTTTGTGTTTATTTGGTTGTTTTTTCGCACAAAAAGGTATTAAACACAAAGACTCACCAATGGCGGAAACGCTGATTGAGCATCCTTACTATGGTGTCTTCTAATTCTTTGATGGTCATGGGCTGAACTGTCTTTTTCCAGGACTCTTTGAGGACTCAATCACCAACATATTCGACAATAAAGTGAAGTGTTCGTCTCCTTTTACTTTTGTTAAGTTTTAAACGACTTATTGGGCCGTTTAATGTTAGGCTATCGTTAGCGTCTTCTTTGCAGTGGCACTGTCACCAGCTGTTGCTCATTAAGAGGGCAGCGCGTCACATAGGTGAGTTTTAAATGCGACGTTCAGGAACTCCTCGTGAATTTCCCTTCCCCCAGTTTTAATTTAATAAAACAATGTATTTCTTAACTTCAATATATATATTTATGTATATACACACATGTTTTTATAATTTGCATTGTTTTGTCAGTAACATTTCGGAAGAATAAATATCAATGCATGTAGATGATGTACTTAATAAAACAAAACACGAACTATTCCAATAAATGCAGTTGAATTTCATTACAACTCTTCAACCTTAAATTCCCAAATAGGCAGTATACTGCCAACTGTGGTCGGAAGCTGTATTACAACGCTAATGATGAATGATGGACAACTTCCTGCCTTCAGTCCTGAATCAGGGCTACAAGAAAAGTAGCCTATATCTTTTTAATCTTTTAAGTTTGTAACATGCTGTGGACTATCACTGCAGAACTCAAAATTAAAGTTTATTCAATTTGTTTGTCAAGTATTGTTATTTTTGGTTTTTGCCGTGTCATTTTTGCCAAGCATTTACACAGAGTAGCAAACAATATCAGAAGCATGGTATATAATTTCACTTCATGTGGCATTAGAAATCTTTGTTAAGAAGCTTCCTAATGCCACATCTCATATCTCATCAATGTTCATAAAAACAACATTGTTAGTTTGTGTACTGTAAACTATGACATCATTGAAGATTTTTCCTGACCACATTTAAGGGCATCTGAGCTAAACACAAATTTTATATTAAGTATAAAGTACCACACTGTCCTTATTACATTCCTCCTAAATGTATTTTAAACAATACAATAGAATCAAGAAAGATAATCAACCAGAGAAAGAGCCAGAAAAACAACTACAAGTGGATTTTTTAAACAGTCAATTTAAAGGAACCCTGAAAAACAAGAGGAGGTTGACTGGAAAAAAGCAGTATGAGAAGACGAGACGGTGCAGAGCAAGGGCAGGAGAAAAAATGTAGTAAGAGGGGAAAAACTGAGGTAAGTTGACGGAGTGAGAAATCTTACGGATGAGGGATGTGAGTGAGCTTGAGGGTCAGTTTGCCAGCAAGAGAGACAGAAACAGAGAGAGAGAGCGTGCAAAGGGAGGAGAAACAAGAAAACAGAAGTCTGACTCTGACAGTGGAGCACTGAGCTCAGCGGATGGCCCCTAATGAAGTACGGCAGCTGCAGAGGAGGAGCACACACTGACAGGCTGAGTCCCACTCTGACGGATGGTGGAGAGGACACACACACACAAGCACACACAAGCACACACACACACACACACACAAAAGAAGACAGCTAAGATTTAAGCATACCAAAACTGTGATAGACATGCCGTGCAATGAGGACATTGTCAGGATTCTCAGAATACATTGTATGGTATGAAATTTTCATTTTCCTCCTCCAGTGAACATTGGAAGATTGAATTCTTTTCTGGTCTCAGGTTGGTATTGAATAAATCACCAACTATCCTTAATGATATTTCTGATTTGTCTTTCTACAACGAAATGTCAACAAATAGTTTATGATTTATTTATCTATTCTAAGCCAGCAATGTCATTACCATTTTGGTCAGGTACTCGTTTCATCATGTTTCCACACCTTCATGTCTTTTTGAGTAACGTACCTTAGATATTTTCAGCATTGTTGAAGGCTAAGTCAAATAGTGAAATATCTCTGGTTGATCATCTTCTTTGTCATACCCCTTGAGAATGAAGACATGTTGAGGTCTGATGTTGAATGAAATACACTTTCCACTACTTCTGTGTAGTAACGCTACATTAAAATAGGCAAACATAGATCATTTGAAATGATGAAGTTCAAAAGTGATAGTGTTTCTATATAGTTATAGTGTGTCTTATGGATGTCTAGATTAGGTTGCAGATTTTATTATGGTTGCAAAGTGCTCTACTTCCCTCTTGAGGATGAAGCAAGTATTATTTACTTTTTGCATGGATTCATCAAGATAAAGGAATCAACAAAAAAATCTGAATTATTTAAATTGATGGCCATTCAAAAAACTGTGTGGTTGAGACACTGGAAGGAATTTATAAATATGCCTGCCTGGCCAGATGATATAATAAGCTCCCAATAGCCCTGAATATTAATCTTAGTTCTACATTATTACATTGCCCATGAGTGCAAATGGTATAAAGTTGACTCCATGGTTGTAAATTATTAAACTTGAAAGTTAAATTTGATGTTCATAGTAATGTAGACACTACCTTACATCCTTGGAAAGTTGGAACTATGTGAATCACTCATGCTTCAGTATTAATGTAAAGCGGAATAACTACATGCTGATTTACAGGCTGGGGATTTTATTTCAACATCAACCACTTCATCATAGGTGCATTAAAAATAAACAACAGCAGGTGGCAGCAAAACACCAGCTTTTCTAACATGTTAGATCAGCTGGTACTTTCACTTGATTTTCTCATACCTAAGATGATATCAATGCTGATCTTGGACCTTAACTTTGTGTTCATGAATGCAAAACCGATTGAGACAGAGCTATGGTTAAATAAAATTGTTTATTTAACAATTGTTAATCAATAAAAATAAAATAAAATGTTACAAAAAATCTCAATCAAAGAATTGTACAAATCATGGCTCCAATTAAATCTTCTCTTGACATAGAAAAATACAAAAGGCACTGTGCATTAAAGTCTGCTTCATATAGAAAACATTTTGAACCAAAAAAATAGTACACTAGAGTAATTTACAAGAGTTTACTAATAACCCCCCCTAAAGAAAAGCAAGCCCTGTCCATTTCTTGATGACACTTTTACATCCCGACATGTCCATTTCATACCAGTGCAGACTTACTGCTAATTGGAGTTATTTTTAAGAAACAGGAAAGGTAACTAAGAAGTTCATCAATTTTGCTGAAGACAAAAAAGAAGAAGAAAAGGGAAGTTTATAACTATAAGTGTGAAATGAGAACTGATCAATCAGAAATACAGTGCAAAGCCATAAAGCCGTTAATATGTAGGGATGACAGGATGTGTGCATGTGAGAAGTAAGGGATGTGCCTTAAGTTAATGTGCCATGTACTTTTCTACCAATTAGCATTTAACATATGTACCCACCGACATTTAGCCCCTGGACACCCACAATGGTAATCATTGTTTTTTTGGCTTATTAGACCTCTGCTGGTGGATATTTGACCTTCGTGTAGGTCATTAAACCCCATGTACCAACAAGAATCCAAGGTTCCAAGTTGCCTCGCCTTAGCAGTCCCGAGAAGAGTTCTCATTAGCCAGAAATCTTTGTGAGTGTCCTGAAGCTTCATATTCACAGAGATCCTTGGGATCCATTTTTAAGTCATGCCAGGAATGCCAAATAAATAGCACAACTTTCCAAAATCTGCAAAAAACATGTTTTATATTACTAGAACCTGGTGTTCTCTTTCCCACTGAAAGGTAGGTTTATCATGTCAAAACCACTTCATAACACTGAAATTGGAGAAGCTCAACAAATAAAAAGTTTTACATATAGTGAGAGAAAGTAGAACTGCAAGAAAAAGCTTATATCTTCAGGTGGATTTCTCTTAATCTCTTGTGACACATTCTTAACTCAACTAACCCTTTTGAATTCCAAACATCCAAACATGATCAACAGCGAAATGTCATAGGTGTGTTTCTTTATGTACCTTTCTGGTGCTCTCTACTGTGCAAATTCAATATTCATTCAAGGCTTTTAGTAGCTCATACCAAAACAGCAAGATCACTGTTAAGGACCACTGCAATTCTGTTTACAATGTCTCAGGACCAATCTCTTTGGCATTCAATTTCATGACCAACTTTATGTCATCACAAGTATACATACAATCAAAGACACATCGCTGTAAGAAATATTCATCTATCTATTTAGCAGTTCCTTTTTGCATCCAGTCATCGGATCATACAATGTCCATTGATGCTTTTGCGAAAATCATAGGAAACCATGCTCATCAAGTCCTTTTGGAGTAACTGGATTCCATTTTGCAGTAGTCTTTGTCGTAGAGTAGCCTGCAAAACAAAAGCCAGTGAGTGAATCAATGAAAATATTCACAAAAAGGGCAAAATATGTAATTCAAATACTTGTTATAGTCTTCATACTAATATACTGTACGACTGGATACCTGATTCTGATCTGCTTTTGGGGGGCTCTGGTGGTTTAACATCTGGTATAGGGAGCCCCCTCCCTTCTACATCACTCTCCCCTGATGACGTATGTTCCTCTACTTTCATGTACAAAGCAGGCCTCTTATGGTACTTGGCCCGGTAAGTGTCTGTCATACAGTTATCCACAGAAAAGTAAGTGGTGGGAAAAGTGGGAAGAACCATATCCGTCACGGAAGGGGAGTCTGTACCATCACTGTTGCTGGGCTTTGGACTGGGTAACCTGTCGTCACTCTCGCTGGCTGACAGATCGTTCCTGTCCTGGTCTGATGACCCGGACTTTGAGCTGGCATCGGATGAAAACCTGTTCTCGGCAGGTGTCTCAATCCACCTACGAAGGGTCGTGTGTGAGAGTGGGGACACGCCATTTTTGGTTTCGGTGCGGGGACTCAACCTCACTGCCGCCTCTGGCGACTGAGGGTGAGCGTCAGATGGGTCAGCATGACTGTTGCCGAAGGTCTTTGGGGGTAAAGGTGGAGGGTAGTTGTGCAGGAAAGGGTCTATGTGGGACATAGTACCAGTCTCTTCTTGTTCAGAGAAGGGTCCAGCAAGGTCATCTGAGCTATTGCACTCAGAACTGCTGGTCTTTGTTAAATAAGGAGGCATGGGGCTCACAGGACTGCCATCTACATTTTCCTCTTGTTCACTGTCAAGGCCATTGTCATTTTCCAAGATTCCGGGAGTGTATCGGAAAGCTCGACTTCTGTAAAAGTGCACAAAACAAACAATCAGTATTTTACATGCCCTTGTGACAACGGACTCCTATTTTTATTATGCAGTATTCTTGTTTTACCTTTTTATTAGCTGACTAGGCAGGATGTTTGCATCTTGCAGGTCTGGAGATTTCCTTCCATGTTCACCTAGAAAATAATGAAAGCTCATCAGCGCTTTATATCACAAGATACTAATTTGTGAACTCATGATCATCACTACCAGATGCTCAAAAGTAGAGCTTAATAACATCTGTCATGGGTTTCTATTTGAATGCGGCTACTTTGTTTTCCTTTTTTTATTTCTGTCTCTCCAGCAAAGACATGTTACCTAACAGGGGTCATGGTGAGGCCCTTTGCCTGGTGCTGGGAGAGGAAGTATCAAAGCAGCTAGTCTGGCAGAGCGCCCTCAGGCCCCCTGTGTACCACTCTGACTGTCTGATCCAGCCAAAGAACGTGGCCCCTCAAAGGGAAACTGGGTTCATATCCAGGCCCTCTTAGCTTTGAGTTAATAGTCCTAATGAAACCATAAGGACCTGGGATGAACTCGGGCAGATTTAGAAGTTGCCAAATACACAATCTAATGAAAAGAGAGTAAAAATCTATCTGCCCAACAAGGTCAATCAGGGTATGGAGTAATGTCAATGAATTATACTGCAGTAATTTGGGGATAATAGCTGATTTCACCCATTAGATCAACACAAACACATGTTTAAAAACATGTCCCTGGGTGGTGGGGGTGGTGGTGTGGAGCTTAGCCAAGTTAGCAGGGTGGGTGTGATTTACAAGGCCTGAGACAGACAACAGCTGACTAACAGGACAAGAAGAGAGTGAATGGCTAAGGACCATCTGTGATGTGTCAGCATACCCTCTTTTTTCTGTGCTCTCTCAAAGCATTACTGGCTAAATCCTTTGTGCTGGCATGCAATTACGCCGGGGTCAGACTCCAGACTCCAGATCCCCTCCACAACACTATTGCATTTTTAAGCCGCTAAGTCCATGTGGCAATTCACAATTTGATGCTGCTGATCTGCAATGTTGGCAAGCAAGTGTAACAATATCATTCTCAAAACTAAAAAGGGATGCAGTTTACAAGCCTTTCTCCTGAGAAAATCCCTGCATCTTTATGGTCATGTGCACGGGTTGCCGATGGAGAACATGAAGGAGAAAGCAGCTGGATAACAAAAGGGCAAGGAGATTGTGATGTTGGGTCACCAGTTTTTCTGAGACTGTTCAAATCAAAAGTTTTTCTGACAACAGCTATCAAATAATCACCATGATTCTATCTGAACTTAATATTTTGATTCATCAGGTTCAGGGTCTGTCTGATATCCAAAGAACATTAATTACAGTGGAATTTTGGGATCACTGCTGTAGCTGCAAACGCCAGCAAAACAGATGTACTCAAGGTGTCCTGCTGTTTACATGGCCTACTGCACTTGCCTGGGAAACTGTCCATGTACTCTGATTGCAAGGATTAGACTGTGGTTCAGTTGCATTCAATGTACTATATAAACTGCACAACATGGTGTACAATAACATTTCCCTCACATCCATATGTATAAAGTGAGGTTTTTACAAAGTAATAAATGAAGTGAAGCCATCTCATGTGCTTTTTCAAGTTTTTCTGCAAAATGTATGGCTGATTTATTGAGACCCTTGCTGTGTTTGCTACCGTATATTCAGTTTTAAAACACCGGTGAGTATAAAGATGTACTCTCCCGATGTAAATCACTGACACACCTGTTTCAGATCCCATTTCAGCTTAAAGGATTACTCTGAAAAAGTTTGAGGGAGACACCTGTTTGGGGAGCTGCTGTTTCCACTAAAAAGTTATTCATGACATTTATCTGAGGGGAACAGAGACTCTATTTTACATCCTTTCAATTATTCAAACTGCCAGAGTGTGAAACTCCCAGAGGAAATAGAAAATGTGCATTTATGCAGACCATGAAAGCACACCCTAACTAGGTCTTGAGAAATCATACATACTAAATTTCTTGACATCTATTTGAAGTTTAGTTGATGTGAGCAAAACAAAAACAAAAACTACTACACATTTTTGTGCCATTAGGCTGTCAAGTAAACATTTGTAGGTTTTCTGCTACTTTAATTCTTGAACATCAATCAGCATCGCATACATATTTGCAGTTCAGCTTTTCATGAAGATGTGAATTGTGAGGGGAAGAAAAATGAGCCATGCAAAAAAAGTCAAGTTTTCATCTGATTTAAACTGAATCTCCTCCAAAAAATAAAAGAAAGATAAAACGTTTAGTAGAGCTTTTGTGTTTGTTGATGTGGCACAGGCAGGGGAACAATATAAGCCACAATATAAATGTGTACTCATCCCATGGCATTAACACTTTGGTTATCGCATCAGTCCCTGTCTTGTAGAGTGGCATCAACAAGCTGACTAAGCAGAGGAGTATTACAGCTCTCAACACACTAACTCATGGACAGACAGAAGATGTTTGCAACAAATAACATATCCATTTAATCGGATAAAAGGATAAAATACTCCATTTATCTTTTTCTGAAACGTGTACCAGGAGCATTGTGTCACAAAGGCAGAGGCATGCAGTTGTGCAAGCATAGTTTAACACCATCTTAGGATAATATTTGTGTCATACCTGAGGTGTCAGTGAAGTACATGGCTACTATGGTCAAGTGCAAACAGAGCCCTAAAAGCTTCTTAAGTGTGTTTCTATGGAGTCTCAATGAGGTGTGCAGGAGCCACCAGAGACAATCAGGGTAAATTGAGCAAAGGCATGATTTACTGTCTGCATAGCAGGTTAAAGTGTACAGAATTCCCACCCATCTCCGTGGCAGCCGTGACCTTTCACGCCATTAAAAGACAGGATGTTCTGCTACCATTTCCATTTCAGCATGATGTAGCTCAATGAGGTTTATTTGCAACAAGGACAAAGGATTGTCATTAAGGCAACCAAGAAGGCCTTTCCTTTGATGCAACAAATGATATACAACATAAGAACAAATGCCTGTGGTCAAAATGTCAACTGTGCTCCTCGCAACCCCCCTCCCCTCCCACATAAATGTGCTTTTAGAAAGGATTTTGGACTTTAATGGACTACTAGAATCTGCTCAGGCTTCTCTGCAACTGCAGCTCACGCCAGACTACCACAGCTGAACTTAGGCCAAATTGACTTTGGACACATTTACTGCAGCTTGTCAATACAAATTGCAGACAGCAGGGCGTAAATATCCTATACTGATTTTAAAATAGCTACAATAGAAAATACCTCAAAAAGGTCCTATCAGAGACTTAGCCACATACATTTCCATTTTGACCGGTTTATCAATAAACAAGTCAGCATTTCAAGGCGCTTATTAAATTAGCCAACACTAACTCAACAGCAAAGATGGAGATTTAAAGTACTTTTAAGATTTTAAAAATGAAAGAGGAGGCATGTGAATGATCTTGGTTAAGTGTGATATACACTGTCATATCTCTTTAAAAGCACTAGGGGGCATATTACCTGAGTAAATGAATGCACAAATGATAATGATCTAATTTACACAAACCATTTCCAAATTAATATGTAAACAATGGAGGTTTGTGTAATCAATAATAAACACAGTTTTACCAAATTAAGACCAGGGCAAATTCCAATCAAAAGGCATATATTCAGCATTGAAAACATGACCATGCCTCAGACATGTTTGACTCTTTGACGGTGTGTGAAGACACTCACAGGCCACTATCAAGACCCTAAACACTACACGTTTCTGCTTCTGTTTGCCCAACTCACCACACTTATTTAAAAGCTGTTTGCAGCTCTGAATAAAACTCAGTTGCTGGAAACAGGATTTACAATTTTATCTTTGCTGTTTTTGATGCCTCCCTTTGAAGCTCTTTGGGACCTTGAAATGCTACAAAAAAAAAGCATTTCATTTGCCTCATTTTTGAATACCACCTTCTGAGAGGCCCAGTCATGGCATTTTGTGCCCGGCTGAGCACAGCTGGGTGGCCCCTACAAGCTCACTCATCTCCCCCTCTTATTCAGGATTAAGTCTGTGTCTTCCTGTTGAGAGAATTAGTAAGGCTTTTTTTTTCCTCCAAGATATTTGTGAAATTATAAGATTTTTTTTCTCAATAGTAAGAGTGAGCTAGATAAAAGCCTGTGAAGGGTGTCCCGTCAACAAACTCCCAGTGCTATTCAGGCCATCTATTCTCCTTGCATAGATTTGCTTTTTTATTTTTACAGATATATATTATTCCCCAAATATTTTACCCCCATTGATCCAAAAATTGTTGTGTTTACTGCTACATGAAAATATCATTCACTGCAGTTAAAAATTAATAAAATCCTCATGGTTCTTTTTTCACTATTTTGCATTTGTCCTTTTATTTAATGTGCAACTCGGGACAAGCAACATAATGCCTAACCAGGATTTTAAGTATTTCCTTCAGCCTTGAGTGAGCTTTGCTAGATTTTTAACAGCATAATACAGTTTCAAGATACAAAACCTGTTGTCTACTTGGTTTGATTTTTTTTTTCCTTTACGCTCATGTACATTCTTCTATGTGCTGCATGACATAAACTGTACTCAGGAAAAAAAGGTCAAGGCCAGTCAGTGTGGAACTGGAGCACACTTTTTTTCCCATACAGTATCCCTTCAATCAGACTGTGACCTTAACACAACTGATGGAACAATAAATCAAGGAAATTGCTGAGTACTATCTTAATGTTTCAGATCCTTACAGCAAACGGAAGTCTGCAGAGGAAATTTCTTTAATGTCAGGGCCAAGCTTGGTGAAAGACTTCAATTTGTGACTTATTAATCCTGGATCCAGTGGTTTCATGAAATAAAAGAGGTAAATAACTGGCTTAAAAACTATAAAAAGGTAACACGACAAATCTGAACAAGAGCATGGTTTTAATTCTAGCTTTGTCAGGAGTTTTTTTTTTTTTTTTTTTTTTTTACTACAAACAAAATAATTATTAAATAAGGCAGTACACAAGGGGAGAGAGTTACTTACCAGAGGAAAATGTAATGTACGAGTGCAATATGTCAGCCTTCAAATCATCACTTCTTCTCTGAGGGAGGTGATCCCTAAAATACAAAATAACTTTTAAGTATTATGTATGCTTTGTGGAACGCTACAAGATATTCCAATGCATGATCTTTTGCTCAACATGCACATTTTTCCTTTACTAAAAAGGGGGAAATAAACCCTGATGATCTCAGCCTAAATATATATTTTCATCATGAATGATTTACAGTGGTGTAATCTGACACTCATTTATGCAACATTATTTGCTTAAATGCAAAGACAGCACACATACAACTACCCCATAACTTTTAAAGTAAGCTTGTTTTGTTTCCTGCAGTAACCTTATTAAGTTGAATGCCTCTTCTAAGTGCTGTGCTCTATATCTGATCTAAACCGGTAAATAAACCTAAGCTGGTGGAAAAGGTACAAAAGATTACCAAACTATAATATCCAACTTTTCACATTCTCATTGACTTAAAGTCTGAACACAGTCACAGACCATCTTAACCATATGTTGAATTAATAATTAAGGAGCACTTTACCAATATACTGTCAAGTTATAGGATTGAATAATGCACTAGTAGTTGAGGAACTCAGCTATCTGCTCGCTCTCCCCTCTGTGTACACCAGTTGTCAGCTAGCTGGGATCATTATCTCCAAACAAGACCTGTACTACAAAGCCAACGAATGACAGCTAAGCATAATAAATAATAAATAAATAAAAGCTGGTGTATCTGCATCGTGCGCAGTTATGTTAAATGGGTCTGGCTATTCTTAGAACAGTTTGTTTGTAATGTTTAATTATTTAAAAATGGCAGCACTTTTGAGACTCAAATCCTTAAACGGGGAGGATACAGGATGACAAAGCATTATTCTGACACCGGCATCACACAGCAGAAATTCTTTAGAAAATGAAGTACTGGCAGAGCTATTTTTGTCAGACTTTGTGTACTGAGGTAACAAAATGTGAGGGAGTAATAGGCTGATTAAAACATTATACCTTGTCTGATGCAGCTCAGGTATTGGCCGCAGGTCCTTTGAAGAAAGGTTCTCTACCACAGGTGAGTCAAGATTTGCTGAGCCATTGCTTAGTCTGTCACTGCTTTCATATCCAGATTCAGTTCGCTGGATCTTCCAGTTGTCACTGCGGACTTTAAGAGTTGCTGTGCCCTTTGACCTGTCCTTGTCACTGTAGCCTCCCCGGCCATCTGAGTCCAGCGAGCTTCGGCTACCACCAGTTTCATGCCTCTGCTCGTCCTCATAAATGGTCATCAGGCTCTTGGGTTTGCGCTCTTCCCGACCTCCCCATGTAAAATCTCTGTCACGCTCTCGGTCACGGGAGGGCGACTGACTGTTGGGTCTTCTCCTGGGGCTGTGCTGCCTTCGCTCTTCACTTGAGGAATTGCTGCTACTGGGAGTAATGCCGCTTACAACACTGTCCACATTTAGTACCTCCCGCATGGGCTTCCATGGACGGCTGGACCTGCTGCGGCCGTTCCCTCCGCTTCCAGGACGCTCTCGAGAGTCTTGGCTGCTGTCAGTATCGTATCCATTGGAGAGCTGGTCTAGCCTCCGGCTGTGATGGCCGCTGCTGAAACTGGGCACAGTGGGTAACACCTGGACCCTCGAGTGAGAGCGAGGTGGCTCGTGGGAGGATCGATTGCCAAGGTGGGGGATTCGCTCATTCCGAGTGGGACCTTTTCCTTGGCTGCTGTACAGGCGACTCTCCAGGTGTTGTTTGAAGCCGTTCTCTGGAGGGGAGGCAGAGCGGGAGTAGATCCTGTCTTCACCTGGATCTGAGTTGAAATAAAATAAGTGTCATGAGACCTTGAACAAAACTCAACTTAAACTAAACTTAAAAAATAACAGTCAAAAGCCATTTCAATACTATACATTAATGCATTTATTTTTTAATCATCTTTTAAGAATGCAGTATGCAGCAAGAAACATAAGGCAATACAAAACAATTCAACAGTTTTTTTCCCTGTAAAATAATGTTCTTTTTTTTTAACACCCTTTCATCTGTTTGACATGTTTCTGCTGCTGCCCTTGATGCCAAAAACATTGCTCTGAATACCACTGCCAAGACCAAAGACTGACTTTCACTGACACCAAGACACAAAGCTGGGCGAAAGAACACAGCATGTTGTCAGAAAAGTGAGGGAAGAGCATGACGACATAGGGGTTACTGACATTTATGTCTGCGGATGACAGGAAGGTGTAAATTACAGCCAACAGGAGTTGATTTTCCTCTATGGCGTGCACACAAAGGGGAGCCTCATGTTCAGAAATCCATGTAGATACTGATAATAAAAAAATTTAGCACTTCGCTGTTGTGTGTTTCTCTGTGTACAAGTGACCCATCTGCACATGACTGTGTGCTACGGATGCGTGTCTGCTATTTCAAGGACACTTCTAGTCATAATAGCCACTTTCAAAAATATACAGCCAGACATCCTTCCTGGAAACTGGTTCACTCGTGTGCAGCAACACATGCACCCGCACTGAGAAAAACAGAGATTACTGAACAGCATCTGAAGTTCTTTTATTTCTAAATTCAATCAACAAGACTATAATTTTTTATTAAAACGTTGAAAAAGGACCTCCTTATTTAATTTATAAGGATAATTTATGAATCAGTGGCTATGTGCTTTATACTGGTGTCAACATCAAAATGAGATATGTGGTAACTTCATGTTGGAAGGTATAAAAAGTGAATTTAATACTACACAGACCTGTCATCCATTAGAAATAATCTCTCAAGAGATGGAGTCCCTGTTGCTTTGGATTTTGCTGACTGTGAGCCAGGCTTAAATCACTTCAAACACTCCTGTCCGCGTTTTTGCTCATATACTATATTATATATATAAATATATGATACCAGCGTGTTTTAAGGAGCTTCTGTTGCTGGCTCGGTATTGTCAACAGCACACAAGGCTGCACATCATTTTGGAAGAGAAATCAATACAGCCAGAGATAATTTAGATTTAGCCAAAGGGTTATCCCACAGTCCAATGTGAGCAGCAAAGTTGCTTAAGTGTTTATATTTTCCCAGAGACGACTTTTTAGTAAAGTGCTAGCCTGGGCATGAGCTGTGCTGCGGAAAATTTATACTACTTACATTAACTGTAGTGTCACCTCCAGCCCTGCCATTCATCACAGCAATGACACTAGCCTCCTTTAGCCTACTGCATTCAATCATAATGGGACGTGAGCTTGGTGCTAACACAGGCCTCTTCTGTTGACCAGGATTTGGGAGCATGTTACGATTGTGTTCCCTAATACTTTCACTGATACTTAACTGAAACCAATGATGCACAAGAAGGGCATTAAAGCAACCGCCCAATCATCCTACTGATTACAAAGCAAAACAACAACTCAATCTAAGAGGTACAGGAAGGAAGAGACATGGATTTAAAAAAATAGTGACACAAATTTAAAAAAAAAAAAAAAAAAAAAAAAAGAATTTGAAATTAAATTCACCCTGTAAATAAATTACACAGCATGTATCACTATTCGGTTTGACCTGCTTGGTTTATAGTGTGTGTGTTTGTTTTAAATGCTCATGTAAACAACAGAAAGGGGAACCAATGATCTGACTATGAGAGAGTGGGATGAAGCCAGGCTCCAACGGATGTCAGCACTTAATCCCCTTTCTGACACATTGCTCCCAAACCAAGGGTTACATAAGGGCTGGAGAAATGGAAAGGCTAGCCTTTTGTATCATAAACCCTGGCCATTCTTGTGTCTATGTGTATGTGCTAAATTGAATCTGTAGATCTACATGCTACATATCTGCAACCAACCTCTGTAGCGTGACTCCGGCCTCCGCTGACCGCTCCGATCAGGCTCTCTTCTGGATGGATGCATCCCCCGCACTTCTCCTGCTCTCTGGGCGACTTCTCTAGAAAGCTCCTTAATGCGACTCTTTGGATCAAAGGTGCCAATTTTCACTACAAAACCAAAGATATGTCAGGTATTACAATCATGCATTTAACACATTTTCCCCTGATGAGAGACAAAGGGCATATAGCCAGTGTGTAATTAATGCTGAATATCTTATTTTAGTCTCAGCTGAGCTTTCGCTGAATCAGGAGGGGATTTCAACCACTGCAGACACCGTTAAAAGTATTTTTATCCCAGTGTGCATATATATGACTATTGTCACTATTCATTTCCTTGTCACTGTTTTCCACCTTAGTCCCAACAACTCCCAGGCACTGAGTAGCTGCTGAGTGTGTAGATGCCACATATTTGTGCTGATGTATATGGCACATTTTCTGCTACGAGATAGAGCAGGCAGCGAGGTGGAAACATGGCAATGTAGAGGCTTCTCCGCCCCATCGCTGGCAGATATCAACTTTGAAATGCCGTGATTAGTCATAGCGCTGGAAAACATGATCATACTGTGGTTCTGTTAGCTGTCTGAGATTTCAACAGGAATCAGTGTGAAGAGAACATGATTCATGGTTCAAAAAACACCACGTGGTTTCTGAGACTATATTTTTGGGACTCACAACATGATAAACTAGAAATCAATAATGTGATACTTAACTTCTGAAATCTTTGAGCAACTGCTGACATTTTATTGTCTTGCAGTCTTCCCTGCCTGCATAACAGCTTAGGACACTAGCTTTCAAGTTTCTAGTTTTATGACAATCGACATATCAATTAATAAACTAATCATTGAAGCTGTAAATTCATTTGCAATTTCACCAATTTTGCGTCCTCTTACATCAGATTTCCTTGCCTTGTCTTTCCAGCAAGGCCATTAACTCATCTTAGAAAATCTCAATTTACACTCTTCTCCCAACTTGTACTTATGTGCAGAACTGGCAGCTCTTTGTGACCTCTCTCCTCAACATAGATCCCTAATCCCTTCTGTATTACTAACATGAACAGCTTTAGTTTTACAGCGAAGACATTTAATTATCTCTTCCTCCGGTTTCTACGCCAGATCCGTGTTTGTCACAACTCTGTAGACCAAAATATTTATAAACTAAAAGTCTTTCGATGCTAAATATCAAAAGCAACCACGCAATTTGACTCATCCCTGTTTTTTCATGTTTACTTCTTCTGCACTGCAGAACATTATATTTACACAAGTATAAATTACACATCTAAAATATGTTTGTTATCTTACACCCATACAGATTTTTTTTAAGTCCCAAAGTCTTGACTTTAATTTACTGCAATTTGTTCCTCAACATCTTGAGTTATGAATAGCTCTCCCTCTACTTTCGCTTTGTAATCTCAACATGCTCAGTCCTTCCATATTTCTTTTATTCCTGTCCCTTACCTGGCCCCCGTCCACCGCTGGTCTGACCACTTCCCCGGCTAAAGGTTGAAGGGGTCTTCTGTTTGAAAGAGTTTTGACTCAACAGAGCGTTCAGATTCTCCTTGGTGAGGTCCAGCTTCTTGGGAGCTGAAACTTGAGACTCAACGCCTGAGTATGAAGAAAGAGGAAACACAAAGATGTTAAATTCTTAATCAAGGGCCATTTTTTGCACAACTGTCTTTTTCCGGCAGACGCAGTATCAAAATTTAATGATATAACATGAATTCAACATCAACAAATACACAGACTGCACCTGAAACTAAGAAACATTTCAATTACAAAATCCACACAATGTTCTTCTTGGTTTTGGAGGATCATCCAGTTTGGTCCGGCGCCCTGTCAGCTCTGATGGGCAGTGAGCGGCTGCCACAGCTTGGACCTGGGGCACAGCCAGCATGGAGAGTTGGAGGAGGATCTTTAAAGGGGATAAAAACCTCCCCTACCAAACAAATCCAGGGATATATAATCCAAAACAGCATAGATGTTCAGCTGTTGTCATCAACACATTTTCATTACTGCCTGCAAAGGCAACTAATATAATCTGGGATTTCTTTGTTTGTTGTGTCTGTGGAAT